>NC_080077.1:43432257-43741800 GCF_949987535.1 Balaenoptera acutorostrata
GTCCTAGTGTCACAGAAACCCTATGAGGTATATACTGTACCCCATTTTTTAAAAAATGAGGTTACTGAAATTTTGAGAAAAGTTAAGTAATTTGTCCAGTTGCATGTAGATAGAAGTTGTTGAAAAGCTGGAAGTAAAATTCAAGACAATTTAACTCTCCAGCTGATGCCTTGGTTCTAATAATAATTTATAAAAATTTATTGGAAAACATTTTCTCCCTAATCTATTTTGTTCTAATAATTGTATTTAAAATGAAGAAAAATAAACCTGTTTGTAAACCTCTTCTAAAATGGGGAATTGCCTTCTAGGAATGATCTCAGTATTGCATAATACCTCCTTGAAAGAAAAACTTAACTTTTTATAACTAGAATAGGAAAGATTTATTAGTGATGCCTTATTTACCTGTAGGTAATTACTGGAGTTCAGAATTCAGTAACCTCTGTTAATCTGCTAATCTGCAACAACATAAAACTTGGAAGTTAAAAAAACAAAAAACAAAAAATAAAGAGCTTCTCATCAGTGAACAGAGCTGGAAAAAAAACCCCCAAAAAACCAAGATCCAGTAATTATGTGTGATCAGCTTGTGGCCACAAATAACAGAGATGGTATCCAATAGGAGAGTGTTGGCCGAGATTTGTGATCAAGAGCAGCAAGCTTGACATGATAGCAAAGAAGAGAATTGACCAGAGGAAAAGAAGAAACCTAGGACACCTTTGCATAGAAGAAGACAGCATGACTAACTTATTCTAGTGGTTGCTTTTTGAGGACACAGTTATGTCACTTAAACAATTATGTCACATTTAAGATACAAACAATTCAGTGTAAATTAGGGAGCATGTAGTAAAAATAGGCTGGTTAGTTATGTTTACTTCTGTAATTTACAGGGTCATGTGCTAAGGCAAGAGCAGGATTATATGGTCTTTCAGGTCACGACCAGGGCCAACAGTTTGTGAGTTCTGATAGATCAAAAGTTAAATTGTCACACCAGCACACTTGATTTTAGTCCTAAGAAAGCCCCAATAAAAGGTTTTGTCTGTTGTACCATTGTTGCTCCTTACCCAAGGAACTAAGTGAATCCTAACGTTATTGACGTAATGAATAGATGAAATGCGATGTCATTTGTTTTTCCAATTGAAATTGGGGTTTTTTTTTTCTTTTTTTTTTCAACGTCTTTATTGGAGTATAATTGCTTTACAATGGTGTGTTAGTTTCTGCTTTATAACAAAGTGAATCAGCTATACATATACATATATCTCCATATCTCTTCCCTCTCGCATCTCCCTCCCTCTCACCCTCCCCATCCCACCGCTCTAGGTGGTCACAAAGCACTGAGCTGATCTCCCTGTGCTATGCGGCTGCTTTCCACTAGCTATTGGTTTTACATTTGGTAGTGTATATTTGTTTTGAAATTGTTTTAATAAAAATTGTTATACATTGGACCTGAAATAAGTTAGATAAGGCATGAAAGAAACTAGATTGTGGACAAGCATTAGCTTTAATAAAATTTGAAAGAGTAATCCATTATACTACTAATTACTTGTACTTATTTCCCTGGTGAATATGAGAAAAGGCTATAAAGATATTTTAGAACCCTGTAAGCTTCTGAAAGAATGTTAAATGTTTGGAAGACTGGTAAATTAAAGTAAATGTGAGTCTGGATTTTACTTTTTAGGCAACTATTTGTGTATACATTGTTTTTAATTGATCTTATGAAAGAGCTTTAGAGATAGTATATCTACAAAATTTAAAGATCGTATGTTTCAAGTAGAAAGGTGAAAAAAAAAATAGTACATAAAAGTCTGAGGTTCAACCTACACAAATTGGGATTTACTAAAGATCATGAATTGTATATATTCCATAGTAGGTGTTCAATTAGCATATTTCATCAGTCCTAAGATGACATGAATGGTAAGGCACATCTTTATTTCATATAGTAAGAGAATATAATGCAAGTTCAGTTTGACACAATGCCTTAACAATAGTCTTGCTTAAGGTATGAATTAGTCTCACTAGTCCCATTATTTGTTCCTAAGTATTTGGTAATTTTGGTAAGTGGCCTGGCTTTGATTGCTTTGCTTTAGTACATGATAAGCGATTCCTTTGTAAGTCTGTAAGTTACAAAACAGCTTTAATTACTTATAGATATCTTCCTTTCTTAATTCACGTAAAACATTGCATATAACTTTGCAATAAATAAGAAATTAAAGTCATCCTTCCAGAGATGAATACTTGCTTCACTGATTTCTCAGTTGTTCCCTGAAACTGTCTTTCTGGGTACCCAATAACATTTTTCAATGCCAAATTATAATGTAACATTTCAAAGGTATTTAAAATATGATTTAAACTCAACACACTTTCAACATGTACATAATACTGTTGAAATGACAAAGATATGAATAGCCTTGACCAAATTTGCACACGTGCAGGCAATAAAAACTACATCATTACTGCTGCCTGGCTGACTGCAGTTTATAGGATATCATCAATTGTAAAATCGAATAAAAATTTCAAAACTCTTGATTTCAGTGATACAAGAATTTGAGAAAAATGTGAATCTTAGAATCTATGAAATAAGATAAATCATACTTAAGTTGGAAGTGGTGTTAACTATACCTGGAACTGTTGGTGAATTCAGTGATGCCTAAGATTAGAATGTTGGTTTTGATCTTACTGTTTTTTGACAAAACCACTGAAGATTCATGATCTTTTTCTTTAGCTTAAAACCAGAGATAGATACATCAGTAGCCTGAAAAAGAAATGCCAGAAGGAATCTGAACAGAATAAAGAAAAGCAGAGAAGAATTGAGACCTTAGAAAAGTATCTGGCTGATCTTCCAACTCTTGATGATGTACAGAGTCAGAGTCTACAGGTAACATGAAATAAAATGCTGATCTTTAAATGAGAGGGAAACATATTCTTTTTTAAGTTGACTCTTTAGACATTTCATTTTTATAATTTTTCATTCATTTTGTAAATTTTTATAATTTAAAATTTTAGTTGTATATTTGGCTAATTGTAAGTTAAATCTGTGTGCTTAATTGCTGTTTTTAGAATTAACTTTAATTAGAAACTTTGTTCATCTGAGCATGAATAGATCTTTCTTGTTCTTAATTAATATGCGGTTTCC
Organism: Balaenoptera acutorostrata; assembly: GCF_949987535.1. NCBI lineage: Eukaryota > Metazoa > Chordata > Mammalia > Artiodactyla > Balaenopteridae > Balaenoptera > Balaenoptera acutorostrata. The sequence continues at coordinate 43,435,385 of NC_080077.1, forward strand.
TTCCTAATGAATCTGTCTTAACTCTCTCACTTACTGTTCTACTCTAAAAGGTAGTTTCTAAACCAGTAACACCCCACCGCATGCACACACACTCATGCACCTCAGTTCCAACTTTTCCCAGTATTCTCTGGGATCCACCAAGGCTTAACAAGACCTTTTTTTGACCATCTTTCCAGATACTTGTTTTGCTTTCATCATTCTTCTTAATCTTTCTATAAATTATTTCTTATACTTTAATCTATGACCTCCATTCACTCCTCTGACTTCTCTTCTGACCATTTTCCTTTCTTACCAGTACCTCATCCAAAGTTTTTCTACTAACACTGGTGAGGCCTATCCTCTTGAAGCCTTACTTGTAAATCCATTAAACCTACTCTTCAGTCTTTTCTCAGAATCTTACGAATCATGGGATTTTCAATCTTAGCACTCTTGACATTTGAGGTGAGGTAATTTTTTGTTGTGGGATTCTGTCCTGTGCATTAGAGGATGCTTAGCAACATTTCTGGCCTCTACGTACTGGATGCCAGTAGTGCTGCTCCTTCCCTTCCCCCAAACCAAAAGTGTCAGCAGATGTTTCCAAATGTCTCCTGGGGTGAGTGGAGGGAGATGGCTCCCAGTTGAGAATCATTGATCTAATCCATGGAGTATCATTATTCTGTAGACTCTAGACCTATAATACAATCTCTGTTTACATTAATTTATAAATTGTAAAACTAACAGAGGGTGATGTCATGAAGGAACTAAAGAAGGACCCACAGGAGTTTGAGCAGGAACAGAGAGGACTATAGATTTTAAAACATGTGTTCATACCATAGCACACCCATTAGGATGGCTAATATCTAAAAAACAGAAAGTAACAAGCATTGGTGATGATGTGAGAAATTATAATCCCTCAGGCACTGTTGGTGGGAATGTAATATGGTATAGCCACTATTGAAAACCATATGACGGTTCCTCAAAACTATTGAAAACAGAATTACCATGTGCTCCACCAATTCCACCTCTGGGTATATGCTAAAAATAATTGAAAGCAGAGTCTCAAACAGGTGTTTATTCACAATGCATGTTCATAACAGCATTATTTACAATAGCCAAACAGTACCTCAAGTGTCCATCAGTGGATGAATGGATGAACAAACCGTGATGTATACACACAATATAGCCTTAAAAAGGAAGGACTTTCTGACGCATGCTACAACATGGGTGAACCTGTGGACGTTTTGCTAAGTGAAATAAGCCAATCACAAAGATAAATATTGGGATTGACGTATGTATAAAATGGGTAACTAATAAGAACCTGCTGTATAAAAATATAAAATTAAATTTTAAAAAAATGATTACAGTAATTATTCTAGGAATTGAAAAGGAGACAACATTTAATTTTAAAAAAAGAAAAAAAACAAAGATAAATAGATTAAAGATAAAGAAAAATAGGTATGAGATACCTAAAGTAGTCAAATTCATAGAGACAGAAAGTCAAAGGGTGATTGCCAGGGGTTGAGGGGAGAGGTAGATGGACAGAGAGGTAGATGGGTAGAGAGTTTGTTTTGAAAGATGAGAAGAGTTCTGGTGATTAGTTTACAACAATGTGAATGTACTTAACTCTACTGAACTGTACACTTAAAAATGGTTAGGGTGGTGAATTTGACGTTAGGTATATTTTGCCACAATTAAAATTTTAAAAATACCCCCAAATTGAGATCATTCACTTTTCTCTGTCTTCTAGAAATTTCTGACCCTATTCTCCTCTTCTCCATAATCTCATTCTCTCAGCTCCCTTTACACAAAGGAAGAGATAAAGTGTTAAGTGCTATCCATGAAATGAAGATAGTGTAATTTTAACCATAAGTCTATTAATTCTTGAGAACCCAGTATCAATTTCTAGTAGGAACATATTTAATATTCTTTGTGTCATGAACTTTAAAAAATTTCTCTTTAGCTGCAAGTTCTAGAAGAAAAAAACAAGAATTTGCAAGAGACTTTGGTAGAAATGGAAAAAAGGCTTGAAGAGTTCAAAAAACAGTGTCAAGAAAATGAGGCACAGCTAATATGCCAGAAAAAGAAAGAAAAGGAGTTGGTAACTACAGTTCAGAGGTAAGAAAACCCTCAGTAATTCTTTTATGTTATTTTCAAGTTATTCCTTATTTGTCATAAAGCATTTCACTTAAAATATGTTAATTTATAATTAGTACTCCATGATTTCTCTTAAAGATGTATTATTGAGAACCAGAAGTATTGCCATCGAAACAGGTTGTCTCAGTTGTGATTTAACAATTCGATGCAACATACTGACATCTTGGTTTTAGATAAGAGTAGGTTTTAGATGAGAATCTTTTTTTTTAAAAAAAAAACATCAATTGAAAACTGGAAGCATTAACAGAAACTGTTTATCTAATGGCTTTGTCAAAGAGTAAGTAAAAATTCTAAGTAACAAAAAGAGGGGCAGCTGGACTGCACTCCTTAATGGGACATGTCAAAGTGAAGTAATTGGCTCCCATTTCACCTGACTGCAGAGTAACAGATGCAGCCGTTTGCCATGCACCTTCCGAGTTTACTCACATATCTCTTGCTTCACAGGTCTCTTTGAATTTAATACAGTTAGAACTGCAGTGAATATTATTTGTTAGTATATTTTGTTAATGTATTTAAGCTGGAAAATTAATGTTGGATTCATGAAAAACCTAGAAAACTATGCTATATAGTCATCTACATGTACACTGTTTTGTAGAACTTAAAAAACCTTAATAAATTATCAACTATAAGTAGATAACACTATCCTGAAGAAGAAGACAACAAAGCAGCAAAAAACTAAATTTAATAAAGGCACTCGTTATGCTTCTATCAATTATATATAACTCAATGTAACTCACTTTTTTAGTCAAAATCCTTCTGATAATTCCATGTTAATATTGCTTTACTACTATTTTCAAAGTCTTAAATATGCCTGGTCTACTTTTCTTTCCTTAGATTTCAGTGCAGAAAACCTCTGATTTCTGGGACAATTCAGTCTTCTGTGTTTCTAATCTCAGCTCCAAAAAAAATCCATATACCTTTGACTCTACCTTTATTTTTCTCCTGTTTTCTGCTTTCTTGATCTTTAATTTCTTTTTATTACTCCACATCTTATATCCTATTCTCTAGTCTCAAAACAGCTTCCTGACCTCCATTAATTCAACGATATATCTTTTTCTTTAATCTTATGACAAAATGAAAAGAGGTAATGCGTTTGTTCTGTTTTATAGGGCATTACAATCATAAACTCAAGCTGTGTTTTATGAGTAGAACTAGGAACACCTGAAAATAATTTGTTTTGTTCCATTGTGTGCTTTTACATATTTAATATAATTTTATACCTTCTCTTTTATTTTGATTTTCTCTTTTATTAGGTTTTTGGAGAGCATTGAGCCTAGTATTCGTGATTTGGAAAGATTTAGTATAGTGCATTTGAGAATCCATTTTCCATATGCTAAACTTTATCTTGATACTCTCTGAGATGACATCATCCCAAGAAATTTCTCTTGATTTCTAATAGATATAAAGGACCGAAGAAGGCCTTCTAAAATTCTTCAGTACTTGTATGGCTATAGTGTCAGTTGACTTGGGGGTAGGAGTGTTATTTCAGTTTCCTCAGCTATATGACGTAGTATTCCTTAAGTTCCAGAAGAACTTAAGATGTATTACGTGACTATAAATTGTATCATTACATTCATCTGTTTTTATATACTATTTCAAGTTTCCTGCTTTGTGAATACATAAGAACTTTGGGGATTTAAAAATGAGATAAGAAAACTTTTCCATTTAGAAATGAAAATCTAAGTAAAATATGTGGATGGGATTCCTAGTAATGCAATAGTTGGTACCTTTGCCGTTAAAGAGATTTATTACTTTTCTAAGTGAGCATGCTTCATAACGTAAACAAAATGAGAATATATACATGAAAGAATACTTGATATTTTTACATGACAGAGTATATTTTTCCCTCCACATCACTGGCTCTTTTCTTTTTAATATGAGAGACCTTAATAGTTTTAATGTAACATTTTTCTTGAAATGTTATAAATACATAGAAGTAGTGTCTTCACACTGAATTGAGACAAAAACTTTTTCTGAGATAGAAATAATGTATTTTTTTACTTTTAGACTGAAAAAGCAAATACTTTTATGACAAGTAACAATATATTACAAATCAGTACAGTACATTCATAATATGTAAAAACTTATCTGGTGCCGTTATTTATGAACACATCTGAAGCCCCTATTGTACTATTTAGGACTGTCAATTCTTTGTCCACAGACTAGATATGGCAGTTTTTCTTTTTGGGCGGTGGGCGGGGAGAGAGAAAACACAATAGCCATAATACTTGAAAGAAGAAAAGTAATGAAAATATCAAAATCCACATTATAACAAGTCTGTTTCTTTTAGTAGGCTGTAACTCTTGAGTATGATTACAGGCTAAAGTAGACCTATTCCTAGGTGTCTTTGCTGTTATGTTTTGGTTTTGGTCGTTGTTTTTAATAGCACAGTTTCTTTTAACCCAAACAATACTGTTCTTCCTTTCTCAAAGCTAACATCCACCCCCGCTCCCTGTCTTTTATTCTTAATATACCAGAGGGGCTTCCTTTTGTTGTTTCCTCTTCTAAAATGCAACTCTCTGCCAAGCATAGCATAAGAAACTGTTAGGTCAGGGAATAAATATATTAGATTGTTGCTTTTCAAAGAGGAGGCCCCCACTCAGCATCCAGTGCAAACTCTGGTCACCACAACACCAATCACACCCGTTAGGCCAGCACACACTGAGGAAAGACGTGGCAGGCATCCATACTAAAAACAGCCCTCGCATCAAAAATGTTAGACTCACGCAGGCTACACAGGGATGCTCCCACAAAAACAGCCTTTCAGGACCACTAGGTAACTGTTTCTTCTAAACTCATACAGTCAGAGAAATATAAGTAAAATGAAGAAGCAGAGGAACCACTCCTAATGAAAGGATCAAGAGAATTCCCTGAAAGAATAAACAATGAAACTGACCTCTCGTCTACTAGATCCCAAGTTCAAAAAGGAGGTAGTAAAAATGGTGAAGGAAATAAGAAAGGTTATTGATAGAAATGCAGATTACTGTAAAAAGGAACTAGATTGTTCCTAGATTAATGAAGGAGAAATGTTCCTAGATTAATGAAGGAGAAATGTAATTCTGCTGATTTAGTCAACAACTATCTTTACAAACTTTTGCTGAACTAAAAATGAAGGGCAAAAGACGTGTATCCATATTCTTAGTCTCCCTACCATAATCATCTTAATCAAGGAACTCTCCTTTTGGGGGAGAGGGAAAGAACACGGCTTAGATTGCAGAGCTCAGATTAGGGTCATGAAGGACTTCACCAGGGCCTAAGGTTGTCACATACTAAGCAACTCTTGACTCTGGTCTCGTATTTGCTATTTCTGAAAAGATAATCTGCCTGTGTTATATTTCTTACTTGTATGAAATATAGGTACTCAAACTTAGTCATCTGTTGTCTGTAGGTCTTGATTATTGCTTGCTTAAAAAATATTATAGATCCTAAGAAGAGACTTCATTCATCTACCAAAATCAGCACAGAGAGCTTATTTTCTTCATATAATTATGTCTTTCTAAAACAGTTTGCAGCAAAAAGTAGAAAGATGCCTTGAAGATGGAATTCGCCTTCCCATGTTAGATGCAAAACAGCTTCAGAATGAAAATGATAACCTGAGAGAACAAAATGAGAATGCTAGTAAGGTCAGTATATATCTTTAATAATGAACTTCGATAGTGAAATCTATACTATATGGATACATGCATAGATATATAATTTATCTAGTTTATTTGATTTATATTTTTGCTAATATTTAATAGCTTATGGAATTTTTAGTTTGAATGTTTTTATTAGGAAAGAAAATAGCAATTTAAGTAACTTTAATTTAAATTTAAATAAAAGCCAAACTAAAGAAGTTATATTATTTCTTAGCAAAAACAAAAGGATATCTTTTTCCTTCCTAAATTATTCAAAATCTGTCTCAAACTTATTTTTATAAATTGTAAAGATTAAAGTTTTATCAAGAGCTAGAGTAAGATGTTTGCAGTTTTACATATGTGTGATCCAAATCATACGGCTATTTAAAGGATACTTTGTATGAATACTTTTGTTAAAAAAAAAAACACACTTTGATTTAAAAAAATAAATTCATAATTCCCTGTGCTTTTGTTTTCTTGAAATTTGGTACTTCCAGAAAAGCAATGGAAAAAAACAATTTGATTTAGACTGATATATTTCCTATGTTGTAGATAATAGACAGCCAACAAGATGAGATTGACAAAATGATTCTAGAAATTCAGGTAAGGAATATTTTGTGCTTATTTTAATTTAGCTGTATGCTGATTTACTCTTAGTAATTACATATCTAAAAAATATCAAAGCATATATGTTTTTGTATGAACATATTAATAACACTTGAGGTGACATTGCAAATTCTTTAATATTAATCTTTCAGTTCTTTAGAATAAAAATGATACTTGGTAAATCAGTTCTTCAAAAACTGTGAAAATTATTCTTCTCTATTCCTTACCTCTCCTCTTTTCAATTGGGTGCAGTCTACCTCTACTACTGAGAACACATTTGGTTAAGGTCATCAATGATCTAAAATTAAAGACAATAGACTGTTTTTAGTCCATTGTAACTCGGCAAGAGCACTCCCTCCTAATAATTCTATATATTATTTTTCTGTATTATCAAAGTATAACACTTTGCATATTTGTGTCTGTATCTAGAGCTTAGGGTATGTGACCCAAAATATAAAACAAAATGTGTAGATTAAGTGGATTTTCATTCTTTTATTGATTTGCCAGATATTTACCGAACCCCTACATATATGCCAGGCACTGTTCTTAGCACTGGAGATTCATCAGTGAACAAAGCAAGTCCCTGGCCATTGTAGTGGGGTGAGATGGAGAAAATGGAAATATAATGTCAAGTAGGGATATGTACTATTATTTAAAAAAAAAAAAAGGAGGATAGAGGGCAATGACAGATCATGCTGCATTATATGCAGTGGTCATGAAGTTTTCCCTGAAGAAGTAATATTTGAACATAGTTCTGAATGAAGATAAGCAGGGGAAGAACATTCTAGGCAAAGAGAGCAACCAGTGCCCTGAATGTGCCTGGTGTGCTCTAAGACTAGCAAGAAGGCTGCTAGTCTGGAGTACAGTGATTGTGAGATATAGTGAGAGGTGACTGATGGTAGAAAGTAGCCTGGGGCCAGATCACATAGAGGTATATGTCTTTGTATTTTATTCTTTGTGTGATAGAAAACCATTGGACAAATTTTGCAGAATAAATTATTTTTATATCTCCTAATGTGAGTATTCTCAAAACTGGAAGTAAAAAAGAAAAACGTAATGGTTTGAGTGTCAGAATTTATGGACAATCTGCTTTGTCTTTTGGCCGTATTAAGTGATCTATCAATTTAATCAAACACTAGTCCAATTCAACAAGTGTGTGCGCTTATTGGATTGATTCACAGAGGTTATACTCTTTAGTGTGTATTCCTTCAGTTGTTCTGCAAGCCATTCGAATTATGAGATGGTTAGATTCCCTCAGCCATTATTATCTGACTTCTTATCATAGACCACGATGAAAGGAATTTCTATTTCATTTGGTAACAATATCCAGGAGGTAAATCTAATAAAAGTTATCTTGATCCAAATTAAGGAGAGTCAACTTTGCCCTTTGGTGTTGAGATTTTGGTGGATAAAACATGTAGGATTTATTGTTTTTAATTTGTTTATTTGTAGGATTTATTGCATACTCTCTCTCACATTATAGATGTTTAAGGTATATTTGTATTAATTGAAATGTGCATTTTCCCCATTTGTGGAAGCATCGTAATGCAATTTACTCTTACACATTAACCAAGTCTTTAGTCAGTCACATTTAGATATGACTATATATAAATGAATATGTAGAAGAATATATAATTATGTGCCATTCCATTCTTTTTTATTTTTCCATTCCATTCTTTGATCTTAAAATGCTTGAGTTAACATTCTTTTATTTCTTCAAATTAATTACAGAATGGAAGTCAAATTAATGAGGTACATTTATTTCCAAATATTTGGGCCCAGACAGTATACTCATTAATTCTATTGTCTTACCTTTGGAAGCAAAGCCTATCTTGTTTTGTTTTGTTTTGTTTTTTGTTCTTAGCCATTGTGACCATCTAGGTTTACAGGTCTAGGATATAGTTTGCTCACAGAGAGAGAGAGCAAATGTTGATAACTGGCCAACTAAGCTCCATGTATTTACCAAGGTATTATTATATGAAAATATCTTGAAAATTACAGATTGAGACAAATATGCCTCAGATAATGAGAAAATTTTTGGCTTAACATTACTTGTTTAAACTTGTTATTTTGGGGCCCTCACAGTTGAGAAAGCTAGGTTTTTTGTTTTCATTTGTTATTTGGTGGTTTGTGATGGATATAAAAAGTGCGTAATCTGTAAAAACCTGAAATTTTCAGAATATTGCCTCTTCTGAAAAAATGAATACTAATTATTTACCTAGCATTGGAAACTGCAGAATCCTAAAGAGAACACTCTGGGTTGAAAAAGTATTCTTGTTGCTTTATACTATAGTCAATGGGCATGTCATCAAGTTGAACCACATAATAGAGCAATTCCTGTCAATTACTGATTATTTAAAGCTCCTAGCTTTTCCTTTTGCTTACATCAAGAATGGCCAACCTTAGTCCTATGTAGATGGTGATGTCCTTCCAACATGCTATAGCTCTGTTTTATATTACTTCAAATTCCTTGGCATAGCCAAAATAACACAAAATACTTTATAATTAAGAACAACAGAGAACTTCCCAACCATTTTTAACATGAATTATGCATTTTAGCTATTAGTATAGTATTAAATTTATTATAAAATGTCACTGCCATTATAGTTTGCGTGTTTTGTTCCTCCATAGTGCTGGGAAGTTGTTCCATTTTCGGGTGTTTAGTAGACAAAGCCAGCTTAGTATTATTCGAGTTTCATGTTTCACTGCTTCTTTATGTCCCTGCAAACTGTTGAGAAGATCAAATTTGTTAGAAGTTCATTTGGCTGATTTGGAGTACTGCATTGCCTTGGGTATATGCAGGTTATTCTTATAGCTTAAATTTTATGACACAAGTGAAAAATAAAATCCCTTGCCATGTTTATTATGTCCAGTTTATAGGAGGTAAAAATAAGGCATTGTTATAGAGTGAAAATGCTATATTTAAAATACAGCTATTGAACTTCCCTGGTGGCTCAGTGGTTAAGAATCCGCCTGCCAATGCAGGGGACACAGGTTCAAGCCCTGGTCCAGGAAGATCCACATGCCGCGGAGCAACTAAGCCCGTGCACCACAGCTACTGAGCCTGTGAGCTAAAGCCCGCGAGCCACAGCTACTGAAGCCTGCACACCTAGAGGCTGTGCTTCGCAACAAGAGAAGCCACTGCAGTGAGAAGCCCGTGCACCACAACAAAGAGTAGCCCCAACTCGCTGCAACTAGAGAAAGCCCGCGCGCAGCAACGAAGACCCAATGCAGCCAAAAATAAATAAAATAAATAAATTTAAAAAAAGAAAATAAAATACATGTAGTTTACTACCTTGCACCAGAACTCAAATAAATACTTACCTGGTTTAGGTCAGTGGCAAGTTTATTGATTCACAACTTCGGAGGTTTGGGGAGAAATCAGTCTTCTACTAGTTATTTTGTATTTGTTGTTGAATATAGAAGAAGTTTTACTTCACGTAACAGTATATGCTGATTTTGAAATTGAGTTCAGTGTTATAAAAACACAGATTTATCTACTATTTTGTTCAGCCATCAAGATGATATTGTTAACTGGCATGAATACCTTGATTAGTAATTGATCCTTTAGAAATATTGCCTTTCCTTATATCCATGAAACCAGTGTGGCTAAACTGACTTCTCCTCTTACAGGTTTTTCTTCTGTCAATATATATACTATAAAAAGACATTTTGCAGTAGAATGTTTCCCATCATCTCCATAAACATGGCTGCAGTCAGAACGTGAATGAGTTCTTCACTGGGCACTATTACCTTCCTTCCTATTTATCCCTCAAAAGGACATTTCACCCATATAACCTTGTTTCCAGTGAGCTGCTATCTTTGTATGTTATCACTGTAATCTTTTGGCAGAGGAGATACAAAGTAAAAAAGTTTGTTATGTTTACTTGTTTTCTCTAACATGTTAAAAAGTTTTCTCATTAAAAGAACTTACGCATTTAAATGGCCTTTCTGAATTGACAGCTATCAATGAATGATTATAATATTACAAAGTAAGAATGACACTTTTAAAAGTCTTTAAGACTGTTCACTTTTAATGGCATGGTTGGGACCACCAATCTCAAAACTGTGACAGTCTGTCCTATTTATAACACTTCAAGAGAAGATGTTTCCACAGCCTCAGAAGATTTTATTCCAATTTTTAGCAATCTCTCTTATTAAGGCTTTCATCAAACAGGTTTTTTCAGTAGATATGGTGAGAAAATGGATCATAATCCAATACAATGTCATATAGGCAGAATATAATTTTTCTTTAACCTAAATAAATATTGATTTAATGTTTTTCATTATTATCGTATGATTTTATCTCCTATTTTTTATGTTATCCTAGTTTTGTAATGTGTCCTGACATGAAGTTCTTTCTTCCCAAAGTTTTTTAATTTTTAAAAATTTTACCTATGTGTAAATGCTTTATATAATGCATGAAAAACTGTAAATATTCTCATCAGAAATCAACACTAATTTTTGAAAATCCTAACAGCCAAAAATATGTATTCTATCAAAGGAAAAGTAGATTTTTAAAAAATAAGCTTTCTCTCTAGTCTTTGTACTTAGAAAGAGAAAAAATCTTTAGTGTATAGGCCTTTTGTATGCACAGTATAGTTGTTAATTAAAATCTTAGAATAAGATATGGAAAAGGTGGATTTAACTTTTGAAAAGTCAGTTCTGTGTGTCTGAGGTGGGAAGTTGCAGGAAGGGGGTCAGCTCACTTGAATCATGAAAGACTATTCTTGAGCCTGTGCTATGAGTGGTCACCAAACCTATATGGATATTCAAAGTACTTGGGATGCTTTTTAAAATACAGATTTCTGGGCCCCATTGTGACTCTGATGAGTCAGTATCTCTGGGGTGAAGCTTGAAATAATGTATTATTAACAAGTTCTCTAGGCAATGCTTCCTTATAGCCTAGTAGTAGTCCTAGTCCCAGAGCCTGTAGGAAGTATTGTACAATCCTCAGCTTGCTCATGGGACCACAAGTGGGACTTGACTGGGAAGACTGAGATTTAAGTTAAAAAAAAAAGGGTTTAATTCTGAGACACTAACCTTAGGTGTGTAATGGCACGTTTAAACTCTTTTGGTAGCTCTTGCTTTATAAGCCTGAGAAAATCAGGACCTGGAAGAAAAGGAACCCAGGCAAGTGGTGTTTTTTTTATATTGTGCTGATTTTTTAATAACAGTTTTATCGATATATAGTTCACACACCCTATAGTTCACCCATTTAAAGTATACAATTCAGAGGGACTTCCCTGGTGGTCCAGTGGTTAAGACTCCGCGCTTCCAACGCAGGGGGCGCAGGTTTGATCCCTGGTCGGGGAGCTAAGATCCCGCAAGCCAAGTGGCCAAAAATAAATATACAATTCAGTAATTTTTAGTATACTCACAGATGTATGGAACCAAGACCACAGTCAATTTTAGAACATTTTTGTCACCTCCAAAAGTAACACCTTTAGCTGTCACTCTCTTAAAGCCCATGCCCTCCTCAGCATAAGCAATCACTAATCTACTTCCTGTATTTATAGATTTGCCTGCTCTTAGACATTTTATATAAATGTAATATGTGGTCTTTTGTGACTCTTTCTCTGACCACACCAGTTGTTGAGCTCCATTAATTGCCAGCTCAACGCTCTGCTGTTTTCAGCAATGCCCTGTGGCATAAATTGCTTCATAGACTGGTCCATTCTGGCTCCTTTGAAGGACTAGCTTCCTGGGTTAATGTCTGAGATTTTTACTGTTCCCAGGAGTGTCCTTCCCAGCTGTCTCTTTTACTGTTTCTCTCTTGCAAGCTAGCCAGCCTACAGTAGAGCCTGTTGCTCCAATGAATCTAACACTGTCCTCCCAACTGCCTTTGCCACAATCTCCCACTGTTTTGAGAGTGCCCTTAGGACTGAACTTCATACTCTGTTGCAAAAGAATTCATTTCCTTTAGGGAGACCTTCAGCGGTCTCTGTTGTGTGGCCTGTTTCTCCCCAGGCAGAATCTCTGAGCCTAGTCATTGTGGGTGGGAACAGTGTCAAGATTCTGAGTGACTCTAGCTGAGCGCTAGTGGAGGGAGGGTGGGCAGCAGCTGTAGGTCTCTCGGCTTGCCTCTTTCAGTGGATACTCCTGCCCCGGAAGCCAATGCAAGGGCGGTCAGGGCCCCAGTATTCTCGTGGCTACACCCCAGGTAAAGCCTTCCTCCCTTGAGGCGGCCTGGGCGGAAGAACGGAGCCTCCACCTTTTGGCTGCACTTGCCTGGAACTTAGCTTCAGCTACAAATGAGAAGTGCTGGTGCCCTGCCCTTCCTAGGAAGACAGCAGTGCAACTAGGAGTTGGGGGGTGGGGGGGGAGGGAGCCCTCTCTGTTCTTGACTGTTCCAGTCTGGAGTTTCCATCTTGCTTAGCTGTGAGAGGGTAGGAATCAAGTGGATTTTGTTTCAGATACCACAGACTTCAGCTCTTCTGAGTTTTAGTAGCTTTTCTTGAATATGTTTCTTCATTTGCTTGTATGAACCATTTCCAGAAGCTTTAAATGTGTTATTTTATGGTTTTTCACCAGTTTCCTTGGGGAGCAGGTCTGAGGAGCTCCTCATGCCATCATGCTGAAAGCAGAGCCCTCAGGCAGATTGTTTTTAAAATTATATCAGGTAGCAAGATGATAGTTAAGAAAGGAATTTGAGCTGTACACTATCTTCAATTATTATTAAACAGAAACCTAAACAATTGCAATTTTTATGGTGCTTGCATATTCCTTAGTTTTACAAATATTTTGAAAATTCTCTTTTATCAGTATGGAAGAATGAGGAAAAGGGGTTTAATATTTGTCCACACTTAAGCCAAAGTGAGAAATAGAACCTCTGTTGCCAAATGCAGAGGTGTCAGTGATGATGCTAGTGATGATATTACATGGTACAGGAGCGGTTCTTTCTGGTTTGCGTTTATTATCTCTAAGCCTCAACAGTAATCTTACAAGGTAAGAAAGAGCCTATTTTTATACATGAAGTTGCTGAGATTTTAAAAGGTGTGCCCAAGGTCTCAGCTGAGATTCTAATTCATGTCTGTCTGACCTCAGAGTTTGTGCCTTGGGCATTAATCCTGGATGTCTCAAAGTGAAAAGTCCCAAGAAAAAGAAAAAAACATGTTAGTCTGATTTCTTCCTTGTGTAAGCCTGCCTTAGGGGAGAGAATTGTTTTAAGGGTCTTTTCCTGGAATGAAAGATATTTAAACTGGAGCATACTGGGAAACTAGTCTTCTGCGGAAAGCACCTTATGCTCAGTTACCTAGAAGTACAATTTGGAAATTTTGTCTCCAAAGTGAAATTTTTTAGTACATTACACTCTACAGTGTGGTGGCATTATTTGCTCCTTGAGATAAATAAAGTGCCTTTTTTTTCTGATACATTTATTTCAAGAGCTTTATAATGGGTACACTAAGGTCTTTGAACATTCCTTATCCAGTTCAGCACTTAGCACAGTGCCTTGTGCATAAAAGAGGCTCAGTAACTGTTTTGAATGAGTAAACACAGCTTCTTACTTAAACAAAACTAGGTGTTAAATAGTTACTTTTTCATATTTTGTCATTTATTCACCAATTCAGCTCATTTAGTAATTGTTAACTGAGTTTCTACCATGGGCTAGGCACTCTTCTAGGGGATAACTAGTGAAAAAAGACAAAAAAACCTTTTTCCACAAGAAAATTCACCCATAGTGCTGAATTTGGAACGGGCTCTCTTTTATTGTTGTTTTGTTTTGTGGTGTTTTGTTGTTGTTGTTGTTGTTTTTAAATTTGGGCCACACCACGCATCATGTGGGATCTTAGTTCCCCGACCAGAGATTGAACCTGCACTGGTCCACTGGTCCGCCAGGGAAGTCCCTGGAATGGGCTCTTTTTTTCCCCCAGCTTTATTGAAGTATGGTTGACAAATAAAATTGTAAGATATTTAAAGTGTATATCATGGTGATTTTTTTTTTATCATGGTGATTTGAAATAAGAAATGGGCTTTTAAATATTAGCATAAGAAAGGAATTAGTGTTAGTTGCATAAATATTTTGTACTAGGTAAAAGTAATTTAGGCTTTTTGATTGTAAGCAACAGATTCAATTCAGTTCAATTTAGCCTAAGCAAAAATAGTAGAATATACTGTATTACAAGAATGCAGAGATATCTGTGGAATCCATAGGTAGGAATGAAGCCTGGCTTCAGGAAGGAAGAGGCTTTGTTGCTGCTCGCATTTCTGTCTGTTTCAGTCTCTTTTCTCTCTCTGCAGACTGACTTCCTTTCCTCCTTTAGCTCATATGGCAGAATATGGCTTTCCCACAGCCCTGAAGTTCTATAGTTCATTTCCCACCACCTGCAGAGACTAACTCATAGACTCTGGGTCTCACTCCCTCAGGTTTGGTCAAGTGTTCATTCAGCCTGACCCAGTGAGCTATAACCCAAGAATGTAGAATCCCAGTACAAATATGACTTACTTATGTATGATTCATGGGATTTGTGAATAGGCAGGCATCCAAAGGTATTGTCTACATATATACCACATAATTTTCACAGTACTTTACAAGGTTGGAAAATCTTTCTGATGAATTTGGAGCCTAGAAAGGTTGAATAACTTACCCATGATTACACAACATGTAAGCTGTGCACCCAGAACCTAATTTTGTCTGACTCCAAAATCTTATCTTGTTACCATTAACTCTATACTTTCTTTCTTTCAAACTGCTGTAACATTAGTTTCAGGTGTACAAAATAGTGATTTGATATTTTTATATGTTGCGAAATGATCACCACAGTAAGTCTAATAATTAACATCCATCACCACAGTTAAATTTTTTTTTCTTGTGATGAGAACATTTAAGATCTACTCTCAGCAACTCAAATGTACAATACAGTATTGTTAACTATAGCCACCATGCTGTACATTACATCCCCAGGACTTATTTTAAAACTGGAAGTTTATACCTTTTGACCCCCTTTGCTCATTCCCTCCCCACTCCCACTCCCTCCCCTCTGGCAACCACACATCTGTTCTCTGTTATCTCTGAGTTTGGTTTGTTTTTTTTTTATATTTCACATATAAGTGAAATCATACAGTATGTCTTTCTCTGTCTGACTTATTTCACTTAGCAGTATGTGCACAAGCTCCATCCATGTTGTTGCAAGTGGCAAGATTTCATTCTTTTTATGGCTGAATAATATTCCATTGTGTGTGTGTGTGTGTGTGTGTGTGTGTGTGTGTGTGTGTATTATATAAAATCACATTTTCCTCATCCATTCATCCATTGAGGGACACTTAGGTTGCTTCCATGTCTTGGCTATTATAGATAATGCTGCAGTGAACAGTGGGGTGCACATATCTTTTCAAGTTAGTGTTTTCATTTCTGTTGGATAAATTCCCAGAACTGGAATTGCTGGATCACATGGCAGCTCTATTTTTAGTTTCCTGAGGAACCTCCATGCTGCTCTCCGTAGTGGCTGCACCAATTTACGTTTCCACCAACAGTGCACAAGGGTTCCCTTTTTCTCTACATCCTAGCTAACACTTATCTCTTTTTGATAATAACCACCCTGACAGGTGTGAGGTGATCTCATTGTGGTTTTGATGTACATTTCCCTGATGATTAGTGAAGCTGAGCAACTTTTCATGTGCCTGTTGGCCATTTGAATATCTTCTTTGGAAAAATGTCTATTTAAGCTTTTACCCATTTTAAATTAGATTTTTTTAAGCTCTTGAGTTGTATAAATTCTTTACATATTTTGGATATTAACCCCTTATCAGATACATTATTTGCAAATATTTTCTATGATTCTGTAGGTTGCCTTTTCATTTTGTTGGTGGTTTCCTTTGCTGTGCAGAAGCTTTTTCGTTTGATATAGCACCCTCCCCTTTTTATATTTTTGATGCCACAATTTATCTTGTCTATCCATTAACAAATTATTGTAGTTATAGTTATTTCTACTACTTTTGCCTTTTAACCTTCATAGTAGCTTTATAAGTGATTAACCTACCACCTTTACAACATTAGATTATTCTGAATTTTACAATATATTTACCTTTACTAGTGAGATTTATACTTATCCTGTTACTAATTAGTACCCTTTTGTTTCAGCTTAAAGAGTCCCTTTAACATTTCTTGTGAGGCCAGTCTAGTGGTGATGAACTCCTTCAGCTGTTGCTTGTCTGGAAAACTCTTTATTTCTCCTTCAATACTGAAGGACAACTTTCCAAGTGGAATGTTATTGGTTGGCAGTTCTTTCCCTCCCCTCCACCCCAGCACTTTGAATATATAGTGCCACATTCTTCTGGCCTGCAAAGTTTCTGCTGAAAAAATCTTCTCATAGCATCATGGGCTTTCCCTTGCATGTAATAAGTTGTTTTTCTCTTGCTGCTTGTAAGATTCTCTCCTCTTTAACTTTTGACAGTTTCATTATAATGTGCCTTGCAGTGGGTCTCTTTGGATTCATCTTCTTTGGAACTCTTAGTTTCCTGGATCTGGATGTCTGTTTCCTTCCCCAGGTTATGGAAGTTTTCAGCCATTACTTCACTTAAGTTTTCTGTCCCTTTCTCTCTCTCACTCCTCCTTCTGGAACCCCTATAATGTGAATGTTAGTCTGCCTAATGTTGTCCCATAAGTCCCTCAGACTATCTTCATTCTTTTTTTCTTTTTACTGCTCTGATTGGCTGAGTTTCACTGCCCTGTCTTCAGATGTACTGATCCTTTGTTCTGCCTCATCTAGTCTGCTATTAAACACCCCCTATTGTATTTTTCAGTTCAGTTATTGTATTCTTCAGCTCTGTGACTTCCATTTGGTACTATCTTATACTTTTTCTCTCTGTGTTGAAATTGTCACTTTGTTCTTGCTTTGTTCGCCTTACCTTGGTGAGCATCTTTATGACCATTATTTTGAAGTGTTTATCAGGTAAACCACTTTTCTGTTTTATTAAGGTCTTTTTCTGTGGTTTTATCTTATTCTTAAATTTGGAACATATTCATTTTCCTTGACTCTCTGTGTTGGTTTCTATGTATTAGATAGAACAGCTATCTCGCCCAGTCTTGAACGAATGGATGGCCTCGTGTAGGAGATGAACTTTTCTTAACTAGTTTTTAAAAAGGTGTTGAGAGAAAAATATTAAATTTTATTAAAAGAATATATTCTTCTTATTAATGATTTATAAATGCCATTATCTTGTTAAGTATGTATGATCTTTATTAATTGCTATTTCTTATGACAGTAGCACTATTATCTTACCTTTTATGTATAGTTACAAATGCTATTGCAAAAATAGTGTGCTTGTATTAATAAAATCATAACAGTTACTATGAAGCCTTTCGACTGTTCTCAGCAATAAACTTAAAGTGACTGACTTATACCTTGTTTTTAGATAATTGAAATATGTTCAATAAAATGACAAAAGAATTCAGAGGAACTTGCTTTTTAAGATTTTTTTGGTTGTTTTTGTTGTTTGATTTAACTAGACACAATAAATTTAAGGTCTGTAGCATAAATCCTATTGTAATGTATAGGCAGGTTAGTAGACTAGTATATAAAAATTGGACATATTACCTTATTAGAAACTTTTCCAGTTTATAATCTAGGGATAAGTTTAGTTTCATTTGTGATATTTATGTTAAGGTTTATTTTGAAGACATGTAAATTACTTTCAGAAATATTGTGTCGTATTCCAGTGAGCAAGATTAAGAGGTACAAACTTGCAGTTACAAAATAAATGAGTCACAGGAGTGAAATGTACAGTGGGGGGAATATAGTCAATAATATTGTAATAACTTTGTATGGTGACAGATGGTAACGACTTACCATGGTGATCATTTTGTCATGTATAGAAATATCAGATCACTATGTCATGTACCTCAAATTAACATAGTGTAAGTCAGTTATACTGCTAAAACACACACACATGCACAGTGTCATATTTCAAAAAAGGAGTTTGTTTCTTTCCTAGGATTCTCTATTTATACTTCTCTTGGTAATCTTACCCAGTCTTACGGCTTTAAATATAATGTGTGTGCTCACTGCTCCCTAATTTTTATCTCCAGCTCAAAGTGCTCCCCTGATCTTACAATTTGTATATCCAATTGCCTTCTCAACGTCATCACTTGATGTATTAGACATAACATGTTCAAGACTGAATTTCTTATTCCTCTAAGCCAAAAAATAATAAACCTGCTACACCTTCCATATTTCCCATATCTATTAATGACAGATCTGCCCTTCTGTTTGCTCTGTCTGGAAACCTTAAGACTTATTCTTGACTTCTCTTCTGCCTAACATTTTGTGAGCAAATCCTGTTTTCTTCAAAATATATCTAGCATCTGGCACCTTCTCCCGACCTCCACTGTTGTGCCACCCTGGTTCAAGCCATCCTCATTCTTTATCTGGATTATTTCTTTCTGCTTCCACCCTTGCTTGCCCACAGTGTTTTCTCAGCAACCTGAGTGAGCTGTTAAACAAATATCAGATCACATCATATCTTCGTAGTACCCTTCAGAGGTTCCTCATTTTTTCCTGAGTAAAAAAATCAAAGTTCGTAACACTGGCTTAGAAGAGCTTATGCAGTCAATTCCCCACCTCGCCTTCCTTCTCTGACTTGATCTCTTACTCTTTTCTGTCATCCTGGCTCTATTGCTTTTTCTCAAACAGAAGAGACACCATCCGCCTCAGAGCCTTTGCACTGACTGAAACATACTCTCTAGATACCTATGGGACACAGTCTCTCACCTCCTTCAAGACTTTGCTCAGCTGTCACCTTTTTCCATGAGCCCTTATTCTACCTCATTTGAGATTTTAATCCCCCTGCCTCACCATGCCCGATTTATTCTCCAAAGCACGAGGCAAGTCCCAGTGTATGATGCTACGTAACTTACATATTTATTATGTTTATTTTCTTTGGTCTTTTCCCTCCTAGTACAAGTTCCACAAGGACCAAGTGTTTTGACTGTGGTGTTCATTGGTGTACCATCCAGTGAACAGATAGTGCTTGGCTGTAATTTCTGCTAAATGAATGATTGTAGGAAGGAATGTGTTTGTGGAACTCTTGTATGGCGTGCGGGGCAGGGTGGGGTTGGTTGCTTGCTGTGTTTCTATGGTAAAACTGCTAACGTCAGCGGCTTTCAAAACACTTCCTCCTAAACTGGGTTTGTGGAGTACATAGAACACGCTGAGTCAGGCACATTTGGCCTTCCTTCATCGGAGCTATTTGCATGTGCGCCAAAAAATGGTTAGCGTTTCTGGATATTTACATCAAAATAAGAAATGAATTTAAAACCACTTTCAACTGCAAGAATGATTGTGATCAATACCTGTGGATTAGTAACTGAGATTTTAAAAAATCATTATTAAACAGGAAATTTAAAGAGAAATTGTAGACATTTAAAAATGAATTCGTTTTTAACTTCAGTAATCCCATTCTAAGCTTAGTAGAGATTCCCCTCACCTTGCTTTTTTTCTTAAACTTTAAACATGTGCTTTTTCATACAATTTGGGATAGAGAAGTAATTAATCTTTTAGGTGAAATGTTATTGTCAGACAGCTATAGCACTCACACCTAGTATTATCCTATAAGTTGTATAGCATTTGGTCTTACTAGAATGTGTCTGTGAACTCTTTCTTCTATTAAAGGGCTTCTTGATTAGTGCCTTTGAACCTAACCAACATAACATGTTAAGCTTAATGTATTTCCCAAATTCAATTTTCCTTCTTATGACAAACAGCACTACTGCCAGACATTTCTGGTTTATTCTGATGGAGATTACCTTTTTCTTCACTGATTTAAATTTAGTCTTACACAGTAACATATTAGTCAGATTTATTAGCTACTTATTAGTCACATTCAACATGATAAAAATAAAAACCACTATAATCTTCTAAAGAATTATATTACAGCATTGTGAAAATACCTCTCTTGGGTTCTGTTTTCACTGTTAAAATATGAGATTTAGAGTAGTTTATTTGTGGTGCCTTTCTTCTACAATTCTAATAAAATAAACAGTCACAAATCTTAAGAAAATTTAGGATGAATTCTGGATTCTAGCTGAATAATCTTGTCATGCCAGTAAGTATGAGTTTTTAGCTAGGTAAATAAATCCCAACATATCATTCAATCAAATGGGTTTTGATTCAGTTACAAAGGAATTTCAATATCCAAAAATATATATTTTCAGATAGCCCATGTGACTTTGTACTATGGAATTCATCTTTGTGGAATATAAAACAAGTTTTCCCTGGAAGAAAATGTACTTGTTATAGAGCTTGATTCATCTGTATCCAACTTTTGAGTAATTAAATATAGTATTTTTACAGAGTTTAGCAGACAAATGAAATTAAAAAGCAACAAGGTTGAATACTGTTACTGAGAAAACTGTTTTATATTTAGAGTCTTATCTCAACCCATGGTGACAGCTATCCTCTCTTATTCCATCCAGAGATAATGTGAGGGAAGAAAAAAAAACCTTCACAGTAGATTGTGTGCTATTTAGGTCATCAGCATTCTCAGGTATTTTCAGAGTTGAGACTAAATATAGACCTGAAGCAAAAAATAATGAAATTTCTTCTTTAGTCATGTTTATTGATCTTGTGGTTTAAAAGGGGAAAAGTTGATAGAAAAAAAAAAATCACTGATAAGTACAAGGTTTATGGCAAGTTCTTCTTTGGTGTGTAGCTGAAAATCAGATTTATAAGCTGAAATGACCCAAGCACTCTTAAAATATCCTATATTCTACTTTGGTATACTCAAGATTATCTCACAATAGTATGTCTGAATAATTTATAATTTTGTAATGGAGTTGAGAGATTAGTTTATCTAAGTCCCATTATAGACCTTTGCCCTGAATTGAACATCATATTCACAGCTTGGAATACTATACACTGAGAGAGGGTGTTTAGCTGTTTCAAATGATAGAAAACAGGGACAGTCTTATGATCTTATTATCTTGTACCTTATTAATCATAAGAAAAAGGGTTTTTTTACAGTATAGATTTGTTAATACACTCCCAATATATAAACAAAAATCAATAAAATAAGAACTGTTTGTAATATAGTTGTTAAACAGCAACTTTAGATTTAACATGTTTTACCCAGATTAAAAACTTTCTTGGTAAAGATGATATTTCTCCTTCCTCCCTCCTCTCCTGCTTAGGAATTATCCACTCTAGAAGTAATATGGATTGATTAAAAAGTGAAGGCATCATCTTCCAAGGGGTTGGGGAGGTCAGAACATCTAAAGTATTCAGAGCCAGTATTCCTGGTTACCTACCTGATTGCATTTTGCTTTAAGCATTAACATGCTTTGCTTGCAATTCTCTTTATTCTAGTCTATGCAAGGGAAACTTTCTAAAGAAAAACTGACTACTCAGAAGATGATGGAAGAGCTGGAAAAGAAAGAAAGAAACCTTCAGAGATTAAGAACATTGCTTGATGTGAGTAAAAGAAATTCAGATAGCTTTCAAGGATGATTCAGTACCTATTTCAGTTAAAGCAAATGCCTATTTTGTACGTATTCATAAATCATTTTTTAATTGAAGGCTTGATTTTGATGTGCCAGTTAATTAAATCCATTAGGTTTCTTACTAAAATTATAATCTAAAAGACAAACTTTTAGTTTTCTAATGTCTTAGAGACAATTTCACAAACTTAACTATAGCAAAGTCAAATGGTATATAGAGATTAGATCCTAAAGTCATCAAATGATGCATAAGTTGAATATAAAATATAAACAAAATTACCCTTGAAAATCCTTAAGGAAGGAAGGTGCAATGTAGACACTTCATCACTGGCACTGGTCATACTTTCTTCATTTAATTATGAGATGAAATACTTGGCTTGCATTTAAGGACATGTTATACAAAAAAATGCTTATTTTAGTTTCTGAGTCGTCGTCATGACATTTTCCTCTAAATACTTAGGAATGCATCTCCAAAACTTAGGGACAGTTTCCTATATAACCATTTCACCATTGTCACACCCAATAAGAACAATAATTTTCCTTGACGTTTGATAATACCTAGTCTTATGAAAATTTCCCCCCTTCTTCCCCAAATGTTTTTTTTTTTAACATCTTTATTGGAGTATAATTGCTTTACAATGGTGTGTTAGTTTCTGCTGTATAACAAAGTAAATCAGCTGTACGTATACATATGTCCCCATATCCCCTCCCTCTTGCTCCCCAAGTGTTTTTTATAGTGGCTGTTGAAACCAGCATTCAAACAAGGACCATGTGTTGTGTTTTGTCTTATAAAGCTAAAGTTTCTTTCTTCTCCCTGAAGAAACTGGGCATTTTGTCTTACAAACTTGTAAACTTGTCACACCTAGATTTGTGTGATTGCTTCCGCATGGTGTCATTTATCTTGTTCTCTACCCCCTGTATTTCTTGTAAGCTAGAAGTTAAAGCTAAAGATATTAG
Organism: Balaenoptera acutorostrata; assembly: GCF_949987535.1. Lineage (NCBI taxonomy): Eukaryota > Metazoa > Chordata > Mammalia > Artiodactyla > Balaenopteridae > Balaenoptera > Balaenoptera acutorostrata. The sequence continues at coordinate 43,458,131 of NC_080077.1, forward strand.
ATTCAGTGCAAACATTTTTTGGCACGAATACTTTGTAGGTATTGTTCACATCATCAAATTATACGTGTTTGTTTATCCCACTGTAAGTGTCACAAATACCCATCTCACTGGGTTAAGGTGGTGACAGACTGATTCTTTCCATTGTAGCATTTTAGCCTCTGCAGTCAGCAGTTAATGGGGTTGTTGATACTTAGGCAAGTGTGTGAATGTGCAGTTTGCCAGCACCCTTTCCCTTGATGGTTTTAGCATACACCAGTGATCATTGTCTGATTCATTAGATGATTAAAACAACAGTAATTTTTTCTAATTATATCATTCCCTTTACATTTATTAGCTGGCATTCGTCTATAAAAAATTGTATTTTCCTCATCAACCCAGGCTATTTGGCTTTTCTGAAATACAGTTCCAACTGGAAAGCTAGTTAAACTTACCTTTAATTAGCAGTTTTCAGGATGAGGAGTAAATGGTGATAATTTGGGGAAGAGGTGAGTGTAGCTTTTTCTGAGCATAATAAATCATGAGTTTGTACTGATACTCCCAATTCAAATTTAACAATTCAGAGTTGTTTGGGGTTTTTTTTTTTTCCTTTGATTTTATATTTTTATTTCTTTTTCTCTTACACTGAAAAGTTTGGTTCCTGTCAACATTAACATAGTAACATATATACTTTTTTCCCAATGTACAAAAAAACAGTTTCAGAGTAACTAAATCACTATTGCTACTAACAGTACAACTGTAGGATGAGGTTTAAATTTTCTTTGCAGTTCTTTTTGTTCTTGGGATACATCTCATAGCAAAATATATACACAACCGAGGTACTTTTTATGTGAGACCGTGAGAGACGCCCTAGAAACTGAGACTGTTTGAATTCATGTTTCCTCTCTCAGGTTTACTCTAGGCCATCAGATGGCACCCTTTCCACTACTTAAATTCTTTTTCTCTCCCTTTTTATTTTTCCTGCTGTATGTATGCAGTTAAATTTGGTTAATGTGCATGGAATATGATTCCGCTGTTTTCTTTATACAATCGGATGGGGGAGTGTTAACCTTTATGGCTTTTGAGTACCTTTCCTCTGTCTAACAACCAGATTTTTGCTTTCTTTATCCACTGCAGAACCAAAGACAAACAGAAGAGACCTGCTCTTTATTGGATCAGGGCCAGGAAGCAGACCAATCCAGGCCGCAGACCGTTCTTTCCAAAAGGCCACTGTTTGATTTGAGTGTGATTGATCAGCTGTTCAAGGAAATGTCCTATTGTTTGTTTGACTTGAAAGCATTGTGTAGTATTCTTAATCAGCGTGCTCAGGGCAAAGAGCCTAATCTTTCATTATTACTGGGAATCAGATGTAAGTGGCTAATGACTTGTTCTTACTGTATTGCTTAACAATTAGAAACGTGTCTCCATGAATCGGGAACTTCTGACTGCCTTTTCCCTATTTGTTTTTATCTCCTTTCCTACTTAGATTTGTATATTTCTGAATCAGTCTGTGGGTCTGAATACCTGTTCCTGCTTCATTGCTAGAACTTGCCTCATTATGCTTGTAGAAATGAGCAGGGTCATAGCTGATATTGACTGCCACTCGGAAGAATGCCCATAAATCCACCTGCTAGGGGATGTTTCCTCTGCTGATTCTGTTACTATGTGACTGGAATGGTAGTTAGCTGTGATTTCCTGATTACTCTTCTAAAAGTAATGATTCTCTTTGCTTTCATGTGGCAGTTGTATTAAATTACTGACCCAGCCATCAGTCCACTGGCAAAATATTTGAAAGAAGGTACTCATAAGCTTTCTTATGTATGTTCTATGGCAGCTGTTTAATGTAAGTGCCAATGCTGTCACATGAGCCAGTTTTCATGGCCCATAGATCTGTTGCCCTTGTGATGCACACCTGCTGGCTTTGTCCCTTCCAATGTGACACCCACCCATTCTGCCTCAGTTCTGCCTTCCTGAACACATAATGGTGAGAACCGCCACAAGAATATCCTAGTGTCTCTTCCTGTCTGTGCTAATTTTGCTGGAACACTCAACTTACATGGCTCTAAATTATTATAATATTGACATGTTGGTCTCTTTTAAATATGGAGGAAATGGACTTCAGTAAGGAGATATGAGGGGAGTAAGACCGTAGTGTTTATGTACCAACACGTTTGTATTGAGTAGTTCCCTAATAATGTGGTTAATATGTGACTGAATGGAGACTAGTTTTGTTTCCAGTTTCATCAAAAAGATTCTACTGTCTTGCCTCATAGTAGTTATTTTGGCAAACCAAATAATACTCCTGATCGAAGTATCTCACTTGTTAAATGAAACATGTGACTGTACTCAGAGATGTCAGCAGAATTTTCCCCTCCACTTCATAAATGTGAGAACACATATATGAGTGCGGGTATGTAAAAAACACTTTTTAAAAAAATTGAAGTATAGTTGATTTACAGTGTTTTAGTTTCTGGTGTACAGAAAAGCAATTCAGTTATACATATAAAATATTTATTCTTTTTCATTATAGCTTATTATAAGACATTGCTGGAAGACCTTGCTGTTTATTTTATATATAGTAGTTTGTATCTGCTAATCCCAGACTCCTAGTTTATCCGCCTTCCCCTTTCCTCTCTGGTAATGAAAGGTCTGTCTTCTATGTCTGTGAGTCTGTTTCTGTTTCATAGATAGGTTCATTTGTGTCGTATTTTGGATTCCACATATAAGAGATATCATATGGTATTTGTCTTTCTCGTTCTGACTTACTTCGCATATTATGATAATCTCTAGGTCCATCCATGTTGCCGCAAGTGGCATTATTTCATTCTTTTTATGGCAGCTCTATTTTTGGTTTTTTGAGGAACCTCCATACTGTTTCTCCATAGTGGCTGTACCAATTTACATTCCCACCAACAGTGCAAGAGGGTTCCCTTTTCTCCACACCCTCTCCAGCATTTATTGTTTGTAGATTTTTTGATGATGGCCATTCTGACTGGTGTGGTGGTACTTCACTGTAGTTTTGATTTGCATTTCTCTGGTAATTAGCGACGTTGAGCATCTTTTCCTGTGCCTGTTGTCCATCTGTATGTCTTCTTTGGAGAATTGTCTGTTTAGGTCTTCTGCCCATTTTTTGATTGGGTTGTTTCTTTTTAAAAAACACTTTAATGTTTAAGTATATTCACTCACTCAGTAAACGTTTATCAAATGCCTTCTATGGTCCAAGCACTAAAGTGCTGATAATGCAGATAAGTTGAATACAGCCCTTGCTCACAAATTAACCAAAACTATTACAGCATTGTGGTAAGTACTGTAATTGAAATGTGATCAGAGGGCAGTGGGAGCACAGGGGAATAAACCAACTAAATCTACTTGGGAAGGGCTGTGAAGGCTCCATGGAGTAGCTGGTGTTTGGCTTGAATCTTAAAGGAGGAGAGGTTTGCCAGGCGAACATGGGGTGTTTAGTTAGCAGTGATCTCTTGGAGCAAGAAATAAAAGCTCACACACAAAAGACTGGTTTTCTCCACCATTTTAGAGCTGGTCACCCCTTCAGCTACTTTGTAACCTTCTACATCTGCACTGTCCTGTGTAGCATTTATTACTTTTTCAGTACCAGGATAAGAGCATGCTCCTAATGTGAACAGAAGGGAGACTCAGCACCTCCCCCGCACAGTGTACAGCCCTTCCAGTCTTCAAAGTCTAACCCCGGAACCCTTACCTTATAGGCTGGCATTGTGCAAATTTGACCAGCCAGCTGATTTCTCAAAAACAATGGAGGTGTTTTGAACCCTTATCTCATCACTCCATCAGTTATCTGTTGATACTGTTCACCCCTCCCTTCTTAAGTCTGGGCTACCATGGTTTCCATGACATCATTCTCTAGGTTCTGCTTCTACCTTCATGACTGCTCAGCCTCAATCTGTGAAATTCTCCACCACTTAAATACTGGCGGTCGCCCAGGAAACTTTTCTTGTTGGTCTTTTGTTTCTGTTTACTTTCTCTGAGTAATCTTGTACATAACCACTTGTTTGCTGTTTTCTCTACACCTTTGACCCATACAGACATTCATCTCTCACCCTGCCTAGAATGTCCCTTTTGGGCTCCTGATTGTACTCACCTGCACATTAGAACCAGCAGTTTCATAGGTATCGCAGACTCAATGTATTTGAAACAGAACCTACTTTTCTTTCCTCCCTACCCCAAACCTGTTCCTCCTCTCAATGAGTAGAACCACTATCCACCTATCACCCCAACCCAGATTTTATCCTCCACCCTATTCGTTCCCCCATCTGTGCCCCGTGTCCAGTCCCTGGCCCCTTTCCAAGCTGATTGATAATCGAACTTCTTCATGTCTATGAGTCCCTTCCTACTTGTGACGTTTATTCCTGCTGCCACATCTCCACTGCACTGTTGCCTTAATTCAAGCTATCGTAGTCCTTCGTCTGGACTGGTTTCTCTGCCAAGCCTGGTGCCCGTCCCACCCCAGTCCCTCTTTACATTGCTGCCAGAGCCATCTGTCTAACCTGTGATTCTGATTTCCTAATACCCTCCCTGAGAATAGAGATAAAGGTGGCTCCCACCTGCCTCTCCAGCCTTGTTTCTTGGACCTCCCCTCTCATAATTTGTGCTCTGCCATTTTAGAGCTGGTTTTCTTGATGTTTCTCAATTTCTGTCAGACTGTTTTGTTTTCTGCTTCTGTATACCTTTGTTCATTCTGCTTCCTTGTCCCATTCAGTGAACCTGTCCCCTCTCCAGTCAGGCCTTTTTTTTCTCTTCTTTGTGCTAATGTAGCCTTTGTGTAGTGGTAGGTCACCTGTGGTACCTGACTGAATTTACTTGTTTATGAAACTGTATGTAAATCATTAAGAATAAGCCACTTTATGCATTATTTTGCTGACCTCAGCACTCAGCATAGTGCCCAGATCATGAATCATGAACAGTAAAACAGTTCAATTAATGTTTGTTAAAATAACAAGTTACCTGACTCCTATGCCTCCAATTAATTAAAAGCTAGCTAACTCAGGGCCTTACCCTCAGTGATTCAGCCATTGGGCAACTAGCTATCAGCCTGATTCAGTTGTTTAGAATCATAAGGTCCCAACACACACACACACACACACACACACACACACACACACACACACACACACACACTCAATTGTTAATACTTTGCAATCTGTAAAAATATAAGATAATGCCCCTCACCACACAGTGATTTTCAGATTTTTGTCTCTGAGTTTGAAGAGAGCTGTTAGAGCATGTTCCTTTTTACTTTTGGAATATTGTCATCCATTAAACCTGTTGAATTTGTGTGTATCACTGTATGAATTTAATGCATTTTAGTTAGCAAAATTTTAAAAGGACCAAGTAGATAAGATGCATTTACTATTGAGTGATGCATAATTTGAACCTGAGCCTGACTTGTAGTCAGTATACAGCATTATATTTACAATGATAATAAGTTGAAAATCCTAAAATGACTTTGTTCCCAAAAAATGTGAGATTTTTTCCATGTTTTATTTCCACAGCAATGAACTGTTCAGCTGAAGAGACTGAGAATGACCACAGCCCAGAAACACTCACTAAAAAACTGTCAGATGTATGCCAGTTACGGAGGGACATAGATGAATTACGGACCACGATATCAGACCGCTATGCTCAGGACATGGGAGACAACTGTGTAACCCAGTGACCAGTGTTGGTCCCACAGCAATAACGACCCATTGTTACATGCTGCTGTGCTAGGTTCTTCACATTTCTTTTCAGGAGCCATGATAGAAACTTGCAAGTGACATACGACTTGCACATAGGTTTTTTTTTCTGTGGATTTGTTCTGTTGGGGAGGAATTGGGATGTGAGGAAGTATCGAAGGGGCTTATCTAATCAGGCAAAAAAATTAAATTACCATTTGAAAAATATGATAAAATGTATAAGAAAAAAATTTCTGTATTCTCAAACTACTGATTGTAGGACCAAGCTGTGAAGAGTGCCCTTCAGATAAAGGGATAGGATTTCTTTTAATCCTGTAGTTTGTGTGTGTGTGTGTGTGTGTGTGTGTGTGTGTGTGTTCACAAAATTATAAAGATTTCTAGGATCAAAGCAAAGCTTCTAAGAAAGGCACACGCTGTATTCTTGTGCTGCTTTTTTTTTCATGGAGAAGCTTGTGTTGTACTTGGGGTTTTCAAGGGCTGGCTGAACAAGAGTTCCCACAGCAGGCAAGTGTTCAAAAAGTAGTACAGCAGGCGAAACCATCTGTGTTTGAACAATCCCTGTGCTGAGATGGTGAGGTTGTAGGGTTGGGTTGATTTTAGTACTGTAGATAGGTCAGCTGTTTTCCCGAGTGCTTGTGAATTGCCTAAGAGATGTGAAATATTGATGTGATGGTTTTCCTGTTAGCATTGTAATGTATGTATTACAAGGCAATTTAACATAATCTGAACTAATTTTAACATGTCCCTTACTATTTACAAGTTTTTGTTTATATATTATATCTATCTATATATATCTATCTATCTATATATATATATATATCAATGTAAACAAAGCCATATATAATTAATGCAAACCTAAGGCCTCAGATCATTATTGTAAAAGAAAGATTAACAAAGTGACTCTGGAACAATAGCTTATTTATCCAAATCTCAAATGTTTACATTTTAACAGTTTTGTATCTGTTTTAAAGTTGAAACTACTTTAAGAAAAAAATCAACCTGTATTCTTTATATCTGAATTATCACTAGCATAAAACAAAATCTAAACCCAGGTGATATTGCAATTCCTTTTGTTAGGTAAAGTACATTAAAAACAGGGTTCTTCATAGAATACAAATTTGGCCAGGTTAGTTCTTCTTCTGGGGTACAGGCTATCACTATGAAATGCAACTGACTTTTTTGTAGACATATAATCATTTAAACTTCCAAATGAGTATTTCCCTGTTTTAATTGGTATTTTGGAAGGACTATATATTTCATTGCCTTCAGAGCATTTAAATGTACGTTCTTTTTAGTGTACTTAGTTATGGCAATCATTGTCCTTTACAAGTTGTTTTGATTTATCTCTTGATGCAACCCCAGGTCTCATTTAGGTCAAGACTAAATAACAGGTAGAAGGAATGAGGGATGTTAATCAAGCAGGAGAATATTGTTTGAGGCAGGAGCAGATCACATGTCTGTTTTCTTGCCGGGCTTATATACTGGTACAAAGGCTGCTCCTAGAAAAATACGTTCCTAAATGTTTTCAGCAGTGAAAACATATTTGGGATAAGGCCTTCAAGGAAACTACCCAGGAAGACATTCAGTTCAGAAATTGGCTTATATACAGCTCTCAATAGTTATTTTATAGTTATATTTCAACAATCAGTTATAATACATTGTAAGGACGTCAGACTTTCCTTCCGTTCAGTGCCTGAGTCCTCCCTGCCCTTTTAAGTCTTTAGGATCTGGGCACTAAGAAATCAGTGCATTGTAGTGATTCTGCATCCCAAGGTCCCTAACCTAATAAGGAAGGACTTAGTCACTAGTAAGAATTTGGCTTTCTCGTGTGTTCTTTTGTTTTTGAATGTTGGTGGTTTGAAGACAATCAGGGAGTAGTAAATTTGTACCAAAAATCTGATGCAAAGAATTCTGCCTTATAAAAATTAAGATCTGTAAAAATGGCCCTTTACAGTAAAGTAGGTAATAGCATCTGAAATAGATAAGCCACAAGTGTAGCACACAACACTTTTACAACCTCTTTGAATAGAATCCCCTCCCCCACACCCCCAGCCTCCATAATTTTGAAAGTAAAGGTACCCTAAAATGATAGTGATAATGGGCAAATAATCACTGATTTGGGTCACTAGGTTCTTAAATTTATATGTTTGGGGGTTTTATGGTTAAACAAACTTTTGATCGTTTGTTTTGATCACTGTAGATACTTTGTTTTCTGGCTTAGTTGGGATTAAGTAATTTATATTTTTAAAAAATAAGTTAGCTTTCTAAAACTTGCAGAATTTGACTTAGTTCACATATCTTGAGGTTAAAACAAATTTAACCTAGTAGAAAACTAACTAATTACTGCTGGTGTATTTCAGTTCGCAAAATGTATACTCCACATAAAAAGGGGATTTAAGATGTGATAGTGTAAGTATAACCTTGAAGTATAGAATGTAATCTCTTGGAGTCTGTGTTTTGTAAAGGGGCCTAGATAATAAGTAGACAGACTTGGAGGGAATTTGGAGGGAAATAAAACTAGTAGTAGTCTAATTTGTCAGTATTTAATTTTGATTTTTATTTTTCAGAAAATTCCCCTTTCCCAAGACAACCTTTTGTATTAGAATAGTAAGAATATCAGTATCTCATTAAAAACAAAGATTTTACTGTTAGGCTAGGTATGATGGGCAAATAGAAACACTATAGCATCTTGTCCTAGTTTGAACTAGGATATTCTTGGAAGTTATTACAGTGATTGTATGTCTGAGGTGAAAATTAACCTAAGTTTTAAAGTAAATCTATTTGAAATTTTGCTTAAGTATTGACTAGGTAAGCCATGCCTGAATTAAAAAAAAATAATAATAAGTGTGACCACTTTTTGTATTTGAAATAGGATTCAGTATTTAATGTTAACAGTATTTTATTTTAGTGAAATTTGTTTTTTGGTCATGACAATTTATTAAACTGAATTAGACTTCTTCCAGTAGCCTGTTAGAGACAATCTCAAGAGCCGGAAAGTGTTGCTAAAATGGATATTGTACATTTCTGACTCACTAATGAGTTTATAAATTAATTCTGTCATAGTTCAAGACTTATTAATAGGATTCTCTTAGAGGGCATTTTTAAAGGAACTGCTTTATTGGGAAAATGTTCTTTCAGTATCACTAATAGTTTATTGAATGATACAGTAGCTGAGAACTTGGACTATATTTTTACATCACACAGTTCAGCTCAGGCACATCTTCAGTTTGGATTATTGGCATTCTCTTATGCAGCTTTCTATCACTGTAGATATGTAATTACAGAAATAAGCAATTCTCATAACCATGCTCACTCAGACTGTGTCATTTGAAACTGCCAGTAGCTAGAGCTCTCAGAGCCAAAGTTAATTCATTTTGTTTCCATTTTTGACAGTTTTTTTTCCAGTGTTCACAAAACATAAAATTTCTAGCTTTACCCCAAAATGTCATGGTGGAAATTGCTGCATGATAATGTTCTACATTTAATCATGAAGAGGGAAAGGTTTTGGATATTTGGATTTTTTCTTATTTAAAAGAAGTATTGAGTATATAAAGAATGTAGTTTCAAATCAATAAGTCATTAACAACACTACTACAGCTGCATACAGAGAACCTTTTGTGCCTTTTTGCCTGCAGTAAGCATTCATTTCTATTTTACATGAGCTGTAAGAATGTTGATGATTATTGCACCTTGTTCTTCTGTAAATAGACTTGATTAGGATTTTTTTTTCCTTTTTTTAAAAGCTAGGAGCAGTTTTTCGTTACTAGGTAGATACCTTAGTAAACATGAGGGGAGGTATCAGATATCTGTCTTTGGAGCCCAGCCTTTTCCCTGTTTAGTGAGCAGGAAACTCCTTTGGAGTATAGTCATTTGTGTGTATATGTGTACATATATGTATAAATAGTTATTTAAATATGTAAACATAAAATTCAGCATCACATTGGTGTGATGACAAGAAGTAGTAAGGTGCTAGGTGGTTACGTTAAAAGCACAGCAGAGTGTATAATCAGTCACTATGACTGGTGGTTTTTGTAAACTAGGTTCAGTTTTTGAACCACCCAGAATACCTCATGTGTAAATACAACGGTCATGACTTAATTGAAATACAGTTATTGTAAAAAGAATGTGAAGCCACTGGTTGGCTTACGCCTTCTGATCTATCATCCTTGCCTCTTTTTTTGTAAAGGGGTTGTTTTTTTTGTTTTTGCTTTTTAATAGGGTTTACAGCTAGAATTTTGAATGCCAAAGTTCTATTTATTAAATAAAAAAAGTTTTCAATGTTAATGGCTAAGTATTTTTCCACTGGACTATTATTGTTTGTTGATGTTGGAATTTGTATTAACAGAGAAATAAATTTTTTTATAAAAGATTTATGTCTACCAAGTGCCTAATGTTAATATAAAAATGTATTTGAAATTTCAGACTCTCTGAATTCTCAGTAAGAATATGCTGACTTGACTTTTTAAAGTTTTCTTTAAATACGCAAGAGAAAATCTTACTAGGTCGGGGACACTTCTGCCTTCTAGGTCTGTCTTACAGGTTCTCTTCAGTCATCGTAAAGCTTTTTCTCAGGGCCTTCCCCTGAAGGGCACTGAGATTTTCTGATGGCAGGTGCTGTAACTACAAGGGCATGTCTGTGCATTTCAGCTCATAGCACTGTGTCTGTACTTTGAATTTCTAAAATACTTATTTGAATCAAGTCTTCTTTCTACTTTTCCAACAGGCAAATCAGATTTCAGTTTTTTATATTGCTGAAAGCTTGGGCTGGCAAGTTAAATCTTTTTTATTTTCTCCCTTCTAATCAGAGATATTAAAACCTTAACTGAAACATATACAAATAAGACCTTGTTGAAAGGTTACTCTGCAGAGGCCTTGACATCTCAGTTTTGATGGCACCCTGGGTCCTTGTTCTAAGTCATATGTGCCTTCATGTCTCTGGCTGGTTAATATTTAGATTAGCAGCATCTGTTTCTAGTCCAGCTAACTTGGCATTGCTATCAAGAGTTTTAAATGAGGCATCTAATTCAGTTAACAGGAAGAAGAATCATGCATTACAGACCCCTTAGGTTGCAAGCAAATGACTTGGAAATAAAAACAGAATGGATAAAATCCTAGAGTATTTCCAAGGTGATTAATGAAGAGGTTTCTCCTTTATAATGAAAGATACGACTATTTTGATCTGGTTTTAAAAAAAGTGTTTTGATGGAGTCAGCAGAGGACTTACGGGGTACATCCCAGTGATTTTGCCAGTACTTTGAGCTTCTCTTTATGCCAGCTTTCCCAACCAACCAGAGTCATTCTATGTAGAAATGCAGAGGACTCAGTTAAAACGAGGGGTAGAATATGCTGTTAGTGATGGTGCAAAATGGCAGCGTGTGGATCCAGTAGAGCAAACCGTTTACAAATGAATAGCACTCTTAACATCATGTCAGTTACGATGGTCTCCTTGATTTAGAGGAGATTCCAGTTTGAGGACTGAAATTGGGATAAAAGATTTCTTCAATGTTTAAATAAAACTGCTGTCCCTGACGAATTCGGTGCGATCACACACACACACACAAAAACTTTCCATTTTAGCCAACCCGTTTTTACTTAAACACAGTCTTGCTTCACGATCTCTATTGATTCCCTTATAATAGAAGTTTGAATTACACATACACCTACCCTGTGACCCGGAAATTCCACTCTAGGTGTTTACTTGAGATAAATATAAACATTCATCTAAAAAGAGACTTGTAAATGAATGTTCACAGCAGTTTTATTCATAATAACCAAAAACTGGAAATAGCACAGGCATCTGTCAGTAAGAATTCTCGGCCTAGAGTTGAAAAACAGCATTCTTTCACGACCTCGGGTTTTAATTGATTGTCGCTTATATGTCAATCCTTTAGGAAAATGGAGTAAAATTTAATAGACCACAAGGCAATGGAGCATCAGAGTTGGAAAACAGACCTCCTTTCTACCAGAGGCACTTTTGTTTACACTTCCCTCCGGAGCATTTCCCTTTGTTATGCTGCCACCTGTGTTCCATGAGTCTCCACACTTGATGTGAAGCGCTTGGTTTTACCCTTCTTGAAACAAATTTTTTATACCCTTGTTTGGGTGCTGGTCACTCACCAGACTTTGAGCTCTTTTAGAGCAGGCACTCTGTCTTATTAAACTTTGTGTTTAATGAGCAAGTAGGAAATACTAACCTCCAGAGATGTGCAAATACCTGGCCTTAGCCCCAGGAAGGGAGAACGATTTCCAAGAAGAAAAGAAGTGATCTTTAAAGCATAATTCATCCTAGAAGGGTGTGGTGCTTTTAATGGGACAGGTAAAGTGATAATAAACCCTACTTAGGCAGTTCCATTTTCCCCCATCTCTTGGACCTCTTGCTAATCTCTCCTGTCACTGTCTTCTTTCTGCCCTTCTGAGGCAGAAAGCCTGCTCTGCAGGCTACAGGATTGGACACAGTTATTTCCCAACCCCAGTGTTCCTGGAGCATAGCAATCTCATCGGGGTTTAGGCCAGCCGTGTAGGTTTTGTAAGGGCAAATCCAAGGTCTTAGAAGAGGAACAAAATGTCAACTTGAACAATGAATGCAGTTTCATCCATATATATATATGTGTATATATATATATATATATATGTGTATATATATATATATATATATATATATATATATATATATATGCACAAATCTGGAGAATAATCATTGAAAGAGAAATAGTACAGCTGGCATCCCTTCTAAACAAGGAAGCAAGGTAGTTTAATTTACATTTTTTATTCCTACACTATCTGGTCATAAACCAAGCAGTTAAAGTTGTGTAGTGGCCTGTGATGACTAAAAACAATACACAGAAAGTGTGTTTTCTATATCATCATCATCATTATCATCAACCAACATTTGAGCATAAACCAAGTACAAGAGCCTTGCATAAATTATCCCATTTATTCCTCTGTATAATCGTCTATGAAGTAGGTGCTATTATTATTCCTATTTCAGGTGAAAAGATTGAGGCACAGAGAGGTTTACTATCTTGACCAAGTTGGAATAGCTTGTAAGAACCAGGCCTCGTAGGCTCCAAAGCTTGACTGAACCACTCACTAGAGTTCCTCCTGTCTCAGTTTTGTGCTCAAAATTAAACTCCTCCTCTTTCCCAAACCTGCTTCCTCATTAGGCTTCTCCAATTCTGTGCATTGCACCTTCATTCCAGGAATCCTTTCTGGCTCTTTCTTTCCCCTACATCCCCATTTGTATTAGTTTATAACAACACAATTTGTTACCTTACAATTCTAGAGATCAGAAGTCCAAAATGGGTCTTACTGAATTCAAAAGGTGTTGACAGGACTGTGTTTTCTTTCTGGAGGCTCTAAGAGAGGATCTGTTTCCTTGCTCTTTCCAGCTTCTGGAGTTTAACACATTCCTTGACTCGTGGCCCCATTCTCTCTTCAAAGCCAGCAATGCCGACCCTAATCCCTCTCACATTGCCACCTCTTTGGTTCTTGTCTGCTTCCCTCTTTCCCTTTTAAGAACTCCCTGTAATCACATTGTGCCCATCCAGATAATGTGATATTCTCCTTATTTTAAGGTTGGCTGATTAGCAATCTCAGTTCCTCTTTGCCATGTAATCAAATATATTCAGAAGTCCCAAGGATTATGATGTAGTCATCTTTGGGGGACTGTTCTACTTTCCATACTATCTCATAAATGAATCAGTTGTCAAATCTTGCAGGTTCTGTCTTCTTTGATTCTTTCACATTTGTCTTGGGTACTTCGTTTCCATTTCTTTTGTTCCATCTAATTGAGGCCCAAACTACTGTAAAACAGATGTCAGATACTTGAGCTTAAAAAAAAAAAAATTAAATTGGAGCCTCCAAAGTCAGCTTTAAAACTATATCATTAATGATTCTGGTATTTGCTTCACTCAAGAAAAGACATGTAAGACTCCTGATTCAACTTCTCAAAAGAAAAAAAAAATGTTGTTTTTTTTCTGAGAATTTCTGAATCTTTATAGCATCATTATTTGTTAATGTCTTATAGAATGTGCCAAAATCTGGATGTCTGATTCTTTCTGATGATTAGATTTACGGTAAACAATTTTGGCGAAAATGCTACATGAGTAATGTGTGTTTCTCATTCATCGCATTTGGAAGTTTATGATAATGGTTTGTAACATTATTAGTGATGCTGAATTAGATCATGCGGTTGTGCTAAATGATCCCCTTTAACATTAATTGTCAAATGAAGGACAGATGGCAAGGCCTTGGTCCATATAAAGTAGAGGGTTGGAACTAAGTAAGACCTTTACATAAAGCCAGGATCTCCAAAAGATCACATATTCAATGAAAGGAAGAAATGGAGGAAAATATACCCTCTAGTAAAAGGAAATTTAGTTTTCAAGGACTCAGCTGAGGGGGATAAAAAATGTCCCCTTGAGAATTTGCAACCATAACGCTACCTTCATGTGGAATGAGGTTTGAATTTATGCTACATTTGCGAGCCAAAAAATCCTAAGGCTAGAAGTTGACTTTAGGAGTTCTGGGTTAGCAGCTCCTTGGAATCCTGGACAAAACAAAACATATCTTCCCTGGAGGGAAGCATTTTGAACTGAGTCCTCACGGAAGTCCCATGGATTTGTCCTTGTGAACATCAGCTCAAAATCTAAAATTTTAAAACAGAAGGAAAAAATAAAGTCCGCAAACCAACAAATAACAGAGTTAGGCCCTAAATGTGTCAGATAATGAAGTTATCAGATGTATATTATAATATAGAAATTACTATGTAATTAAATTTATATAAAATTTAAAACTATGCAGAAGTTATGTAACAGATGGTGACTAGAAGAGGCACAAAGGAACTTCTGGGGTTCTGGCCATGTTCCATTTACATATTGATCTGGGTGATGTTTACACAGATGTTTTCACCTTATGAAAATACATCAAGTTGTACCCTTATAATTTACACACTTTTCTATATGTATGTATCATTCAATTAAAAGTTTACACTAAAAAAAAACAAGGAACTTTGGGAGAAAAATAGAATTTTTCGAAGTGAAAAATATAATTAAATTTAAAATTTAAATTTTAAAATTAAATGGAGCAAATAAGTAGCATATTAGGTACAAAAAAGAATTCATGAAGATAGTCAAGAAGAAGTCACCCAGATAAGAAGGTTTAGAAACACGGAGGATATAATGAGACAGTCTAATACAAATTTTAATTGGAGTTTTCAAAAGGAGAGATTTGAGAAAAGGGAGAATAGGAAATATTTAAAGAGATCATATTTATTTAACAGGATTGGTGAATTTTTAAGGACAGAGAAAAACATGAATTTAGAGAGTCATGAAATTCAATTAAACTGAAACCAGAAAAATGAAAAAGAAATTCTACCTGGACACATTGTAGAAAAACTCAGAATCTTAAATTTAAAAGAAAGATTTTTTAAAAGAGGTAGAGAATAAAAGGTAGAATAACTTCAAAGAAGCAATTAGACCAGCAGAATTCTCATAAACAATAACAAAACACAGAAGACAGTAGAATATCTTCCAAAGACTGAAACAAAATAGCTGTCATCATAGAATCATATAAATTATTCACAAGACCAAAGCAAAGACATTTTTCATAAAAACAAAATTTGGAAAGAGTTTCAAATCAATAGACCTTAATAAAAGAACTCCCAGAGGGTAAATTTCAGGAAGAAATATTAAATTCAGAAAGGAGGATAGAGAAGTAAGAAGGAACAGTGAACAAAAAGCTGCGATACAAAAAACACTGTATAAAACAATAAAAGAAATATTTACTTTTTGGCCTTTATTATGTTGAGGCAGTTTCCTTCTATTCATATTTTGTTGAAGGTTTTTATCATGAAAGGGTGTTGAATTTTGTCAAATGATTTTTCTGCATTGGTTCATATGGTCACATGGGATTTTTCCTTTGTTCTGTTAATATAGTGTATTACATTGATTTTTGTATGTTGAACCGTTCTTGCCTTCCAGGAACAAATCCCACTTAGTCATGACGTATAATGCTTTTAATATGCTGGTGAATTAAGTTGACTAGTATTTTGTTGTGACCCCATCTTTGTTTTTTAGTTAAATTTACTGTGATGCACCTAGGAGTGCTTTTGTTTATATTTTCCCTGCTTAGGTTTGATAGGGCTCTTTAAATCTGTGAATTGATGTCTTTCATGAGTTTCAGAAAATTCTCAGCCATATTCTTTTGCATATCATTTTTGTCCTGCTTTCTCTCTTTTTTTCCCCCACATCTGTACCTCCAGTTATGTGTTTCTTCTCTTTTATCCACTATGTGTCTTATGTTCTTTACTCTTTTGTTCCTCTTTTCTTCATTCTGAATATTCTCTTCTGATATATCTTCTAATTTACTATTTCTCCTTTTTGCTATATCTAGTTATCTGTGAAATCCAACCATTGCATTCTCAATATCAGGTGTTGTGTTTTTCAGTTCTAAAATTTCGATTTGGTTCTTCCTTAGAATTTTCAGTTTTCTGTCAACATTATCAATTTTGTCATTAATTTCTTGAGCTTATTAAGCATAAATATTTTAAAGCCCATTATCTGTATCCCCAGTTGGATTGTTTCTACTGTCTGTTGTTTCACTTCATTTTTAAAATAAAGTCTTTTTTCCTCAAATACCTGATCATATTTTTATTGAGAGCTGAATATTTTATATGAAAATATTTGAGGCTCTAGATAATGTTATATCACTCCAGATAGGATTTAAATTTGCTTCTGGTAGGGCTAGGGGCACTAATCACCCTAGTCAACTCAGGGCTTCAGTTGATTTAGAACAAGAGTTTGAGCCCTTGGGAGAGCCCCTCTACATCTGGCTCACCTAGCAGAATCCCAACCCAAAGTCAAGGGCACTTGCCAGGGCTTCCCTTCCTAAGAGAGCTATGGATTCCAATTTTTACCTCCTAGTCCAGAGATTAGGTGAGCAATGACCTACAGGCCAAATCTAACCTACCACTTGGTTTTTGTAAATAAAGTTTTATTGGAATACAGTAATGCCCATTCATTTATCTATTGCCTAAGGCTACTTTTGTGCTAAAATGGCAGAACTGAATAGTTGTTAGAGATTATATGACCCTCAAAGCCAAAATTATTTATTATTTGCAAAATTTTGCTGACCCATGTCCTGGGTCCCTAAGTATAAGGGAAGCTCTGTCCAGCTTCTCTGCCTCTGAGCTATCTCTTCCAGAAATGGCAGATATCCCTAAAGGAAAAATAGCCCCTTTTTGTTTCTTTCTTGTACTGGATCTTGATCCTGTAATATTTTTTACTGCACCATTAGCTCTCTGATGTCTTCAAGTAGATTATTTTTCCAGCATTTTCTAGTTGTTCTCTGTGGGGGGGTTCATCTGAATTTCTTAGTTTGCCTTTATTGGAAGCAGAAATCTTTATAAGAGTTTTTATAAGACATTTTAACCACCAGTTTTTAAACAAATTCAGTTTGACAATGGGTACTCCATCATCCCCTCTTGTTGGTTAAAATATTGTTTGCCAGGGATATTGTCCTTTATTACTTTTGATCTCTTCTAGTTGCTTGCTCTAGTGATGTAGGGTGCAGTTATTCTAGAGTTGGTTCTTATAAGAACTGCTATCACTACACAAAAATTCCTTCCTTCCTAGACTATTTCAATAATATATTTACTTCACTAAGTTCCTTCCCCTTTTAACCTATCCTGCATATCTGCTTCTGAATAATCTTCAAAATGGCAGTCCTAATCAGGCTCTCAAAACCTTCAATGATTCCCATTGTCTAAAGAAATCCTTAACTTGACATTCATGTTGTGGTTTTTTTTGTTGTTGTTTTTTTTCTCATCCTATTTTTCAAGTTTTTCCCTTTCACTAGTCTGGTCAAAATATATTGGTCACATACACTGATCAAAGTGGACACTCAGCTCTGCTAAAAAAATACCAAATTACTTAGTCAACTTAATGCTTTTTTCTCCTTTAGAATGAACTTCTTCCCATTTCTACTTTTCAAAATTCAATTCACGTGGCATTATGCCTAACCATATCTTCCTTATCCTTTTATGCCTCATAGTGGCTTGCACCTGGTGCTTATTCAATAAACATGTTTTTCACTGGAAATCAGAGTCGGGTTCTGAAATATTTGCTTTGAGTAATTTCTCAATCAATATTTCTGTTATAGAAACAAAGATAAGCTATTTTTCATTGGAGTATTGACAGTCTTTTATTATTTCTTCCATAAGTGTTTGAATCATTAATAAAGTGCTAAAATTAATGAAGTTATATCTAGCATTGGAGCGGCTAGATAATAATAATTAAATGAGGGCTGTTAGATATGGTATTGACAGATTTCTTATAACTTTTAAACTGTTTATAACAGTTGAATAATTTTAATGCACTAATTTCCTTTTTAATTCAAGTAGCAATGTAAGCCATGTGACTAGTATCTGAGAATTCTAATATTTTAAACATTTAGACCCCTTACTAGTTCTCCTAAGAGAGCATTTTCAAGAATAGACTCCAGTTAGTTAATTTAAGAATCCAGAGGAAGATGTACGGAAGGTTGGCTTGAAAGAATATGGGTTTTAAAACTTTTGAGCTAGATTAAAATGTTCAATTTCCTAATGTGTGTAAAGTGGGGTAATCTTGTTAATCCTTTTCATAAATAACCTTTGTGTACTATTTGAATCTGTGATAAAAAAAATACTTATATTGTATTTGTATCTTTCAACAATTGCCCTCTATAGCTCTAAGTCGTGTTGGAAAGTGGCAAGTAGTAAACAGAGCAATAACCATAAAGTCAGAGCTAGAGGAGGTGCCTAGAGTAAACACTGTAGTGGAGAATGAAGGGTGGTGGGACAGAACACTGACACTGATGAGGGCACCAAGGATTGGTAAGCTTGGTGTGATAGCAAGTGTTTTTATCTGGCTTTTGAGTTCAGAATGAAAGTGATAGTAACTTTTATGTGCAGAAAGTGTGGTCAAATGTGTAAGGATTTATGATTCGATGCTAATATTTTCCCATCAATGAATCTGGGGCAGAATCAGAAAAAAAGAATGAATCTGACTAAGAAAGAATGAAGGGCTTCCCTGGTGGCGCAGTGGTTGAGAATCTGCCTGCCAATGCAGGGGACACGGGTTCGAGCCCTGGTCTGGGAAGATCCCACATGCCGCGGAGCAACTGGGCCCGTGAGCCACAACTACTGAGCCTGAGCGTCTGGAGCCTCTGCTCCGCAACAAGAGAGGCCGCGATAGTGAGAGGCCCGCGCACCGCGATGAAGAGTGGCCCCCACTCGCCGCAACTGGAGAAAGCCCTCATACAGAAACGAAGACCCAACACAGCCAAAAATAAACATAATAAATAAATAATAAAATAAAAAAAAAAATTAAAAAAAAAAAGAAAAAAAAGAAAGAATGAAGTAAAATCCCTCTCTGGTACTCAGGGAGGCCACATTATTGATAGATAGGAGGAATGCTTGCCTCTATTTTATGTGAATGAAGCGACGTAGGGGGGATTGCTTATTCCAAAACATCTGCCAATATCTCACAACTAGTGATTTACACTTTTGTGTTAAACATTTTACTCAACTTGAATTTCTCTTTTAATAGATTTTGTTTTTAGAGAAACTTTAGGTTTACAGAAAAATGGCACTGAAAATATACCCACTCTCATTCCACTGCCGCACGCAATTTTTCCTATTGTTAACGTCTTCCATTAGTGTGATACATTTCTTATAAGTGACCAGCCAATATTGATGCATTATTTTTACTAAAGCCTATAGTTTATAATAGGGTTCACTGTTGTTTGAGCAGTGCTATGCGTTTTGGCGAATACATAGTGTCAGGTATACACCATTGCAGTACAGTATTAAACAGAATAGTCTGACCACCTTAAAAATACTCTGTGCTCCACTTATTCCTCCCTCCCCCCAAACTCCTGGCAACCACTGATATTTTTTGCTGTCTGTCTCTATAGTATTACCTTTTCCAAAATGTCATATAGTTGTGATTATATAGCACTGTAACCCTTTTAGATTGGCTTCAGCCACTTAGCAGTGTGCATGTAAGATTTTTCCATATGGCTTGATAGCTTATTTCCATGGCTTGAAGGCTTAGTTCTTCTTATCATTGAATATTCCATTGTATAGATATACCACAGTTTATACATTCACTTACTGAAGGACACTTGGTTGTTTCCAGATTTTGGCAATTATGAATAAAGCTCCTGTAAACTTCCGCGTGCTGGTTTTTCGTGTGGACATGTTTTCAATGTTTTGGAATAAATACCTAGGAGTGCAATTGCTGGGTTATATGGTATATTTAGCTTTATAAAACACTGCCAAGCAGTCTTCCAAAATGACTTACCATTTTGCATTCTCACCAGCAATGAATGAGACTTCTTCCTGCATTTGGTGTTGTCACTGTTTTGGACTTTATTCTAACAGGTGTGGAGTGGAGTCTCATTAGTGTTTTAATTTGCATTTCCCTGATGATATACAATGTTGAGCATCTTTTCATGTTATTATTCGCCATTTCTATGTCTTCTTTGGTGAAGTGTCTGTTCAGATCTTTTGCCCATTTTTAAAATGGAGTTGTTTGGTTTCTTATTGTTGAATTTTAAGAGTTCTTTGTACGTTTTGGACAGAAGTCCTTTATCAGGTATGCGTTGGCTATGGTTTATATTTTCCAGTCTATGGCTCATAGTTCATTCTCTTAAAAGTGTCTTTCTCAAAACAGAAATTTTAACTTTTAACGAAGTCTAACTTTTAAATTTTTTCTTTGATGGATTATGTTTTTGATGGGGTATCTAAAAAGCCATGACCAACCCCAAGGTCACATAGATTTTTTTTCCTATGTTATCTTCTAGGTGTTTTGTAGTTTTCATTTTATATTTAGGTCTTGACCCATTTTGAGTTAATTTTTGTGAAAAAGCTCTAAGTTCCGTGTCTAGATTCACTTCTTTTGCATGTGTATATCATGTTTTTCCAGTACCATTTGCTGAAAAGGCTATCCTTTCTCCATTAAATTACCTTTGCTCGTTGTCAAAGATCAGCTAACTGTATATGTGGGAGTTGCAATTCTCTTTTAAAATAAAGCTCCTCCTGGGAAAGGAAAAGTGTTGAAAGTTATTAATATTTTAGTGTGAAAGAGTTATTCAAAATCTTCTCTTGACAGCAGAGACTGGGTTAGAGAATACTGGCTGTTGAGGTAGTCATAGTAGGTTGGCAGAAATTGGCAACTAAAATGTACTAAAGACATACCCTAATTTCTTCTCAACTTGGTCTAGGGCCTGAGTGTGTGGGGATGAGGGGTTACCTGAAGTCAGAATGTCAGTCTTGTGGGTCCTCATCCTCTAGGTAAAGGATGGGCAGCTCACTTACCTGTTCCTTTTTCACTTACTCTGTGACATGTAAACTGTCAAGTTGTTTGAATGTAGTAGCTATTGCATTGTTATCAAGCAATTAATTATTTTTAGGATTACACTGCTGTCAATCTCAGCTTTAATGTATGTGATAATTCACAAAGCAAGCCAAATGAATTCACATTTTCTATGGCTGTATCCCAGTTTTTCCTTAGCTCTGGAGCAGAGCTGGTCTAGAAAACTTTCCAGGCAGAAGTGATAAAAAATGAGAACACTATGGAAAAACAGTACATTTAATAACCTTGAACTGTCCATCTATGCAGAGATTAATGCTTTCATACAAGAGTGCTATTCCAGGAATATGTAACAGGAATATATAAATTCACTTAAACTTAATCTAATGGATAGATTTAATTTTCAGTAAAAATTGAAGACTTCTTTTCAATCTGAAAGTGGTGGCATGTTTTGTTCCATAACTCTGTAAAAGGATAACTTTTTTAAGTAATGTGACTTATATGAATATAAAGTGAACATGCATCAAAGATTTTATTTAACTCATTAATTAATTGCAGGAACTGGAAAAGCTATTACAAGTAATTCAAAAGAGAATCCAAAGAACAAACACATTTATAAATTAGGAATACTGAAATGAATTTGCAAGTGGTTGCAAAACGCTTTTCCTTTGTGGGGAAGGGAAGTCAATGGAACCTCCGCTAGTCAGAATTTATCGCATATTGATAAACAAGAATTGTCAGTAGACAGTTATTTTACCTTATTATCAGTTATCTACAACTTATAAGAGTTGTAAAATAGCTTCAAGGCAATGACAGGCTTAAATCAGATAACCTGGAAGACTGTGCTCTAAATAGTGCCTAGCTTTCTGTTGAAGATACTCAGTAACCAGTTTTGCTTATTGCAAATTTCCTTACAAATTTTTCTGTGTTTTATTTTTCTTTAGATTATGGGACATTTGTATTACTTCAAAGATTGTTGAGGCTTGTGGGTATAGATGATGTTTATAAATTCTTCCTGAACCCAATCCAGACGTGCAGTGTTTCCTTACCAGGCTACCTTGGGCAAAGCAACACAGCACTGAAACAGACAGCCATAAGTATATTCTGGTAAAATATATTTATTTAGAAAATAAATCTTCACTTGGCTTTCATTTTCTATTTTTTGGAAGCACACCTTTATTTTTCTCTCATTATTGACTGGATAGTTTTGTAGCTTACGACCCATTTGTTTCAGCTTCTATATCTGATACTTAGGCAATGGGTGTGTGTGTGATTGCCTGATCTCTACACTTTGAGGAGATAACACTTTCTACCATTAATGTATTAATGAGTATTTGTTATTTCCTCTGGATTCTTTCTTCATACAGGTCTAGATGTTTAGGAAGGGTATTCCTAAAGAATCCCACAGAAAGAGGTCAGCAGTAATTCTGTGTGAATTTTCTCCTTTCAATGTCCCAGAGTCCCAGAGACTATTGTCAACAAGAAGGAGATTGTGGTTGGGGACAAGAGATGGATGTAAATCATGGTATTCTAGAGGGAACTTGCTGAAAGGAACATCCAAAGGCAGATTTGGGGGAGAGCTCTGTTTATAATTATTTTTCTACCTATATTAGGAATGTTGGCAACAGCTGGTTTGAAGATCATGCAAGATATTATCAGTGGATTCCAACCCCATGTGAGGTAATCTTTGACCTTGAATGACCCCATCTAGTGAAAAAGCTTATTTTTAAAATAAATAAAAAATCTCCTGTCAGCTGTGTACTAATCCAAGTCATAAGAAATCCTCTTTTCACCTTGATAATTCTTCATATTTAGAATATTAGAAGAAACAAATAGAGCCAAATGGAGGTATAGCTGCTGTACTATACTATACTATATACAGGTTGAATAGGGTTCCCCCCAAATTGATGTCCACCTGGAACCTCAGACCTTATTTGGAAGTAGGGTCTTTGCAGATGTAATTAGTTAAAATGAGATCATATTAGATTAGGACGCGCCCTAATCCAATGACTGGTGTCCTTATAAAGAGAGAAAACAGAAACGCAGACAGAGAGGGAAGAATACCGTGTAAAACAGGGACAGATATTGGATTGGTGCATCTCCAGGCCAAGGAGTACCAAGGACTGCCGATGACCACCAGAGGCGAGGAAGAGGCAAGGAAGGATTTTTCCCTAAAATTCTCAGAGAGGCTTTGTCAACACCTTGGCTTTGGACTTCTAGCCACAGTGTTACCGAACCAGGTTCCTTTGCCCAACATGCAGCAAGCCAAACGCTGAGACGCCAAGGTTTGCAGCAGAGAAAAAGTTTATTCATGAGGCAGCCAACTGAGGAGACAGGAAAACAAATCTCAGATCTGCCTCCCTGAAGGTGGGGAACTTGGGATAGCGACAAGTGAAGAGTATAGGGTGGTCGGAGGTGCAAGGGAAAGTGATGGAGGCAGGAAAAGGTGACGTAATCATCTTCCTGTGCAGGTGCTGCTGAGCTACACGCTTCTTCCTGGGATGCATGTGCAAATCCGGGGGAAATTAGTGTGAAACGTGGGGAAATTTGGGGCTGTGACTTCAAAAGGTCATCTCTTAAACAAGCAGGTCTATTCTCTGCAGACTTGGCTCAGCCATGTTGGTTCCATCTGGTTTCAGCCAGATTTGTTGTGTTACAGGCAGAGGGTTTTTTTTTTTTTTAACAAGCTGTTCCCTTATCTGCTGTTCTGTAAGATAAGCCCAAGAGCTTCTGTTAGTCACCAGTTTTTATTAACCCTATGGGGCATGGTTTCAGGGGGGTTTTTTTTTTTGGCTTAAAAAAAGCATACATTTATTTTTCACAGTTCTAGAGACCAGAAGTCCAAGATTAGAGTGCCAGCATGGTCTGGCTCTTTTTTTTTTTTTTTTTTTAAACATCTTTATTGGAGTATAATTGCTTTACAGTTGTGTGTTAGTTTCTGCTCTATTGCAAAGTGAGTCATCTAAACGTATACATATATCCCCATATTCCCTCCCTCTTGCGTCTCCCTCCCATGGGGCACAGTTTCGTGAGACCCGGGAGAGAATATATTTTGCTGTTTTCAGCTACCCAGTTCTTGGTACTTTGTTATGGTAGCTCTAGGAGAATAATACAGTGCCCTTAAGCAAAATGGCGATGAGGCACGACCGGCTTC
The DNA here is from genome assembly GCF_949987535.1 of Balaenoptera acutorostrata. NCBI lineage: Eukaryota > Metazoa > Chordata > Mammalia > Artiodactyla > Balaenopteridae > Balaenoptera > Balaenoptera acutorostrata. Next base: position 43,482,322 of record NC_080077.1, read on the forward strand.
TTTGTCCCTGGCAACCCTCCTTCTCACTCTTGCTTACATATTCTTTAATGGGTTTTCATTCCAATGTTTTAAATGGCACCTTGAAAGGCATGTTTCAAAGCAATGAAAGACTCTGAGGTCGTGTCAGATGCTGCAGCACCTGGGCTAGGAAGGCCTTCAGGGCAAGTGGAAACTTCCCAGAAGCTTTGGAAGAACTATCTCCCCTTCTCTCCAGGGTAAGGGCTTTCAAACAAACAGGAGCCACCGTTCCCCTCCTGCCTCCAAACAAGTCCCTCTCAGCTCAGAGGGTCCCTGACACTCCGATGCATCCTGATATTTGCTCATTTGCTACATTCCTTTGTCATCACTTCCTGTGCTGCCCATGGGTCTCCTGAGTATTTCTCCCAGGAAACAGGCCCTTCAGACTCACAGCTGTGATGTGTAGTGCAGTGACCACACAGCTAAAACTTGCTGCTAAAGCTTTACTCAGAATATTCTCAACAAACATCCAGGCTCCTGATCTTTGCGTAGAACTCGGTTGAGGGAATATTGCCTCCTTAACTTGCCTATGGTAAACAGACAAAATGAGTACAAATCAACTTATTTCACCAGCCTAGGGTACAAATATGGCTATCTTTTCCCTATTAATGGCTAAATTTTAGCAGAGTATAGCATCTTCCATTTGAGTTCTCCTCTCCCTTTTGATTGGTCTAGAAACATGGCGGCTACTTCAGTTCAGAGAGGGTGAGTTCTGCCTTTGTAAAAAGGAGACCCTGGCAGCTTGGCCAGGCGGGGGCACTTGCAGCTGCGGGCACGTGCCCTGCTGGACCCTGCTCTCTCCCGTGCCCACCTATGGCCATCGTCCCTGTGCTGTAGGTGAAGTCCCCTTTGGGGTCCGGGCTGTCCTCTCTGGCCAGCGGACTTGGGTCTGAGCCATTCTGGTCCACTCTGTCAGCTAGAAAATAACTGGGGGTGTTAGGAAGGGCGTTTGGAGTTGGGCTTTCCCTTCCAGGAGTATACAAATTATCATGACACTTCCCAGAGCTCTGAGGGGAGAGGCGACATTTTCTAAGTCACATAAAGTTAAAAAGGTCCAGTTATACAGTTTTCCCAGGGTAATGGGTACTAACTCAGTTTTCTGAAATAAAAAAGATGATTGTCTCCTCCTTTAGCTATAAAAGAAGCAGTTTTGAAAATTTCACCTCACTTCATTTCATAAACAGTGACTATACTAAGTCAATTGTCAACAAATCATTTATTTTATTTAAAAAGTACTTTTAAATATATGAAAACAGTATGTGCTTATTGTAGAACATTTGAAAAAGATCATGTATTTCAAAGTGAAAAAAGCCGGGTGACACTGGTCAGTCTGACTTCCAAACTACTTACCAGGACAACATCACTCACTTTTCTATTTGGACTGAGCCCGTGTAGCAGAAGCATCCAACATCTTAAAATGTCCAAACTTAGAAAGAAACCCTGCTCTCATCTGCAAGGAGAAAATCAAACCCTTAATAGTCCCCTTGATGGTCAGAGAGAGAACAGAGAAGCAGAAACTAAGGAAGCACATGGCTAATGAAATCATCAACCTAATAGAAAAGTCATGACTCTTGCATACAATAATAATTGTAAAACTCCAGGTGGTAGAAATCTTTGATTATGGCAGGCATTCTTATAAATTTCAACCTCCACATGATTCTCCCTGATAAGGATTCAGTGAACATGAAGAATTATGGTCCATCTACCCTATCCATTTCTTCCTTCTGTGAAACAAGGACTTGGTGGTGATCACAGTTAAATGTCACCAGCCAAGCAGAATTTGATGAGATTCAGTAAATCTACTTTAGGAGTGTTGCTGAGGATGCTCATGGAAATATATGATTTGCTCCAAGTTTTTATGTACAATTTTTCTTTAATCCAATTGAGGGAGGGACAAGTCTGTCATCTGTGACTTTTCATCACATTGCTGCTAGTCACCAGTTAATCGGTTCTAACTACATTAAACTGATAGCTGGAAATGGGATGTGAATGATTCGTAATTGAATCTCAAATGCCTGCATGTCTGAGAGTCTAGCTAATGGAAATGTGTAGGCCTAAAATACCACTGGTGCAAACATCTGTAACTACCCACCCTTGGATTCACACAACAGGCTACAATTACGTCGATAATTAAGCTAAGCTAATATCAATTTACAATTAAAAGGCAAGAATAGCAGCATTGCAAACAACAATAAGCAGCTTAAGAAAACACTGCTATGTGATGAAAAGTGTGGGTTTTTTTTTAAAGTGTAGGAATTCTAACTATGTGTGTGTCTTGTTTTGCTTACAATACTTTCTGTATTAAAATATGAGCTTCATGAGAGCAGGGAGTTTCCGGTTGTTTGTTTTGTTCAGAGGTACTCCCAGCGCCTAGACAAGTGCCTGGCACAGGGCACCGCTCACCAGTAGTTGTTGAGCGAATGAATACATTTTACATAATTACAGTCACACTGCATGACAACCAAATCTCCCAGTAGGAACCTCCACTACTAAGCAGCACTTATTAGAATATAAAAATTAAAGTCTATGGAATTATACTTTATCTGTTCCATAAAGTTAGCCCTCAGCCCACTATGGCCCTCCCTACTCATGTCTGACTGTGAGCCCTACTTTGAAAATCACAGCTCTAGACTCTATGGCCTACTACAGTTGTCCCACGGTATCCATGGGATTGGTTCCAAGACCTCTATGGATACCAAAATTCTTGGATGCTCAAGCCCCTTATATAAAAGGGTGTAACGTACAGTTGGCCTCTGAGCAGTGGTTTCCACATCCTCACATTTGGTTAAATCCGCAGATGCCGAACCCAGGGATACGGAGGATGGACTGTACCGTGCTTTAAGTTCTTGCTATTCAAAGTCTGGCTGGGGAAGCAACTACATCCACATCACAGGGAGCTGGATAGAAATGCAGAATCTCAGGCCCCCCCACTCGGACCTACTAAACCCAAATCCACTTTTTAACAAGATTCCCAGGTGATGCATATGTGTATTCAAGTGTGAGAAGCACTGCTTTAAGGACTGCAGCCAGTACAGTGTGGTGACTGTAGTTAACAACACTGTATTGTATACTTGAAAGTTACTACGAGAGTAGATCTTAAGTGTTCTCACCACACACACACACAATCTATGTGCCATGATGGATGTGGTAAATAACCTTATTGAGGTAATCATTTTTCAAGATATACATACATCAACTTGTCACATACATCTTGAACATACACAATTGTTGTAAGTCAAGTGTATCTCAATAAAACTGGGGGAAAGATACTGCAGTCACTGCCATAGCAACAGTCAGCTCTGATCCCTGGGCCCTGCACCCAGCCAGCTCCAAACAGAGGCAAATAGAGACATCTAAGTGATTAGAGTGGATCTCTAGTTAGTCCATCAATCAAGAAATGTTTATTGGGCATCTCCAAAGTTCCAGTCACTCTAGGTGCCATGCCTTGAGCCCCCGTGTGTCTCCCCGAAATACTATTAGTCACATGGAGTGACTAATAGTTCTCACTAGTCACTAACAAATTCTCACTATTAGTCACTTGGAGTGTCGAGCCGTGAGGCACCTCAGAGAAGACCTCGTCCAACCCCTTTATTTTGCCTGTAAGGAAACCAAGGTTGTGTGTGACCCAGGACATACAGAACAGACTAAAATCCAGGTTTTTGTTTACTACATCACACTTTATTCTTCCTCAATATGTAAAACTCAAGAGAGATACGGTTAGATTTGACCCCTACACATTCTGAGGTAGGGATAGCTTGTCCCCAGAAGGCCCAAGAGAAAGTGACATGTGTCACTTGGTAATGAACTTCTTACATTCACCTTCTATCATGGATGAGAGGGCATTTAAAGAGAGGGATAAAGTGCAGGTCACATTTTGACAGGAGGAAAAGGGTACAAGGGAGAGTATTCCAGGTACCAAGATCTTCCCAGAGATGAGGCAATAGAGGTCATGTGTGGAGACCACAAAAGGGTCAGTTTGGCAGGAGGTGAGGAGACTAGACTATGGAGTTGGGGTCACATCTTGGAGAATGTCAGCTCTAAGCTAGGGGCAGAAAAGCACTGAATTTGCAAAGAATCTTTAAACCCCTCCCCAGTTGTTTTTTCCAAAGCCAAACTCTCATCTTTGGCTCAGAGCTTGACAAGGAAAGTCATTTTCTGCTTCTAAGTGCGGTTGGTTTCTCCCTCCCGATTGCTCTTCCACACGTCTACCAGCTGTTTTTAAATGCCGCTTGTCTGTGTTGCCTACTGTTCAAAATATTTTGAGAACTTAAAATAGAGGACAAAGTAAGGCTGCTAAGCCTGACATTCGGTGCTCCCTGCAACCTGACCCCCACTTTCCTCTCCGGTTTTATTTCCTGTGACCTGCTCTAGAGCTTCCTGCCCTCGCCAAGCTGGAGAATCCACTGCTTTACAGTAAATTAAGTGCATTTCTGCCTTATGGCCACGGCCCCAGGTGGAACAGCATTTCCCTTCTCTCTAGGTTCATGAATCTCATCTTCCTTCTGCATCTAGCTCCTCTAAGATTCCCCTGACTCAGCCCACTATCACCATCAGATACCCTCTCTTCCCAAAATCCTTTGCAATTTTCCCTCTTATTCAAACAGCAACTGGCTCCTTCTTTCATTCAGCTGAAATTTGTTGGATGCCTGCTGTGTGTCAGGTCCTAAGAAGATAAGTGTCTCAATCCCAGCATTGGAAGAGCTGACAATCTAGTGGGGGAAATATTCACTGCTACAATGGAATATGATAGATGCAGCCATAGCAGTAAAACTGAGTAACGTGAAAGCACCTAGCACAAAGTAATGGGAGGGACAAAGGGTGGGAGGGAAGGAGACAGGGGAAAAGGCAGGGAAGGGGGAAGGGGGAGGGAGAGGGAATGTGAAGGCTTTTTGGTAACTGATTTCTCAGTTTAGCTTTGAAGGATGAGTCGTAGTCAGAAAAGGATGATGTGATGGGGAAGGATGAGTCTGGGTGAAGTCTTCAAGGGACAGTGGCAAATTTGAAACATCACTTAAGCTAACTTAGCGGGTACTTGTTCTTGATGATGCTCTAGGAAATGTGTGATTTGCTCTATGCTTTTAGGAACAATTTTTCTTTAATCCAGTCGAGGGGCAGCTGCATCTGTGACTTTTTGTCGCATGGCTGCAGGTCCCCCAGTTAATCAGCTATAGTTAGACTGAGCTGATAGTTGTAAAAATATTTCAAATATCAGCAAATATTAAAATTCTTCCATGAAACAAGATCTTTTAAAACAGAATCTGTGTCTTTTCTTCACTAAACTACCGATGATTATGATAATGAATTACTGGGGACATTTTACTCCTCTTCAATCAATAACTCAGACTATTATAATAAAATTCTACCCTTTCAGCAAATACTTATTGAGTACTATGTTAGACTCCTCTTATGTACCACTTCCCATCCTCTCTTCCTCTGCGCGAGCTCTTACCAACTTCCCCCCGGTGCAACTAGCCCACACGGCCTGCTCACAGCTTTTCTGTTGATCACGAGGTGTGGAACTCTGGGGGGTCCCATACATGCACAACTCAGAAACGTAAGGGAGACCAGTGGGAGATGGGGGCCAAGGGATGCATTCTTCTTTCTTCCTCTCCCAGAGGATTGTTTTGAGATGCAGTTTCTACACTTAGCAAAGGATGGTCTTAAAAGATCAAATGAAACATTTGCTCTCAGAACCCCTTTCCCTCACTTTTGCTCTTCTGGGATTTCTTCCACCAGCAAAGTGGTTGAATTTAAAGCCTTTGTCTCAGACTCTGCTTTCTTGGGACTCCAGGTTAAGACAAGCATTTACTATGTGCCAGGAACTGTTCTAGACTCTTGGGCTATAAGGAACAAAGACTACTGAAGTTTATCACCCACAAGCTGTTTTTATGATCTTGATGAGGAAAGTGAAAGCACAAATTGTATCATTTGAGTAAATGCAGATATTTTATTTTTAAAAATATTTTCCCCAATGGTCTCTGCTAAAGGAAGAAATGAAAAAAAAAGTATTAGAGTAGAACATTAAATAAGCTGTATGATGCATAATTAGGGCATATGGAGTTACATAACTATGGAGAAATAGAAAACAAAGACAGTGACTTCATGGAAAATTCTAGGTAATATGGCCATAAGTTTTTTTCCAGAATGTGTTTTATTTCTCCCCTTTTGTTTCAGTTGTAGATATTTCCTTCTGGATTCCCACCCAAAACCTCAACTCCTTTTCCCTTAATAATCAATTTTTCTTTTAAAATGCTTTAGTTTAAACAACTGGTGTGTATTCTCAAGAGGCTATAAACTTCTTCACAGAGAAATGATCAGCATATCAGGATGTCTGTTCATTAGCTTATATTTTAGGAAGACTGAGCACCCGTTCAAGGTTAAGCCTTAAAACTGAATGTCATTCTTACCTGTTTTTTTTTTTTTTAATATAAATTTATTTATTTATTTTTGGCTACGTAGGGTCTTCGTTGCTGCGCGCGGGCTTTCTCCAGTTGCAGAGAGCAGGGGCTGCTCTTTGTCGCGGTGCGCAGGCTTCTCGTTGCAGTGGCTTCTCTTTTGCGAAGCACGGGCTCTAGGCGCACGGGCTTCAGTAGCTGTGGCACAAAGGCTCAGCGCATGGGCTTAGTTGCTCCACGGCATGTGGGATCTTCCCTGACCAGGGCTCGAACCCGTGTCCCCTGCATTGGCAGGCAGTGGATTCTTAGCCACTGTGCCACCAGGGAAGTCCCTTCTTACCTGTTTTTAAGGCTTGGTGGCTTAGATCACACAATTCCCATGCTAATAACATTATAAATTTTCTTTTAAGCATAGGAAATTGACAAAGAAGAAACTGTTTTCATTACTGAAGGCTTTGAAAATATGTCGAAGGGAAGATAGTTAACTTTCATTTCATTAGTCATTTTAAAGCATTCCACAATGAAGTAGGTACCATCATTCCTGCTTTTCCTGAAGGATCTCCCGAGCCTGCATACCTATTTTGATCTCCTGAATGTTTTAAAAACACAACATCCCACCTCCCCTGCCCCTACCATCTCCACCTTTAAATTTCTCCCCTCAAAAAAGAACTTTTCCACATCCTCCTGGTGAGTCTCTACCTGACCATGGCCCGTCATGTGGAGCTCCATGTAATTTCATCAGCCTCAGGTCCATTTGTCACTATGAAAAAGAACACTGCAGACATGCCACTTAACTGGGCTGCTCTTGGGGGAAGCAGCCCCTGGTGACTGTTCCAAATAATTGCCAATACCATCACCCAATCATGCACTCACAGAGGCAGGTGAAAAGTCATGAATAGGAGGTATTTATGCAACCAGACTTCCTTAATTTTTTTCTCAGGCAAACGTGGCATTGATGTACCAAAAATTTGAATGGCTCATCTTTAGATAAAATAACCAGTGTTACTTTCTTCTCCCTAGCCTCAAGTTGGCTTGGTTTTGATGCCAGTTTTAAATTCTGGCTCTTGTCAAAAAAAAAAAATCAATCATCTTGCAGACAGAAGTTCTTCTGCTTCTTAGAAAATAGCAGGAGGCTCTATTTATAAAGGGAGAGATTCGAAAAGACTAAACTGTGGTTGCCACCTTAAAGTAGGATTTAGCATTTAATACAATACTTTTTGGCAAGAGTTTGACTGGTTTCTTTCCTGCCCAGAACTATTTGCTGTGCCTGCTTTATTCTTAGCCTCCTTTTCAAAGCAGAGCACCTGTTGGTTTTTGCGTCTCTTGGAAGGCAAGGGTCCTATTCTTTCAGCTTCTTGAACTGAACTGGAATTTGTGCTTTGGTCCCAGGAGATGTATTTTCTGTAATTATTTTCTTTCTGGAAAGTATAAAAATGAAATGCAAATGAAAGTTAAAGTCTTAGTTGATTTTTAATAACCACATGAACATTAACCAAGAATTATCCAAGGCTCATCGTTCCATAAATGACATATTTTTGCACAACTGCAACTTCAGGGCAAACTTGCCTTAAGGTTCACATTTCTAGGGAGTTGGGATGATTGGGGAATAGCTGTCTATTTTTCAGCTAATAAAGGTTGGAGACACTTTAGGACATCTCTGCTTATGGACTGGGGATGGCTTTGGAATTACTTCTTTTGCCCTAGATACTGTAAGTTCTCACCCCATGTATCCATGTGTCATTTGAACCTTCCCTTTCCTAATGACCTCCACGTTTGTACATTTTGTATCACAAGTCAGGCTTTGGTTCCTGATTGTCACCTAGTTCCCTCCTGGGACAGGAGCTTTAGTAGAGTGGAAGTCACTTGTCAGGACCAGAACCCTCCTGGATTTGCCATCCTCTCCTGCCTTTGTGTTCCTGCCTACTGTTTCCCCCCATGTCAAGCACTTGAAGCCTGTCGTTTCAGCTAATCCAAATCCTACGCTTTCATCCAGGCTCTTGTTAGGAGTCTTGTTTCCTCATAGGAGGGCATCTGTCCCCTTTTCTTGCCAGGGTAAGTGCTAGGATTGGAAATGTTGCCTCTCTCCATCTTCTTATTCTGCCCTTCCCCAAGGGAGAAGGAGTGGCAATGCGGCTCGGACTTGACATCTATTGAGTTTGAGCCAAGTCAGCTGGTGGGGGAGTAACTGGGCCCCTGAAGCCAGGTTCAGTCTCCATCCATTTGTCTTTTTTCACTCCTCTGTTCAGGGGCAGGGGGTTTCTCCTCTCCTCTTCTGGATCCAGGCATGGGGGGGGTGCTCCTCTGCTTTCTGTCCTCAAGCGGTAAGCACACCTGGATGGGGCCAAGGTCCACGGCAGATGGTCCTCTTTACAGTGGTTGAGAGGACAGCATTCAAAATCTGCCCTTTGAATGTACTTAATTGCCAGAGACAGTGTGGCCATGGTTACTATGGTGAACAGCTGAGCTGAAGTTGTCATAGAATAGTCTGAACCGCAGAAATCTTTGGCATTGGTGACTGATTGTGGTGTCCTTAGAATGAAAGTAGGTGTACAACCCACTAAAGTCTTATTCGATTTGTATAAATAGAAAAGCCCTAAGTCTGATGAACAGAGGCCTGACTTGAATCACCGTAATAGAGTCACATTCTCTCAACCAGCCTTGAGCCTCTTGACAAATATAGAGCCCCTTGGATGAAGGATGCCTTAAAGAAGGGATCCTTAATACCTGTATTTCAAATACGTAAGAATATTCCTAAGGCTGTAGTCCATGTGCATTCTTTGGCGTCCAAAAATTCATTGCAGTTATTTACCTGCTATTTGGCTATTTAAAAAAAATATTTTAAAGTGATGAAACGTGAGGTTTCAATGGACTTTTCTTCTTTAATTTAAAGAACCATGAATGTCATAACTGCCCTGAAAATATACTTTCTTTATAACCTATAAAAAATAAAAATAAAAAAATAAAGGAGGGATCCTTGAATACTGAATTCTCTAAAGGGAAAACCCTGCTACACAGGCAAAGTTCATACGGTAACATTCCTCATAGCCTTCCCAAAAGGGACCTGTGGCTATTTCCCAGGGTGACTGTGCAGTGGGGAAAGGAGACTGATCAGATGTTGTGACTCTGGCTCTGAATTGACACTATCTCCTGGAGACACGAAGTGCTACTGTGGTCCACCAGTCAGAGTAGGGTTAAATGATGTCCAGTGATCAAAGAACTTCTGGCTCGTGTTAATGTAACAGCGTGTCTGGTAAGTTCCTGAACCCACCCTTCAATTCTAGATTGCTCTGTTAGAACAGACATGTTCAGCAACTGGCAGAAGCCTCAGACTGGTTCTGTGAAATGAGAGCTGTTGTAGTAGGGGGAGCAAATGGACGCTGTTAAAGCTTACGCAATTAGTAAACCAGGAGTAACGCTGCAGTCTTAGAGGTACTGCAGAGATTAGCACCACCATCGAGGATTTGGAAGGTTTGGGTGGTGATTTCTACCAAATCTGCATTTGCTATTTGGCTGATGAAGAAGACAGACGGATCATAGAGAATGATAGTGGGTTACTGTAAACTTAATCAGATGGTGACTCAGATTATAGTTGCTGTTCCTGATACGGCTTCACTGCTAGAGCAAATCAGCGTATCCCCTGCTGGCTTGGCAACCCCTGATAAACAGTGTTAGATGGTTGAGCTTAGGCTGAAGTGGAGGCCACAATTTCCTCCTTTCCTCCCAATCTGGGCCTTGTTCCTTACTTGTAGGGAGAGTTGTTTCTGCAGAGCCCACATTTTCTCCAGCCAACCTCACAAAGAATCATGGCTGTTTAATAACCTGATGTCTGGCAGAACAGAGGCCCAGCTGAAAGGGAGACTGATGTGCTGCTGGCCTTTCAATGCTGTGCCTCATCCCCACCCTGGTCAGCTTGGTAAATATGTGCCAGATTATTCTTTGTCTCTTCAGACAGATCTGTTTTTATTCTAATGAGGAAAAATGAGTAAAGGGACAAAGAGAAGATCCAGAAGTATTCATTCCAACACTGCTCCTTCATCTCTGTGGAAACGTAGAAGGGGAGGCAGGTGCTCCCCCAAAAGATTCTAACTGTGATGCAGACACTGCTCTTGTTTTGACAAGAGCATTCTTTTTTATGTATTTATTTATTTAAATTCTATTGAAGTATAGTTGATTTACAATGTTGCGTTAATTTCTTCTGCACAACAAAGTGACTTAGCTCTCTCTCTATATTTTTTCATAGTCTTTTCCATTATGATTTGTCACAAGATATTGAATATAGTTCCCTGTGCTGTACAGTAGGACCTTGTTATTTATCCATACTACGTATTATAGTTTGCCTATGCTAATCCCAAACTTCCAATCATTCCCTCCCCCTTGGCAACCTGAGTTCTATTCTGACAAAAGCATTCTCGTTGGATGTTGCTGTGGGTGGGTATGGGATATACCAGAAAAAAATGTTTACATTTTGAAAGCTTAGTTATAGCTTTAAATTACTTTTAATTTAAAATAGCTAATTTAATTTAAATTAGCTATTTGCTAATTTGCGAATAGCCAACGGATTAACCTTTTTTTGCTTGTTATAAAGCAGGGTAGGGTATTTCTCTTGCTTGGTTCCCTTGAGGCCAGAGACTCAGAAATGGGAAATCTGGCTTATACAGAAACAACTTCAACTCTCAAGGTCAAACAGCATACTGATGAGCTCGAATTCCTTTATTTATAGAATCTGCTTACTCTGCCTCACATCAAACAGTGTAGTCCATATGCCTTTCTACAACGAAAGCTGTGGGGTAGTGCATAAAACTGCTGAATCATCATCATGGTACAGATGAATGCAGCGTCTTCAGCAGACAGGCTTTCTCTCAACCAGTATTTCCTGAGTAATTTCTTATTATATTGTATGTGATGCTGGCATAAGTCCTGGGGATGTGATGATAGACTTTGCATTGTCCTTATCTTTCATCAACTTCAAAGAATCAATCAAATACAATATTTAGTATTTTAAATAGAATCTCATAAATTTACACAAAATTCTGGTTGATACATACAATAAGACTGTGTGTAAAGAATATTTTATTGGTCTACAAATCTGGTCACAATATAGATCAAATTGCAATCCCCTCCATGCATCTCTGTCCCTGTAGCCCAAGAAGAGAGTTCTCCGTACGATATTATATGGCATTTTATCAGAGTTACTCAAGATAAAAAAATGCCTATTGGTCATGCAAGAAAGGGAATATATTGGCTCAGGTAACTGGGAAGTCTAAGGGGCATCAGGCTTGAAACAAATTTCAAATAATGTTATCAGGGTCCTGCTTCCCCTTATGTATCATTACACGTGGAAAAGACAGTTAATGGTAGCTTCAAGCCTACATATGCTGCTCTTAATCCCAGCCAGCATCCATCGATTACATTTCAAGGAGGATTCTGTTCCAGTTTGACTCACATGTTCGTGCCTGAACCAGTCACTGTGGCCAGTGCCTTTCAATACTATGACTCAAGTCACCCCTGAGGACAGGGAGAGCTGGGGTCTTTGTGTCTCCACCCTTTGGCCCAACTGCATGGAATAAGAAAGAGGGAACTCCATGGAGAAAGGAATAATGCTAAACGATGAAGAGGGAAAGAATGCTGTATGGTAAAAAACAAAGCACATTTAGAGCAATCAACTGTCCAGAACAGGCCCTTCAGATCTACTCACGCTCTGAAACAGCAAGATTCTTATGCTGTTTGGTAGTAGAGTGCTGGTAAATGTTTGAAACAACTGGAGGTTTGGTGAAAAGCACTGCTTTGTATCATTTGTCAAATTTCATGGTGTAAATACTCCAGCAAAGCTATTCTCAAGCTACCAAGCTCACATCACTGCACATGGAGCTGGGAAGAGATGTGCAGTAAGGCTCCATCATGTGCTATTTCTACGACACAGATACGATCCATGTAAATTACCTCAAGCCCACAGATACTAGCAAATGTAGTAATGTAAGTAGGAAGTGATGGGGTTTGAGTATTTATTACATTTGGTTTTGATGTATTTAATTGCAAGTTTATATCTTACAGGTTTTTAAATTATTTTATTGAAGTATAGTTGATTTACAATATTGTGTTAGTTTCAGGTGTATAGCAAAGTGATTCAGTAATACATAGATATATATTATATTTATATATAATATATATTTTATATATATATATTATAATGGTTTTAATCTGCTCGCTCATTTTGCCTCATTCTTCTGATTTCAAACCTACACTCACCAGTCACACCCTACCTTGGAAATTTTACGTATTTACCTGTCTGGATTCAAAAGGCCTCCATCAAGAACTTGCTTCTCCAAGTTCTGTTTTTGATACAACAAAGTGCTTTTCCCCTCTTTTCTATTTTAAAATACAAAGTAAAAGCTGTGTTCTGAGCTCATAACAACTCATTTTCTTTGGCTATCAGTCAGCTTCGTTACACTGAAGTAGGAGAGAAATTTGTTCACCATTTAGTTATTTTCTTTTAGAAAAACCTTTAAAAATCCACGCAAAACCTATTTCCACGAGAGTAGATCAAACACAAACTACATCACGTTAAATGAATAAAATATAGTCTTAGAGGGAAAAAAAAAACAGTTAAAACCAAGAACTCGATATCAGAATGTCAATTAAACAAAAATCAAAGCCAGTTGCTGCAGAACTCCTCTTTGAAATTCAAGGAAAGATCACTCAAAAGTTCAAAGACTTGTTAACAAGCAACTCCTATTCTTTTTCCAAGGAGGAGGCCAGAAAGAGGTCAGGAAGATTTCATTTCTTGTTTTGAACCAGCTCTGAGATAACTTGCTCTGCGGGTGCTGTGGCCCAAATGGACAGGCTGGAAGCCCTCAGAGAGCCACTGACAGAACACAGAGAAGAGACTGTGTTGCCAAGCGAGTTATTTATGACTAACATGTGTTGGGATGAAGGGTGGGCAGGGAAACTGACACCAGGTGAAAGAGAACTCTGTCCTAGAAGAGAATTCTCACCTCTGACATTCCAGTTGCATCTACATGAATTGCAAATTACACCAAATCATTTTCACAGGCCAATTAGAAAGTGGGGAGCTTCTCCCTGTCCATAACCAGTAGTTTCTTCAGGAAGAAAATGTATAAATCACCATCTCACTTTGGGAGTCGTTGCTATTATCTGGAACATTTATTCTCTAAGCTGCAGAATGATGCCAAAGGCAACAGAAATATTTCTCTTTAATTAATTTTCACCGTGGTCACTTTTGACCATGATGATAGACCATTGTTTAACCCAATTTCCCTACCAGTTGCGTGGGTTTGAATTTCCCTAATGTTCCGTTTATAGCTGCTCAGTGTGTTGCTCGGAAAATAATGATGAAATTATAAAGATAGCTCAGTGACTTCACCCAAGACAGGAGGAAAGGAATTGGTGGCTCATGAGTTAGAAAGTCCTTTTTAAAGGCAGAAGCCCTTTTATAAATGGGTAACAATGGCAAGCCCATAAACAAGCTGCCCCCTTATCACAAGGGGACAATTACCTTGTTCAAATGAATTTGATTCAAGATGATATGTTATAAATACCCCTCATCTCTGTAAACTTCCTCGATATATATTAAAAATCCCCATGGTTCACTGTAAAAAATTTAAATTCTATAAAAAGGAAAAAAAAATGACTGTTTCTGAGACCAAAAATCAGCTTTGTATATCCCAGTGCATCCTCATTCAGAAGAGTGTATCTGAATAGGGGGTATTTTTTATTTCTCGGCTCTGGGTGAGGTACTGTTGAACAAAATTCCACTGAAGTCTGTGAGATGTCAGTTCTGGAAACACTGCGAGGCTGACGAAAGGATACCTCTTGCCAACTTTAGGTAGGGGTTTTACTTTCTGATGAGCTCAGAACTGGCCTTTGCAGTTTCTGGGCATCAAAAGAGTACAGGCTGGACAAAGCAAAGAATGAAGTGGGGCCATATGAGGAAAGAGGGCAGGGCTGTCATTTGATAGAGGAGCTTCATACTCTATGAATTCAAGGGCAAGGAAGAAAATCTAAGCCGAGTAGAGGAAGTAGGGAGATGTCAAGCTGGGAAAGAGGCATTAGTGCTTGGAGGTGACCCAAGATAGATCCCCGAATTCAGCTCTGCAATCTTGTTTTCTGTTCCCCCAGGTTAGAGAGACCAGTGGTCAAGTAGACTGGTTTCCTTCTTCCTTCTCCTTTCTTGCTCAGGTTTGCTAAGGATGCCAGTCTAGGAAAGTCTCTTATCAGAGGCCCCTGGACCTCTAGGTCACGTGAATCGGGCAATGAGACCCTGCATGTCGGAGGCCATTTGTACAAGATTAGGGTTTGACTCTGTCTTAGAAAAGACACAAAGATGGGGCCATATGTAGAGGTTTTAGAATGGATGGACTAAGACACTGTAAATTACCATAGTAAGGGTGCTGTATGATACCACTGTGGGACTGGGCTTTGACTCTAGTCATGCCTGCCACAGGCTTGATGACACAGCAATAAATGGGAAACAAAAGTGCATCCATATGATGCAGCAAGAATTTTTCATGAGTTAATAGAGTGAATCCTTGACTACTGGCAGCAAAAAGGGCTAGGCTCTTGTGACCTAATGAAGTCCTTTCTCCACAGATGCTGAAGTTCATACAGATCTACAGGTGGGCCTCAGTGAGGGATGAGGGTGACATCAGGAACCACTTCCACTCGCCTGTATCAGTTCATTCATAGATTTAACAAATATTTGTGACACCTGCCCTGTGTCAGGCACCAGAAATACAGAAGTAAACAAAACAGACAGAAATCTCTGCCCTCTGAGAACTTATATCTGTCAGAGGGAGAGAGACAACAAACAAAATAAATAATTCTAGTTTAAAGGTAAGCAATTAAAATCTTTTTTTGTTCAGGGATACGTGTACCTGTGGTAAAACCACTGAGAAGAGCAAGAGAATACTAAACATAAAATAGCTGGCCTGGTAGTAAACTGAAGTGACCACAGACCCTTCTGGAGGTCACTCTCAAGCTTTCTCAGGTTGAGGCCAGCTCAGAAGCATTTCTGTCTGTACAGTGCCTCACACCTTGTCAGCCCAGAGAAAGACTGTGACAGGATTTTGATAATTTGAAAAAATGCTCTTAGTTAGACAATTTGTGTGTGCAGGAGCTGGGAAGAGACGAATGTCTCTGAATAGTCCAATGGTCCAACCTCTGACCTGGGTGCCCATGATAAGTATCCTGTTCCTGCGGACCATTCTCCTGCTGGGGTGTTCGGGGGAGCCCATGTCCCGGGCACTTTTGCTTTCACCACCTGTTCTCCAAATCCTTGCTCGAATAGCTGCCAAGTGCTATATGAGGCAGTTAGAACAGTGTCTCCACAAACAAGCTAAAGCTGACACTTTCTCATGTCACTTGCAACCTCTCCTTTATTATAAAAATTCATCGATCTGCTACTGGATTTCTTTTTAAAATGGGGATTTATTAGCTATTTTTCTTTTTTTAAATTTTGTATTGGACCATAGCTCCTCGGAATTGGATTAATCACATTTTTGGTTCATGACACTCTTAACATTGTTCTATGAATGGTCTCTTTTATTTACTTCTTTGCTGGTTGGATTCCTTTAATAATGTCATCAGCAAGTGACATTTAACAATCATCACATTTAAAAGCTTCTGCACAGCAAAAGAAATGATCAACGAAATGAAAAAGCAACCTACTGAATGGAAGAAAATATTTGTAAATCATATATCTGATAAGGGGTTAATATCCAAACTATACAAAGATGTCATACAACTCAAGAGCAAAAAACCCAATTTAAATACGGGCAAATTTCTAAATAGACATTTTTCCAAAGAAGACATTCAAATGGCCAACAGGCATATGAAAAGGTGCTTATCATCACTAATAATCAGAGAAATACAAATTAAAACCACAATGAGATACCATCTCACATCTGTTAGAATGGCTATTATCCAAAAGACAAGAGATAACAAATGTTAGTGAGGATGTGGAGAAAAGGCAACCCTGTGCAGTGTTGGTGGGAATGTAAATCAGTGCAGCCATTATGGAAAAAAACATGGTGGTTCCTCAGAAAAGTAAAAAGGGAACTACCTCATGGTCCAGGAAGTCCACTTCTGGGAATTTATCTTAAGAAAATGAAAACACTAACTTCAAAAGATATCTGCACCTTCATATTCACTGCAGCATTATTTACAATAGCCAAGACATGGAAGCAACCTAAACATCCATCAATGGATGAATGGATAAAGAAAATATGTCATATATATATATATATATATATATATATATATATTCCATAATATGTATAATTAAATGTGCCATTATATATATAATGAAATATTACTCAGCCATGAGAAGGAAGAGCATCCTGCCATTTGCAACAACATGGAGGACCTTGAGGGAATTATGCTAAGTGAAATAAGTCATACAGAGAATGACAAAAACTGTATAATTTCACTTACATATGGAATTAAAAAAAGAAAAAATTTATAGTGACCAGGAGCCGATTGGTGGTTGCCAGGGGCAGGGTGTAGGGGTGGGGGAAATGGGTGAAGGTGGTCAAGAGATACAAACTTCTAGTTATAAGAGAAATAAGTCCTGGGGAAGTAACGTACAGCATGGTGACTGTAGTTAACAATACTGTGTTGTATATTCGGAAGCTGCTAAGAGAGTAGATCTTAAAAGTTCTCATCACAAGGAAAAAATTGTAACTGTGCAATGTGACGGGTGTTAATTAGACTTACAGTGGTGATCATTTTGCAACATATACATATAACAAATCATTCCACTGTACACCTTAAACTTATACAATGGTATGTCAATTACATCTCAAAAAAATTGGGAGAAAATAATGTCACTCATGAATATACCACTCAGTAAACAAAACAAAACAAAGAAACCTAGAACTAAGATGATAACCTGCATGTTTATTGGTCCTTCTCCACCACTCCCCTGTGCCTGCCCCAGCGTAAGGTAACCTCCATTCTGCACCAGTGTTCATTTTTCCCTTGTTCTCTTTTTCATCAGAATTTTTTTTTTAATTTATTTATTTTTGGCTGTGTTGGGTCTTCGTTTCTGTGCGAGGGCTTTCTCTAGTTGCGGCGAGCGGGGGTCACTCTTCATCGCGGTGCGCGGGCCTCTCACTGTCGCGGCCTCTCTTGCTGCGGAGCACAGGCTCCAGACGCGCAGGCTCAGTAATTGTGGCTCACGGGCCCAGCTGTTCCGCGGCATGTGGGATCTTCCCAGACCAGGGCTCGAACCCGTGTCCCCTGCATTGGCAGGTGGATTCTCAACCACTGCGCCACCAGGGAAGCCCCGTCAGAATTATTTTTAACTTTACCAAAATGAGTATCACATTGTATGTTATCTTCTAGGACTCAACGTTTTTCGCCTAATGTCATATTGCTAAGATTCACTCATAATATTGTGTGACTGTAATTCATTTTGGCTGCTGCATCATACTCTTTGATGTGAACATACCAATGTTTATTCATTGATCTCCTGACATGAGCTCTTGGGTTGTTCATAAGTTTTGTTATTATGAACGATGGTGTTAAGTATCTCTCCTCTTAGAACTGCTGTTCACAGGGGGTGTCGGTGTTCACCTTTATAATACAACACTGTTTTCCAAATGGTTTTAACACTTTTCATTCCCTTCAGCTATGTATAAGAGATCCTGTGGAACCGCATTCTCCAAAATACTTGGTATTGTCAAACTTTAAACATTTTTTGTTATTTGAAAGAATATAATATGCTATCACAACTTGTTCTCAATTTGTGTTTCCTCTGTCACTAATACAGCTGAATATCATTTCAAGTATTTATTTGCCATGCATGTTTCCTCTTCTATGAAATGCATGGATGAAATGATGTTTGGAAAAAGGTGAAATTAGAACCTTTCCACATTTCATATACAAAATCAACTTCAGATTGATTAAGGACTTAAGTATAAAAAAGGAAACTTTGTGCTCTTGTTAGAATATATAAGTGATTATGTTTTAGACCTTGGTGTAGGGGAAGGCTTCCTAAGCAAGACATAAAAATTACAGCTATATGAATATTGATATATTTGACCATACTGAAGTTGAGAAGTTTTATTTATCGAAGGACACATTCAAGACAGTGAAAGGACAAGTTACAAACTGGAAGAAAGTATTTACAATACACACCATCAATATAAGATTAGACTCAAAATAATATTTATATTAAGAATACCTGTAGACCTTTAAGAAGGACATAAAAAACAGGAAAATAAGCAAAAGAAGTGGATGCATATTTCTTTTATTTCTCATTATATACTAACTTATTTTTACATTTGGATACAGTAAGGTAAAATGATTAAGAATATGAATTCTGGATTAAAGAAAGAAGCCCGAGTTTAAATCCTTGCCCTGGCACTTATTAATTATACAGTCTCTGGCAAGTAAGTTTCTTTAAACTTTCTAAGTCTCAGTATCCTCAACAGTAAAATGTTATTGTGCCATCAACTGATGAATGGATAAACGCAACGTGGTGCATCCATCCAATGGAATATTATTCAGCCCTAGAAATGAATGGAGTACAGACACATGCTATGACACGGATGAACCTTGAAAACATTATGCAAAAAGAGAGAAGCCAGACACAAAAGGCCACATATTGTATGATTCCATTTGTAGGCAAATCCATAGAGACAGAAAGTAGATTCGTGGTTACCAGGGACTGGGGAGAGAGGGATGGGGAAGGACTGCTAATGGGTGTGGAGTTTCTTTTTGTGGTGATAAAATTCTGGAATTAAATAATGGTTGCATAACCTTGTGAGTATACAAAAAACAACTGAACTGTACAATTTAAAATGGTGAGTTTACGGTATGTGAATTTTAAAGAAGAAAAAATGTTATTTTGAGTATTGAATGGGATAACTTATAGAAATGTCTCAGTATATTGCCTGGCACATAATAACCATGCAAAAATGGTAGTTAGTTTTAAAAAATGCTATTTTATTATCTTTTGCTTCATTTTCCCCCTAGCTATAAACATCTCTCTCCAGAATGTATGTCATTTGACCCAGGTTTCAAAAACAGGAACAAAAGTACTATGATGACTCTTCATGAAAATAATAGCCATCACTTATTGACTGCTTAGTAGGCATCAACCCCAATATTAGATGTTTTCTAAAAAATTTTCTTGGTAAATCTGCAGAACAATCCTACGAGCTATCCCTATGTTACATTTGAGAAAACTGAGGCTCTTTTGCCCAAGATCAAACAACCAGTGGATCTGGGAATAAAACAAAGACATTTTAAACTCCAAAATCCACTTCTCTGTGCTATCCTACATTAGACAAAGGTATAAATTACTGTGGGGGAAATGCTGAAGAATATCAAAGAATGTTATGAAGTAGTTTAATCCAATAATATGTTCATATCTTTTGAAAATAAAGCTGTCTGTATAGCAGCAGGATTTTTTTCTTTGAACAGGAAAGATTCTGTTTTATAAAGAGACAGCTGCTGATGGTGGTGGCTTTGCTCCTGAAATTCTCCAAATCTCCTTCCATATACAATACAAAAGTATGTATGAACTTATAGAATGGAAGAGGAACCAAATTTGTCATTTAAATATCAGTGCTGTGAATGTCATTTTAATCAAAGCATTTGAAATCCCCTTATCATGATTCTTCACAGCATCTTTCTTAATTAGAAAGAGCTTTGAGCCAATACTATGGTGTTAGAAAAATTTGCAATTGACAGCATATAACTGAAATATCATCAGTGAAAATACCAGACTGTGAAATCATTGAGAAATGCTGCCTTCTAGCAAGTTGGCTTCTATGAACAAATCTCCAGAGAGGTTTTGTTTTTACCCCCGGCTTTATTTGATCTACTGGAAACCACAGGACTTTGAGCTAGGGCTGAAGGCATCACAAGAATAGCTTCTTTCATAAGACGATTCTTCTCACCCTTGTACCGAATTCTCACAGACAGTTCTTCATTAGAAGTGTGGTGCTTAAGGTCACCGTGCTATCAGAGGAAGTCCCAGAATGAAGCTAAGGTGTTTGAAGGGAAAGCAAGTTTTTCTCTTTCCACTTTGACAAACTGCGTTTCATATAGAAGAGCCAGTGTTTCAGGGAGAAGAACTTTTTTTTTTCTCATGTATAGCAGAAAGCAGGCATTCCACATCGCCACTGAGTCTCCTGCTTTAAGGAGAAACTAACCTTTTTAGGCGCAGTCTGTGGGATGGATACTATACTATTTATCTTCCATACGCTGTCTCATTCATCCAATATCACTGCTCCTCTCCTACAGCCAGGAATTGAAGCCTAAATACACAGCTAGTAAGTGGAGGGGTCAAGATTAGAACTGATTTCAGTCTGACCCCCAAATCTAGGCTACTTTTATAACGTTATGTTGCCTCTCAGAGAAATACATTGGCTAAGGAAGGAAGAATATTATGAGCATAATAATGACCTAGTTCCTGTTATACAATGCACTCTAAAATGGGATTTTTAAAGCTATGTGATGAATAATTATTCTAGTCTAAAATTAAAGCTATTCCTATTTGTACAGTTTAATAATCTTGATTGTTAAGGGAAAAAAATCTTATTCATCATTCTTTATGTTTCCAGGGGAAAACTGCTAGCTCCTTTTCCCACCGTGTTCTCATTCTTCCCCAAGGGAGGAGGGTGACCATTGGGAGACTGCCAAGAGTGTCACATCCAGTGACCCTCCTCCCAATAGCCCGCTGGGTGTGACGCAGGCCCTTCCTCATCTCAAGTCCTTGCCTGCTGATTCCTCTGCCTGGAACACACTTTCTCCAGACATTCTGGATCCAGCTCCCCAACCCGCAGTGTTCTTTGCTCAAATATTGTCTTCTCATAAGGTCCACCTGACCAGCCTATTCAAAATCACAAACTGCTCACACCCCTGCCCCCCCAGTCTTCCTGTCTGTCACTGTTTTGTTTTCATAGCACTTACTATTTTCTAACGTATATAATTTACTTCTTACATTTATTGCTTATTGTATTTCTCACCACCTGGAATATAAGTTCTCTGTGTGTTTAGTTCATGGATGTATTCCAAGTGCCTGGGACATATTTGTTTAATGAATAAACAAATGATTGAATGTGCAACTACACATTTC
The DNA here is from genome assembly GCF_949987535.1 of Balaenoptera acutorostrata. NCBI lineage: Eukaryota > Metazoa > Chordata > Mammalia > Artiodactyla > Balaenopteridae > Balaenoptera > Balaenoptera acutorostrata. The sequence continues at coordinate 43,503,841 of NC_080077.1, forward strand.
TGTACTTCTATTTCCTTCAATTTCTACTTGCAAGTCAATCATTTATTTACTACCTTCTGATTTTTTTTTTTTTTGGAAAGCCGTGTTAAAAATAGCAATGAGCAGGCAGCAAACACAAAGTTTCAGCTCTGTTCAAGTATTTTTCCTGTACTACTGACGCAATAGGTTTGTTATTGCAGATGAATGTTTTGCATGGTCTACAAATGTCTCCAGCTTTCCGGCTTATAATATCTATTTCCTCCTCTGTATATTATAGTAGAATGAGGAATCTTAAGTTTTCTATGAAAAAATGCTCAACTGTGCCTTATTTTTGGTGATGCCTGTACAGGCTAATGCCAGACCAAGAGAAACAGCTCTAGAAAGGACTTGGAGAAACAATCACCTGGTACAGTCCTCTAAAACAATTTTTTAGTCCTAAAATTTTTTCCAACCCCCCTCCCCCAGGAAATAAGAATCACACCTTCTTTTAAGGTTATCTAGACAAAGAAGCTCTATCATCCTCTTCAATAGCTCATTTCCCCCTAGATCCTTCCTTCACATCTAATTTCTGATGGCCATGTTTAAGTGGTTCTGTTTCCCCTTGTAGTGTAAAACCCTCATTCTGCATTTGAAATCTGCTTCATTTGTCATTTGTTCCCAGACGTAGAGTGCATTATGGATGCTCTCCACTGTGTATGCCTACACTGAAGATGCCCATGGAAACAACGGAGAGTTGGCCTAATAACCCCAGTGCTCTTGGATATCTTGTTTCTTTTCCCTTTATTCTCACATCAATAAGATCGATGTTGCTAAGGTTCCTCCTGTTTTGCAGATGAGGAAACACCACTTTAGAGAGGTTAAATGATTCACCTAAGTGTACCAGAGCTATTGAATTGCTGCGCATGAGTCAAACTTTGTTGGCCTGAGTCCAAGTGCAGAGCATCCATTCATATGGCAGAGATTTCCCAGCACTCACCCCAAGTCCACTCCTCCTGTTATCCACTCACGGTATTAGAAGTGCCAAGCGAGCCTGTAACTATCTGGGGCGAATACTTCTCAGCCTCCGTTGCAGTTAGTTATGGCCAGTGCAGTGGGGGCAGAGTGGTGACTTCCCCTGGGTGGTTCTTCATGCTCTTTCCCCTTTCCAGGACACTGGATGGTGACATTCAGGACAAGTCTGGAACACTAGAATAGTCATCAACCTGAGTCACTGAATACCTGCTCTGGACTGTTGCACGAGGAAAGAAAAAAACACACTAAAAAACCTTTTTTTTTTTCTTTTGGGCCGTGCTGCGTGGCTTGCAGGATCTTAGTTGCCCGACCAGGGATCAAACCCGTGCCCCTTGCAGTGGAAGCGTGGAGTCCTAATCACTGGGCCACCAGGGAATTCCCAAAACCTTGTTCTTTAAGTCACTGAATCTTTTGGATGTATTTGTTATTTCAGCTTAGGCTTCTCTAATTTATACAACCCAGATCACCATTTTGCATGAAGATTTTCAGTGCTGACAGGTTTACTACTTTTCAAGGCAGTAAAGGTTAACTCTTTTTTTATGTTGAGTCAAAATATCTTTTTCCTGTTTCTTCTAGTTTTTCCCTTTGGAGTAAGCAGAATTTCAGTACATTTCTTCAGAACAAGCCTGCAATATTTGACTACAGCTTAAAGGCAACCAAGTGGTCTCTTCTTCAGAGCTTGCATATAAGCATTTGTGTTTTGTAAACACAAAATAATCACTAAAACTAAAAGCTACCTCTCTCCTAAAATGTGGTATATTGTATGGCATTCAGTATCACTTTTTTCTTCTGCTGCTTCTTTTAAGGCCAGGGAGAGCAAAGCCATGCAAGAAATTCTCCTCAGAGAATTTTGGTTCAGTCCTCTCCCTGATTTAATCTTGCTGTCTAAACGGACTCAGAAAAATCTGATGAAATGGAGGTATTTGGGGAGCACAGGATCTAAGCTGACTTTATATTACAGGTGATCCCTTGAAGAGAGAAAGAGAATGAGTAAAGGACGGTGAGCACACGACCCCGCGTGCCCATGTATGAAATGAAAGCTTCACGGAGATCTGTGAGGAGAGAAGGTGGTGAGGGGTTGAAAAGGCAGCAAATGGTTGGAAAGGTCTAGAGAGTCACTCCTTCCCAGGAGGCAGTCAACGCCTTCCCTGCTCCGTGTTTCCCTAATACCACTAGGGGGAGCCCACCACCCTCAGCAGGACCCTGTTTACCTGTCAGGTGCCCTTTCCCCTATCAATTTGCAAACGCAGCTCCTTACCAGGACATCCCCCCGTCTCCACAGCTGGGGTGTGCCCACCGAAACATGGCAGCCCAATATTCAGCCAATTGTTCGTTGTCTCCCAATCTCAAACACTTCACTTAAACACCTTTAATGTGATCTGATATAAATGTGTCCCCGGACTGGCCCAGTCAGCTCAGAGATGTTCTCACTTGCTTGATTCCTATCCTGAAAGGATTGCTAAGTACAATGAGGAACTGAGGTACTTAAACATAGGATATTAACACAGAGAGTAGTCAGCACAAATCACCTCTGAGACGCCTTATGGAGAAGGATGGTGGGGGACAGGTGAGACAGTGGAGAGAGTGAGCTGGACTCACTGCCCTGCTGACCTCACCCCAAACTCTCCGCTCAATGTCTGACGTTGAAAATATTGGTCAGGGCTTATGACTCTATTGGCTGAGAAGAATGACTGCCTTCTTGCTTAATTTCATCAGTCTTCCATCCCCATAAACTCGCCTTGTTTATCCTGCTTTGACTTGCTTTCCTTCTGACTGACAAGTTACTTCCTTGTCCGGATGCCCCAAAGGACACGTAAACAGTTGAGCGTAGCTAAGGCCACTCTGCCCATTGGAACAGTCTGGCTTGAAACGAGGATGCAATTTCCTGGGCACAGCGCTGTCCGTGTCCTGTAATGGTCTCTCCTGTTTTCATTAGTGACAACAAAAGGGCCCTTTGTGACTGGAAAGTACACGGGGTGTGCACACACACACACACACACACAAATGTGAAAGAAATGCTAGAATATGTTTCCCAACAAAAACCTGGGGCTGATACAAGCCAGTGTTTTTATTCAAAAGGTCAGTAATTGAAAGCAGAATGTTGTCACTGGCCTCCGCTGTGTCTGAAGTCATCTTCAAAGATGATATCGACTTCCTTCCGCCTGCCTGCCTCGTGAGATCTCCAATAATATCTTGGTCTTCATCGGGGTCCTAACAAGAGGTCAGCAGGCAGTGAGAAAAGGATGCAGAATTTGATCCCCTTTCAGGAAATCAGTTTGTCCCCAGGTGTACCGTCTCCTTCCTTGTAAATCACAGCTATAGATGCAGGGAAGCCTTCCCAGATGTGGGAATTAAACCTCCCGGAGGCTGCAGGTTTCTTTCTTTGCAGGACTTTGCTCCTTTCGGTCACTCAGGTAACAGATTGAATTAACATCTGCCCCCTCCTTCACACTCTTGTCAACAACCAGTCCTCTCCTGCTCCAACTTAATTTCTATTTTCCGGCCTATGTAGAAAATGCCTTTTAACTCATGTTAAACCCACTCTTGCTGTCAGCGGTGTCCCTGAGTAGTATATGCCTCTAATATGTACTTTGAAAACTTCCTCCTGACTTCTCCCATTTGCACTCTCAGAGGAAATTCCCATTTGCCTTTCAATGTCCAATTTTCCCTTTCCTGAGAAAATAAAAATAAAAAGGAAGGTAGGCAGCTATGATTAAATGGAGTGAATGCTGCAGAGAGTTTGGAGTTCAAGCTGGAAGGGGTGATTGGGAGAATTTTTCCATTGGAAGTTGTACATAATGGTTATTTATAGCCTATCTTTTTTTCTCTCCCCATCTCTCCGGAGACATCTATAAAGGCTCTTACTTTGATCAGAAAAAAAGGGGCGGGAAGGAGGATACAGAGGAGAAAGAAAAGAGACAAGATGGCTTAGCAATAAAATGGAGAGGCCAAGGACTTCTAAGGAGAGAGATGAAGATTATTTAGCTTTAAAGTTGTATGAGTTGCTGTGATATAAACTTCCCATCATTTCCCCTAGACCTTCAGTAAAGTTGCCTTCACATCCGAAGACTCTGGGTGAGTAGTTTGTTTGGCAACTCTGTGAAAGTGGCAGGCAACCACGGCTGGTTTCACGTGGTGTGGACCAGATTCCTCACATAGAGGGCAGTGACTCTGTAAACAAACTAGCTGAAGCAGGAGATCAGATGAAGAAGTGACCATATTTACCTAATACCTTCAGAAATTCAGATCACTCTTGACAAGGGCATTGGACTTTCCATAAATTATGGAGTCAGGATATTTGATTGGGTAGATCAAACACAAGAAGAGCCTAGCATCATATGTAGAATAAATATTTTTTTAAAAATACATGCACATCCCCAGAGTGTGTGCGTATGTGTATGTAATGTAGGCTTTTTATATGTAGACTAGTTTCTTGATACCCTACCCCCCAAATAATGAAACAACTAAGTCAAAATTCCAGCTGGTTATTTCTGGAAACTTTGTGCCAGAGTAATACACATCGTTTGGCTATTTTCTTGAGGACAGGATGTGGGAATGAAAAGACAGGAAAGAGTGATGACAGGCTACCTTATTCAGCCCCGCACCCTAAAAGCCAGGAGCAGAAAGCCACCCTGGAAAAGACGTTTCTCTACCTGGAAAATCACCACAACATTATCAGCCAAGATACTCTTTTAAGGCCTGCCATGCTTACAAGCGTATGTATCTGTCATATACAGTGTAAGCCACAGCACGTAACTCACTTCATGAAGAGGCACAGGTGCCTCGATCTATCAATGAAAAGGGTTCCTGATCATCGGAGATGGAGGAGATTATCCTTTTTTTTTTTTTTTTGACATCTTTATTGGAGTATAATTGCTTTTAAAATGGTATGATAGTTTCTGCCTTATAACAAAGTTAATCAGCTATACACATACATATATCCCCATATCCCCCCCTCTTGCGTCTCCCTCTCACCCTCCCTATCCCACCCCTCTAGGTGGTCACAAAGCACCGAGGTGATCTCCCTGTGCTATGTGGCTGCTTCCCACTAGCTATCTATTTAACATTTGGTAGTGTATATATGTCCATGCCACTCTCTCACTTTGTCCCAGCTTACCCTTCTCCCTCCCCATGTCAAGTCCACTCTCTATGTCTGCATCTTTATTCCTGTCCTGCCCCTAGATTCTTCAGAACCTTTTTTTTTTTTTTTAGATTTCATATATATGTGTTAGCATATGGTATTTGTTTTTCTCTTTCTGACTTCACTCTGTATGACAAACTCTAGGTCCATCCACCTCACTACAAATAACTCAATTTCATTTCTTTTTATGGCTGAGTAATATTCCATTGTATATATGTGCCACATCTTCTTTATCCATTCATCTGTCGATGGACACCTAGGTTGCTTCCATGTCCTGGTTATTGTAACTAGAGCTGCAATGAATATTGTGGTACATGACTCATTTTGAATTATGGTTTTCTCAGGGTATATGCCCAGTAGTGGGACTGCTGGGTCGTATGGTAGTTCTATTTTTACTTTTTTAACGAACATCCATACTGTTCTCCATAGTGGCTGTATCAATTGACATTCCCACCAACAGTGCAAGAGGGTTCCCTTTTCTCCACACCCTCTCCAGCATTTATTGTTCGTAGATTTTTTGATGATGTCCATTCTGACCGGTGTGAGGTGATACCTCATTGTAGTTTTGATTTGCATTTCTCTAATGATTAGTGATGTTGAGCATCCTTTCATGTGTTTGTCAGCAATCTGTATATCTTCTTTGGAGAAATGCCTATTTAGATCTTCTGCCCATTTTTGGATTGGGTTGTTTGTTTTTTTGATATTGGGCTCCATGAGCTGCCTGTAAATTTTGGAGATTAATCCTTTGTCAGTTGCTTCATTTGCAAATATTTTCTCCCATTCTGAGTGTTGTCTTTTCGTCTTGTTTATGGTTTCCTTTGCTGTGCAAAAGCTTTTAAGTTTCATTAGGTCCCATTTGTTTATTTTTGTTTTTATTTCCATTTTTCTAGGAGGTGGGTCAAAAAGGATCTTGCTGTGATTGATGTCATAGTGTTCTTCTTATGTTTTCCTCTAAGAGTTTGATAGCGTCTGGCCTTACATTTAGGTCTTTAATCCATTTTGAGTTTATTTTTGTGTATGGTGTTAGGGCGTGTTCTAATTTCATTCTTTTACATGTAGCTGTCCAGTTTTCCCAGCACCACTTATGGAAGAAGCTATCTTTTCTCCATTGTATATCCTTTCCTCCTTTATCAAAAATAAGGTGACCATATGTGTGTGGGTTTATCTCTGGGCTTTCTATCCTGTTCCATTGATCTATATTTCTGTTTTTGTGCCAGTACCATACTATCTTGATTACTGTAGCTTTGTAGTATAGTCTGAAGTCTGGGAGCCTGATTCCTCTAGCTCCATTTTTCTTTCTCAAGATTGCTTTGGCTATTCAGGGTCTTCTGTGTTTCCATACAAATTGTGAAATTTTTTGGTCTAGTTCTGTGAAAAATGCCATTGGTAGTTTGATAGGGACTGCAATGAATCTGTAGATTGCTTTGGGTAGTATAGTCATTTTCACAATGTTGATTCTTCCAATCCAAGAACATGGTATATCTCTCCATATGTTTGTATCATCTTTAATTTCTTTCATCAGTGTCTTATAGTTTTCTGCATACAGGTCTTCTGTCTCCTTAGGAAGGTTTATTCCTAGGTATTTTATTCTTTCTGTTGCAGTGGTAAATGGGAGTGTTTCCTTAATTTGTCTTTCAGATTTTTCATCATTAGTGTATAGGAATGCAAGAGATTTCTGTGCATTAATTTTGTATCCTGCAACTTTACCAAATTCATTGATTAGCTCTAGTAGTTTTCTTGTAGCATCTTTAGGATTCTCTATGTATAGCATCATGTCATCTGCAAACAGTGACAGCTTTACTTCTTTTCCGATTTGGATACATTTTATTTCTTTTTCTCATCTGATTGCTATGGCTAAAACTTCCAAAACTATGTTGAATAATAGTGGTGAGGGTGGACAACCTTGTCTTGTTCCTGATCTTAGAGGAAATGGTTCCAGTTTTTCACCATTGAGAAAAATGTTGGCTATGAGTTTGTCATATATGGCCTTTATTATGTTGAGGTAAGTTCCCCCTCTGCTTACTTTCTGGAGAGTTTTTATCATAAATGGGTGCTGAATTTTGTCAAAAGCTTTTTCTGCATCTATTGAGATGATCAGATGGTTTTTCTCCTTCAATTTGTTAATATGGTTTATCACATTGATTGATTTGCATATATTGAACAACCCTTGCATTACTGGGATAAACCTCACTTGATCACGGTGTACTATCCTTTTAATGTGCTGTTGGATTGTTTACTAGTTTTTTGTTGAGAATTTTGCATCTATGTTCATCAGTGATATTGGCCTGTAGTTTTCTTTCTTTGTGACATCTTTGTCTGGTTTTGGTAACAGGGTGATGGTGGTCTCATAGAATGAGTTTGGGAGTGTTCCTCCCTCTGTTATATTTTGGAAGAGTTTGAGAAGGATAGGTGTTAGCTCTTCTCTAAATGTTGGATAGAATTCGCCTGTGAAGCTATCTGGTCCTGGGCTTTTGTTTGTTGGAAGATTTTTAATCACAGTCTCAATTTCAGTGCTTGTGATTGGTCTGTTTATATTTTCTATTTCTTCCTGGTTCAGGCTCGGAAGGCTGTGCTTTAATAAAAATTTGTTCATTTCTTCCAGGTTGTCCATTTTATTGCCATTTAGTTGCTTGTAGTAATCTCTCATGATCCTTTGTATTTCTGCAGTGTCAGTTGTTACTTCTCCTTTTTCATTTCTAATTCTATTGATTTGAGTCTTCTCCCTTTTTTTCTTGATGAGTCTGGCTAATGGTTTATCAATTTTGTTTATCTTCTCAAAGTACCAGCTTTTAGTTTTATTAATCTTTGCTATTGTTTCCTTCATTTCTTTTTCATTTATTTCTGATATGATCTTTATGATTTCTTTCCTTCTGCTAACTTCGGGGATTCTTTGTTCTTCTTTCTCTAATTGCTTAGGTGTAAGGTTAGGTTGTTTATTTGAGATGTTTCTTGTTTCTTGAGGTAGGATTGTATTGCTATAAACTTCCATCTTAGAACTGCTTCTGCTACATCCCATAGGTTTTGGGTCATCATGTTTTCATTGTCATTTGTTTCTAAGTATTTTTTGATTTCCTCTTTGATTTCTTCAGTGATCTCTTGGTTATTTACTAGTGCATTGTTTAGCCTCCATGTGTTTGTATTTTTTACAGATTTTTTTTCCTGTAATTGATATCTAGTCTCATAGCATTGTGGTCGGAAAAGGTACTTGATATGATTTCAATTTTCTTAAATTTACCAAGGCTTGATTTGTGACCCAAGGTATGATCTATCCTGGAGAATGTTCCATGAGCACTTGAGAAGAAAGTGTATTCTGTTGTTTTTGGATGGAATGGCCTATAAATAGCAATTAAGTCCATCTTGTTTAATGTACCATTTAAAGCTTGTGTTTCCTTATTTATTTTCATTTTGGATGATCTGTCCATTGGTGAAAGTGGGGTGTTAAAATCCCCTACTATGATTGTGTTACTGTCGTTTTCCCCTTTTATGGCTGTTCGCATTTGCCTTATGTATTGAGGTGCTCCTATGTTGGGTGCATAAATATTTACAATCGTTATGTCTTCTTCTTGGATTGATCCCTTGATCATTATGTAGTGTCCTTCTTTGTCTCTTGTAATAGTCTTTATTTTAAAGTCTATTTTGTCTGATATGAGAATTGCTACTCCAGCTTTCTTTTGATTTCCATTTGCATGGAATATCTTTTTCCATCCCCTCACTTTCAGTCTGTAGGTGTCCCTAGGTCTGAAGTGGGTCTCTTGTAGACAGCATATATACAGGTCTTGTTTTTGTATCCATTCAGCCAGTCTATGTCTTTTGGTTGGAGCATTTAATCCATTTACATTTAAGGTAGTTATCGATATGTTTGTTCCTATTACCATTTTCTTAATTGTTTTGGGTTTGTTATTGTAGGTCTTTTCCTTCTCTGTGTTTCCTGCCTAGAGAAGTTCCTTTGGCATTTGCTGTAAAGCTGGTTTGGTGGTGCTGAATTCTCTTAGCTTTTGCTTGTCTGTAAAGGTTTTAATTTCTCCGTTGAATCTGAATGAGATCCTTGCTGGGTAGAGTAGTCTTAGTTGTAGGTTTTTCCCTTTCGTCACTTTAAATATGTCCTGTCACTTCCTTTTGGCTTGCAGAGTTTCTGCTGAAAGATCAGCTGTTAACCTTATGGGGATTCCCTTGTATGTTATTTGTTGTTTTTCCCTTGTTGCTTTTAATATTTTTTCTTTGTATTTAATTTTTGATAGTTTGATTAATATGTGTCTTGGCGTGTTTCTCCTTGGATTTATCCTGTATGGGACTCTCTGTGCTTCCTGGACTTGATTATTTCCTTTCCCATATTAGGGAAGCTTTCAAGTATAATCTCTTCAAATATTTTCTCAGTTCCTTTCTTTTTCTTTTCTTCTTCTGGGACCCCTATAATTTGAATGTTGGTGCATTTAATATTGTCACAGAAGTCTCTGAGACTGTCCTCAATTCTTTTCATTCTTTTTTTTTTATTCTGCTCTGTGGTAGTTATTTCCACTATTTTACCTTCCAGGTCACTTATCCGTTCTTCTGCTTCAGTTATTCTGCTACTTATTCCTTTCAGAGAATTTTAAATTTCATTTATTGTGTTGTTCATCATTGTTTGTTTGCTCTTTAATTCTTCTAGGTCCTTGTTAAATGTTTCTTGTATTTTCCCCATTCTATTTCCAAGATTTTGGATCATCTTTACTATGATTACCCTGAATTCTTTTTCAGGTAGACTGCCTATTTCCTCTTCATTTGTTTGGTCTGGTGGGGTTTTTTTATTGCTCCTTCATCTGCTGTGTGTTTCTTTGTCTTTTCATTTTGCTTACCTTACTGTGTTTGGGGTCTCCTTTTCACAGGCTGCAGGTTCGTAGTTCCCGTTGTTTTTGGTGTCTGTCCCCAGTGGGTAAGGTTGGTTCAGTGGGTTGTGTACACTTCCTTCTGGAGCAGACTGGTGCCTGTGTTCTGGTTGATGAGGCTGGATCTTGTCTTTCTGGTGGGCAGGACTACGTCCAGTGGTGTGTTTTGGCGTGTCTGTGACCTTATTATGATTTTAGGCAGCCTCTCTTCTAATGAGTGGGGCTGTATTCCTGTCTTGCTAGTTGTTTGGCATAAGGTGTCCAGCACTGTAGCTTGCTGGTCATCGAGTGGAGCTGGGTCTTAGCGTTGAGATGGTGATCTCTGGGAGGGCTTTCGCCGTTTGATATTACTTGGAGCTGGGAGGTCTCTGGTGGTCCAATGTCCTGAACTCAGCTCTCCCACCTCAGAGGCACAGGCCTGACACCCAGCCAGAGCATGAAGACCCTGTCAGCCACATGGCTCAGAAGAAAAGGGAGAAAAAAAGAAAGAAAGAAAGAAAGAAAATAAAGTTATTAAAATAAAAAATAAAAAAATATTAAAAATAAAAATGTAAAAAGTAAAGAAAAAAAAGAAAGAAGAGAGCAACCAATTAAAAAACAAATCCACCATTGATAACAAGTGCTAAAACCTATACTAAAAAAAAAAAAACAGTCAGACAGAACCCTAGGACAAATGGTAAAAGCAAAACTATACAGACAATATCACACAAAGAAGCATATAGCTACACACTCACAAAAAGAGAAAAAGGAAAAAAATATATATGTCTATATATATAAAAAAAAGGAAGAGAGCAACCAAATCAATAAACAAATCTACCAATGATAATAAACTCTAAATACTAAACTAAGTTAAACATAAAACCAGAAACCAGTCAGTCGCATACAGCAAACCCCAAGTCTACAGTTGCTCCCAAAGTCCACCTCCTCAATTTGGGATGATTTGTTGTCTATTCAGGTATTCCACAGATGCAGGTACATCAAGTTGATTGTGGAGATTTAATCCACTGCTCCTGAGGCTGCTGGGAGAGATTTCCCTTTCTCTTCTTTGTTCGCACAGCTCCCAGCGTTCAGCTTTGGATTTGGACCCGCCTCTGTGTGTAGGTCACCTGAGGGAGTCTGTTCTTCGCTCAGACAGGACAGGGTTAAAGGAGCAGCTGATTCTGGGGCTCTGGCTCACTCAGGCCGGGGGGAGGGAGGGGTACGGATGCGGGGCGAGCCTGCGGTGGCAGAGGCCGGCGTGACGTTGCACCAGCCTGAGGCGCGCCGTGTGTTCTCCCGGGTAAGTTGTCCCCGGATCACGGGAGCCTGGCAGTGGCGGGCTGCACAGGCTCCCGGGAGGGGTGGTGTGGATAGTGACCTGTGCTTGCACACAGGCTTCTTGGTGGCGGCAGCAGCAGCCTTAGCGTCTCATGCCCGTCTCTGGGGTCCGCGCTGATAACCGCGGCTCACGCCTGTCTCTGGAGCTCGTTTAGGCCGCGCTCTTAATCCCTTCTCCTCCCGCACCAGGAAACAAAGAGGCAAGAAAAAGTCTCTTGTCTCTTCGGCAGCTCCAGACTTTTTCCCTCCCGGCTAGCCGTGGCGCACTAGCCCCCTTCAGGCTGTGTTCACGCCGCCAACCCCAGTCCTCTCCCTGGGATCCGACCGAAGCCCGAGCCTCACCTCCCAGCCCCCGCCCGCCCCGGCGGGTGAGCAGACAAGCCTCTCGGGCTGGTGAGTGCTGGTTGGCACTGATCCTCCGTGCGGGAATCTCTCCGCTTTGCCCTCCACACCCCTGTGGCTGCGCTCTCCTCCGTGGCTCCGAAGCTTCCCCCTCTGCCACCCGCAGTCTCCGCCTGCGAAGGGGCTTCCTAGTGTGTGGAAACCTTTCCTCCTTCACAGCTCCCTCCCACTGGTGCAGGTCTCGTCCCTGTTCTTTTGTCTCTGTTTTTTCTTTTTTCTTTTGCCCTACCCAGGTACGTGGGGGGTTTCTTGCCTTTTAGGAGGTCTGAGGTCTTCTGCCAGCGTTCAGTAGGTGTTCTGTAGGAGTTGCTCCACATGTAGATGTATTTCTGATGTATTTGTGGGGAGAAAGGTGATCTCCATGTCTTACTCTTCAACCATCTTGAAGGTCTCCTCCTGGAGATTATCCTCTGTTATAACCCTAGGTGTTTCCCTTTCCCTTCAGTTTCAACACACACACACACACACACACACACGTCACAATGAACAAAGTTTGTTTTTTTTTTTAACTTTTGGGTTTATTTATTTTATTTATTTATTTATGGCTGTGTTGGGTCTTTGTTTCTGTGTGAGGGCTTTCACTAGTTGTGGCAAGTGGGGGCCACTCTTCATCGTGGTGCGCGGGCCTCTCATTATCGCGGCCTCTCTTGTTGTGGCGCACAAGCTCCAGACGCGCAGGCTCAGTAACTGTGGCTCACGGACCTAGTTGCTCCGCGGCATGTGGGATCTTCCCAGACCAGGGCTCGAACCCGTGTCCCCTGCATTGGCAGGCAGATTCTCAACCACTGCGCCACCAGGGAAGCCCACAATGAACAAAGTTTTAACAGATGATCCTTTATACAGTTTGTTTAAATCTTAACACTTTGACAAAATTTAATAAATATTTGCAGATTGTCTAAAATATCGAAAGTAAAAGCATTTCTTTTGTGACTCTTGGAGGCTAAGCCTGGACAGAAATCTCACATTTTCAGGGTGGTCTTAAGTAAAAAAGGAGTAGTTAGCCTTTCACATGATCTGATCTGGGGGAGATCAGACCAATGCTCTGCACAGGCTTGTGATCCTGATGCATTTCTACCAAATGAGATGAATTTCTCTGAGTTAAAGCATCATTCCCAGTCAAAGTCTCCTGGAGGGGAGTAACCCCTTAGGAAGAGCTCATCATGGACCCCTCTCTGAATGAAAGCTTGCTAGTGGCTCTCCATCTTCTCAGATGGAGGCAAAGTCCTTTCCCGGGTGTGCCTGGGCTTTCACTGCCCGCCCCCGCAGCGGCTGGTCCTGTTCTGAGCAACTGGAGGCAACCCTCTGAAGGGCACCCTTTCAAGCCCAGGTCAGCTCCTGGCACCTGTCCGTCCCTCCCTGCCAGCAGGGTCACCTCCTCTGCTGCCAGGAGATTAACTGCAACTCAGCAGAGCCCAGCGGCCACGGGGCACGGATGTGTATGTCTTTACTCCTGCTGCCTGTGTTTGTTCCCTCTTCTTTTATGAGGTAACATAGCAACTGGCACATCATACCTTCCACACACTCCGCCCACGATTTCCTCTTCATCCTGCTATTAACAGTCACCTTCCCCTACATGGCCTGGACTCTGTGGGTCCCAGGATGAGCCCTGCCCTCCCTGCCCCTGTGCATTTGTGCATGTTTCCTTTGCCTAAAATGCCCTTGTCTGTCTGCAAAACTCAAGCTCAACCCTAAGGACTCAGCTCAAACACTATCTCTGGCCTTTCTGGGTGTAGTTGATTATGTCTGCTTCTGTGTTTTCATTAGCACCGTGAACAAACTCTTACAGCATTTCTAGTATCATAGGTTTTTGTTGTTATTTTTTTGTCTCCTTATCTAGATTTAGTCACCTAGAATAAGGACCATAATGATTTTTATATCCTCCAGAACCTACAATGGTCCCTGGTGCTTAATAAGTAAGTACGGGTCGAATCCATAAAATATAATAGTTACTAACACGCTAGTGAGAAATGCTTTGTTACAGCCTTTATGGGTAACAACGAGCTATAATTAAGCTCTTTACTTCAAAATTAAAGTTGGAAAATATCCAACCCAGTATTTCCTCTAAACTCCACATTCCTAGGTCCAATCGTGCTTATTAATATCACTCTTAACTGTCTTTTAGGGTGTTCAAACAATATGCCCAAACGAAACAAATTTTATCTCTCAGTCGCATCTTTCCAGTTTTGCCCATTTTAGTTAGTGGCAACTGCATTCTTTCAGTTGCTGAAGCCAAATATTCTGGAGTTGTCCCCGACTCATTCCTTCCTTCTACATTCACATCACTGCATTAGCTGATCCTGTTGGCTCTTCCTTGAAAACATCAGTCATTCCACTCCTACCTTGGTACAAGCCACCATTCTTGCTCACCTTCATTGCAACAGCCTCCTAACTGGTTTTCATGCTTCACCCTTGCCCACATCCCACCCCTGCCTCATGGTCTATTTTCAACACGGTGACTAGAGTGGTCCTTCAAAATTGTATCATATCCCTTGTCTGCTCAAAACTCTCCAATGGCCCTTTTGTCCCCTGCTTTCCCCCCAGCACCTGAACAGGTAGGTAATAAATATTAGCCTACTGAATAAATTAATGTTCAAACCTTAGTATAAAAACAGATGCCAAGACATTGCAATTTATTACTGTCTGATCACCTAGTAAGGTATATAATATGAATTTACTACGTTTTTGATATATTCATGTTTTTAATATCACCAAAATGCTCCAGAAATATCTGGGTACCAAAGATAATCTCTTCCTGCCTACAAAATGGCCATGTGGGCGTGGTCAGTCAGCTCTCAAGGAGTTGGTTTCTTCAACTTTTAAAGGAGGGAATTGAATTAAAAGATTTTTTTTTTTTTTTTTTTTGGCCGTGCTCCACAGCATGCGGGATCTTAGTTCCCAACCAGGGATCAAATCCGTGCCCCCTGCAGTGGAAGCCTAGAGTCTTAACCACTGGACCTACAGGAAAGTCCCTGAATTCAAAGATTTTCATAATCTCTTACAATTTAAAATGCCTATGATTTTTGTGTGAACTTCAGCTCTTTCCCTTTCTCAAAACACGGACAGACTTGCTTTTCCTGGATAGTTCTTTATTTGATCTGGCTTTCAGATTGGGAGTTTGGGATCGACATGTACACACTGCTATATTTAAAATAGATAACCAACAAGGACCTACTGTATAGCACAGGGAACTCTGCTCAATACTCTGTAATAACCTAAATGGGAAAAGAACTTGAAAAAGAATAGATACATGTATATGTATAACTAAATCATTTTCCTGTACACCTGAAACTAACACAACATTGTTAATCAACTATATTCCAATATAAAATAAAAAATTTTTAAATGTTATAGTTAACTTCACAGAAGAAACCTTCAGAGACACTGGGAGAAGAATTCAGGCCTGGCGGGTGGGGCGGGAGAGTGGACCCAAATGAGATGGAACCAACTTCCTGGGCCAAATGGGGCAGAGGAGAGAGTGTGAGAGACTGATTCTGAGGACAAACCTTGTCCCTGCCACTCTGTTCTCTTTTCCTCTCTTGAGATCTAGGACAGGGGGCTTAGTGAAGTGTCCTTGACTTTGGAAAGTAATGACAAGGAATGAAATTTCAAGTGCAGCTCATTCACACTTGTTTGAGAGATTGTGTTTGTACCGAAAGATGTTTTAACATCAAAGTTGTCTGCAGTAATTTGTTCAGTGGTATATTTAGACAGGAAGCTAATATAAGATGAAGTCATTGCTGTCAACTCTAACAGGTTTTTAAGTGATTGGGTGTAAAGGTGGTTCACCCAGACTTTGGGTGTAAAATTCTGAAAACAAATCAAATTGGAAGTTTATTTTAAAACTTTACCTTTCAGTATTTTAAAATTAAATTGAATTCTCTTTTCAAAATATGTATTGTGTAGGTTTCAGATGCAACTCCTTATAACCTGCAATTACTTGTGTGTGACTCTTAAGTTCATCATTTGAGAATGGGAAAATTGCCAGCTTATGTAATTTTAAACTTTAATAATTTCAGCTCTCACTCACAATCAGAAGATAGAAAATGGCATACAAAAGCAAGGCAGTTCAAGTTTCTCAGCTTCAGCCCGGCCACTAACCCTCATCACGAATTGTTCAGAACAATTTTCCAACTCATTGACAACACTCTCCAGTTTCTGCTGAGTGATTCTGCAAATTACTGCCATCATCCCTGCTCCAAGTCCCTCCAAACAACGTGCCTTCGAGTAAACATTCACTGCTTGCTTCTATCACGCCCAAACCCCAAGTTAATGTAACTTGAGTGTGCACTTGAGCTTGTAAAGACCAGACCTAGAGAGAATGGCTTATAGACTGTTTATGTTTTTAATACTGATATGATACATAATAATAAGTGCAAAAAATTCTAGAACTGCAGAAATGTATAGGGTATGTAGTAAAAATTCTTCCTCTCCCCCTTCCCACTAACCCAAGGTTCACGTCTAGGGTAGCTACAGTTATCAGTTCAGGATCTTTGTGAAATTTTTCTCTATTCACAAACACCCCAAAACACATACTCATACACACACAGTATACACAAATATGAATTCCCTTTCTCCCTTCCTTCCTTCCTCCCTCCCTCCCTTCTTTCCTTCCTTCCTCCCTCCCTCCCTTCCTTCTATTCTTCTTTCCTCCCTCCCTCCCTCTCTTCCCTCCTTCACTTTCTTTCCAAATATTTGATCTAACACTAGTCATTATCCTGCCATTTCCTTTTTTTCACCCAACAGTCATCTTAGAGACCCTTCCACAATAGCATGTACAAGTTTGCCCCATTTCTTTAATTGACTCTCTTCTCTTCCCAAGCACAAATATACTATAATTCATTTAACGATTCTCCTATTGTTGGGCATTTAGGTTGTCACCAGTTTTCAAGGTTACCAATAATGTTGCAAATATGAGAAGAAGAAAGCAGGGGTAAAGAGCAAGAAGAGAATCAGTCCACGTCATTATATCATCTAAGACCTAATGGCAAAACACAGGATCATGTTCAGTCAGACCTTTGGTAACTGAGAGCTGACCTCAGGCTACTATACTTTAGAGGTCATGCTGGCAGGCCCACTAGCTGGCTGAAGGTCACTGCCCCATGGGTGTGCAGAAATTATGTCCTACTCAAGCAGGCAAAAGAAACCATGGCACCTTCAAACTCATTGTCCCCTGAAGAACATCTAAAAGACCCTACTTCTGAGCTCACCTGTGGGAGGGCTCCTTGGCCAGTTCCCACCTCAGCACACCCTCTGATGTTCTGTTAAGAATCCTGATGCTTGGGGCTTCCCTGGTGGCGCAGTGGTTGAGAATCTGCCTGCCAATGCAGGGGACATGGGTTCAAGCCCTGGTCTGGGAAGATCCCACATGCCGCGGAGCAACTGGGCCCGTGAGCCACAGTTACTGAGCCTGCGCGTCTGGAGCCTGTGCTCCGCAACAAGAGAGGCCGCAATAGTGAGAGGCCCGCGCACCGTGATGAAGAGTGGCCCCCGCTTGCCGCAACTAGAGAAAGCCCTCGCACAGAAACGAAGACCCAACACAGCCATAAATAAATAAAATTTAAAAAAGAAAAAAGAAAATTAAAAAAAAAAAAAAAAGAATCCTGATGCCAAACAGACTGACAGATATAGAGAGCAAACTAGTGGTTACCAGTGGGGAGAGGGAAGGCGGGGAAGGGAAAGAAGGGTAAGGGGATTAAGAGATATAAGCTACTATGTATAAAATAAATCAGCCACAAGGATATATTGCACAACACAAGGCATATAGCCAATACTTTGTAATAACTATAAATGGAGTATAACCTTTAAAAATAGTGAATCACTATGTTGTACACCTGTAACTTATATAATGTACATCAACTGTATCTCGATAATAGTAATAATAGGAAAAAGACTGATGCCACTGGGTTTCCGAGAAGGCCTGAGGTTTCCGCCTGCCTAGAGTCCACTCAGAACCTCGGGGTCAGTTCATTCCGCCCAGGCTTCTCGTCCTTGTCGCTCAGACGCAACCCCCAATGCAAACGCTCTGCTCACCCAGGCTTCATGCTCTGTCTCTCATTCCCTCCTTCCATGGCTGTCCCCACACTCAGCTCTTTCCATGGCTCCTCTTGCACCGGGTGAATGGGCATCAGAGTCCTCTGATGATGGGGATCAGGAGTCCCTCCATCTCCTCACAGAGCAATTCCTCCCACTTCCTTCATACTGATGCCTGACTACCTGAAGCAAGAGTCATAAACCTGTAGTCTTTTCAAGGGTCACGTGGAGGCTGCTTATCGATCTTCATCTTCCCCGTTTCTGAGCTTGGGTCTGAAAATGGAATGGGGAAGAAGAGATCAGAAGTGAGAGGAGAGGTGGCATTCCAAATACTATTTGTGTTCTCCACTGTATGGGCCACTGTCATGGGGCTAAACCATTCGCTTCTCGACCTCGTTACTCTCAGCTTCTAAAGTCTTGGTCAGTCCTCCAGATCGACGGGAAGTTTTGGTTCCTGTGCACATCATAACCTTAAGTCCCATCTTCATCCTGGGAGGCTCCACTCACAATGTGGGGACTCAGGGAACACAGGGTCTTATAGCCTTGACTTCCTCCACTTCAGGGATCGTCACCCCCCCTCCCATTTCCATCACCCTTACCCATGCACAGCCATTCCCATCGGTAAGAATCCCCCCCTCCTCCGAGATCTTCAGCTCCTAAATCTCACTCTCCTCCCGGGTCTCTCACTCCCTCAAGCCCACCACACGTGCTTTGCAGCCTCATTGAGATCCTCACACGAGTCTGGAACCTCGGCCTCACCCTCACTTTATCTCTCAGTCTAATGAGTCTTTGTTCAGATTTATTCTTTACTTTCTATCCTCCCTCAGTCTGTGCTCCAATCCTTGTCCGAAATCCACCTGCCTTCCACCTGAACTGTTTCAGTATCTCTGAAAGGACCTCCCCACTTCTAGTTTTTTCTTTGCACATTCACTTTAACCTAATTCCCCGGGATGCCTTGAACACTCTGTCCTACGGCAGGAAAATCTACCTGTTCTCCCACGTGACTGAGGGCACTTTCTATTGTACTGACATCCCCCCATCCAGCCTCACTGCAATTGTCCTCTGTTTTACATCAGTCTGCCTTTGGCCTTCTTCTCCTCACTTTCGTGGAGATCTAGGGCTGTCTGCTGTCTCTAGAACATCTTCATTTCCTAGGTCCAGGGGTACTTTAGGGGATAGTTCCAAGTTCTCTTATAATATTTTACATCTTGAACTCTGACATTAAAATGGGACAAATTGACTTTGGCGATTACAGCTTTCAAACAAAGCCACAAAGTAGAAAACCTAGGAACATGAAAAATAATTATGATACTAAAACCTCATAGTCATATATTACCTTTATTATTCACAAAGGGATCCCTTTCTATTATCCTATGTGATCGTCATAGCAGTTCAGGAAGTAGCACTCTTTCCTTTTTAGAGATGAAAAATGAAAGTGAAGTAAAGTGACTTTGTTTACATATCTGGTTTAGGAGCAGAAGCTTGGCATTTCAAAAGCCAAGCACAAGTTTCTTTTTTTTTTTTTTTTTTTTTTTTTTACAAGTTAACATTTTTATTAGACTTATTAAACTCATTTTAAAAAATCAAAAATTTTACAGAGAATCTCTTTCAATTACTACTTTTCTTCAGTTACTTTATATTTGAAGCTATGAGAACAAAGAGAAAAAAATGAAACAAAATATAAAATATGAAGACAGAGAAATAAAGAGTTTCATATGCAGTTCAGTGTGAATAGTAACCAGTAAAAGACAAGAAATACTGCTTCCAACTTACAAATGATTAAATAAACAGTAGTTAAATTAATCAAAGCTTCATGTTGCCATTATTCGAAACAAAATAATTATCCCTCCCTCTTGGTTCCAACTGGTTATTTTTGTGTAGTTTCTGCTGCTAAATCTGGATTCTTGTGGAGAAGGAATATCTTATTCCCTTTAGTCTCCCCACAGTAAGACACACAGGGCACCTTGTTAGTACTCAACACAGTACTTGAATTAATAAAGCAGGACATTCGTAGTTTTTTCTGAACATTATCTTCAAGTTGGGGCAAGAAAATGAACACAATTCTATTTTAAAATGTTTCTCCTTGGGGTAGTAAAAACATGTGCAAGCACAAGTTTCTTAAATCTAAATCTCATGCTTCCTTTTTTTTTTTTTTTTTTTAAAATATTTTTTTAATTAATTAATTTATTTTTTTTTATTTATGGCTGTGTTGGGTCTTCGTTTCTGTGTGAGGGCTTTCTCCAGTTGCGGCAAGTGGGGGCCACTCTTCATCACGGTGCGCGGGCCTCTCACTATCGCGGCCTCTCTCGTTGCGGAGCACAGGCTCCAGTCGCGCAGGCTCAGTAATTGTGGCTCACGGGCCTAGTTGCTCCGCGGCATGTGGGATCTTCCCAGACCAGGGCTCGAACCCGTGTCCCCTGCATTGGCAGGCAGATTCTCAACCACTGCGCCACCAGGGAAGCCCCTCATGCTTCCTTTTATACCTTGTTGGCTTAAAAATATATCTAAGTTTACTCCATAGGGGAAAAAGGCCAGCAAGACTTGAATTAAAGTCTAAGGCTTTGTGACCCAGAAAACACCCTGTCCTTGGAGGTAATAGTCTAGGGACATCATGATTTTCCCCTATTCCTGAACCATCCTAAAGTTCAAGCAAGGGCATGGTTATCAAAATACCAGCTCTAATTTTAGATGGGACAAGAGGGGGAACAGGCAGTGATGCGAGGTTTAATCAAAAGTCCTATCACTTAGGGACGTTAATAGTCAGTTATCAGGCTCCCAGTGGGTCTGGTACATCTGACCTCAGTATCTGGGGAGCACGTGATGCAGGGTCCCAGCTTCTGGTCACCAGGTGGGTGACTCAGAGCTATGGCTGCTGAAAGCCTGTTGGAAACAGAATTCCAAGACTCAGTAGGAGCCAAGAAATCCTTCCACACACTCTGTAAATAGCATGTGATAACTACTTATATCAAACCAGAACAGTACCTGGGTTTTTTCCTGACCTATAAAGTGTGGGTACTCAGAGGACGGAATAAATGCCTTATCAAGAAAGCATAACATTTATCCTGTTTTCAGAGTCTTTTTAAAGGTGTCTTTAGAAAGCAAGTTCACCTGTTTTTTTGTTTAATTTTTATTTTATGTTGGAGTATGGTTGATTTACAATGTTGTGTTAGTTTCAGGTACACAGCAAAGTGAATCAGTTATATATATATATATATATATATATATATTCTTTTTCAGATTCTCTCCCAATATAGGTTATTACAGGATGTTGAATAGAGTTCCTTGTGCTAGACAGTAGGTCCTTGTTGATTATCTGTTTTACATACAGTAGTTCACTGTTTTTAAGGTGAACTTTGTTACGAAAAGTCCAGGGTGGGAGTAAAAACAGTTTAACAACCTGATTGAGTACTTGGGCCTAGGTCTGAACAATGGGATATACAATTATTCCCTTACGTCTGACCTCAGAGACCAAGTTGACTCCTGGCCAGAGCTGTGGGAATTGATACTTCAGACACCTGAGGCCAGAGACCTAGTCAGTCAGAAGATTTCAGGTGGCTTCAACCACAAATTCATCACTGACAGGAAATTTCACCACAACTGTACAGGAAAACCTCATTCCCAGCAAATATGATCCCTATTTTGGGTTGCCTTGAACATACACTAGCCCTGGAAATGAGGACCCAGAGTTGGAAAGCCCTGGCGTCTTCTCCAGCTCCGAGAAGGCTGAGAAGCCCAGGTCCAAGCTGGAGGATGTTGTGAGAAACGGGACTGCCCTTCGGTCGTCCTGGTGGCTTGTTTCGGCATCAGGCAGGTTCTAGGGGGTCACTGCCTTCTCTGGTTTCTGAGGACTCCTCTGGCTCTTGGGAAACTCAGTCTCTTCCCCAAAATGACTTCAGGGGGTGTGTTTTAAGGCTGCTGGGGGATGAGAGATGCCTGGAAAGACCAGAAGGGAAGTGGATTCCACGGGTCTAGGGGGACGGGATGCCTGTAATGCTGGCGCCGTCTCCCTGGCTGTTCCCTCTGGGGGGCCCGTACCTTAATCACTGAGGGCCACAGTGCTTGGACCCTTCCCAGCACACAAGAAGGTGAATACTTTCAAGAGTGCTTGAAGCCATCCAAAGGCCTAACTGGGTAGATTCTGGAAGACGCTAGAGTGTTCCCTGCCTGAACGTTGGTGACCGGAGAGGTCTATGAACATCATGCTCACTTCCTCTTAGGCCTTGACCAGGTAAAACTATTCCATCTTGACGGGAAACACGTTCCTAAAGAGTGCCCCCCACCCCCTGCCCCACACAAATGACACTGTCTTTAGCTCTCTGTCTAAAAAAGTGGTTATTAATGAGGGGGAAATCCATCCTCAGATTAAACCTTCCTCTTGGAAGCTCAAATATATGCATGATACATGAGTTGTTGCCCCATTTTCTCTGAGGGACAGCCTCCTACATCTCTCTGAGAGCCTGAAATAGCCATGGGCATGTGTCATTCTTTATCTGCTTAAGACCCTGGGCCAGGAAACTCAACACAAAACAGAATGTTGGGTTCTAGTTTTCTACTCATTAAGGAAGCACATGATGGAAAAGATTAAGTTGACCCAAGGGCACAGTGGCTTCCCTCTGCCCTGGTGGTGTGGACCATAGTGCCCTCTTACTTCAAGTGCCAAGGGACAATGGAGCAGGGCTTCTATGGGGCCCGGGGGATTGGAGCCTCCCTTGGAGCTCTCTGGCTTATTGCACTTCATACTATAAGCAATTATTTATGTACACACTTATGGATGACCTCTAGATATTTGACTGCCTATTAGGTTCTCAGTGCAGTCTGAGGGAACTAAAAGTGGATTTTAAAAAGTATAATCACTTTTAAAAGCTATTTGGAAGTTTCTTAAAAAGTTAAGTTCACATCTATCCTATTACCCAACAATTTCTCTCCTAGGTATTTATCCAAGAAAAATGAACACTTATGTCCACTTAAATCCTTGTATAGGAATGTCCTTAGCAGCTTTATTTATAATAGACAAAACCTGGAAACAGCCCAGATGTCCTTCCAGAGAAAAATGGATAAGCAAATAGTGGTGCATTCATGCCACGGAATACAGCTTAGCAATACAAAGAGATGAACTACTCTTACAGGCAAAAACATAGACAAATCCCCCCCAGTATTATGCTGAGTAAAAGAGGAAATATTACGTTGTGTTGTGCATGCTGCATGCACAAAAAGAGTGCATGCAGTGTGATTCCATTTAAATGAAATTCTACGCAAAATGAACTCATGATAATAAAAATCATAACAGCAGTTGTTTGTGGTGGGAATGAGAGGTGACCGGGAAAGGGCACAGAGGAACCCTCTAGGGTGCTAGAAATGTTCTGTGTCTCCACGTGGATTAGTCATAACTGTTTCAGTGGTGTACTTAAGATCTGAGCGTTTCAGATCTTATAGCATTTCAGATCTATATAAATAAAAAGAAAATGTGGATTTAAAGATTATAGGGAGATTACTCCCAGGTATTACTCAAAATTGGCTGCTGCAAGAGTCAACGATTCTTTGAGAACATCAAGAGTCATGCTTTAGGTCCTAGCAGAGCTACTCCAAACGTCCCATGTGTGATTGGACCAATTGGTTCCAATTTCTGCAAATCCTCACCGACACTTATCTTTTTTTTTTTTAGGTAATAGTCATCCTAACAGGTGTAAGGTGAATGCATATGATGTCATGCGAAGTGAATAAGTTCTAGAGATCTGCTGTCAACGCAGTGCCTATAGTTACAATACTGTATTATACACTGAAAAATTTGCAGGGAGTCTATCTCAAGTTAAACTTTCTTACCATGCACACACACACACACACACACACACACACAAAAGATAGAAAAATCTTGTATCAAAATGGCACAGCAAAATTTATAACCGATGCTTGAAGAAGTTCTTGCCTGAATGGTAAACTTTCTGGTGGTGAGATGCCCCTCAATGTTCTGAAGAAATCCTTTTTCAGCACATTCGGATCTGAGGAAGAATGCTACGTCTGCAAGAATGTTACAAATAAGATCGTTGGCAATCCTTCTCTCTGGTCACCGTCTATTTACTCCATCATAAATGACCAGATTTGTTTTGACTTCTTTAGGGAAGCCTCTTAAAAATATGGCCAACTAGATCTCATATCTTCAGGTTCCCCCTGGAAACATCAGCTGCCCTTAGGACATCCTGACACCCTATTTTAGGTGTTCCAAGGCTGGGCCAAAATCTCCACGGTCTTGTTTTTATTCTCTGGATTTTTTTCAAAATTTTCTCTTTGCATTTTTAATAAAATATTCCTAGGTGTAGATTTTTCATATTTCTCCTGCTTGGTGTTCTCTGAGCTACCTGGATCTATGCCTTGGTGCCTGTCATTAATTTTGTAAAATTTTTAGCCATTGTTACTTCAAACATTTCTTCTGTTCTCTTTCCGGTATTCCCATTACATATATGTTACATGCTTGTAATTGTCCCACAGTTCTTGGATATTCTGTTCTCTCTCTTTTTTTTTATTCTTTTTTTCCCTTTGTTTTTCAGTTCCTATGACTTATCTTCAAGCTCACTGATTCTTTGCTCAGTTATTTCCACTCTACCGTTGAGCCAATAGAAGGCATTTTTCATTTTTGTTACATCAGGTTTCTTTTTTTTTTCCTTGTGGCAAAATATAATATAAAATTTACCATTTTAACCATTTTTAAGTGTGCGTTACAGTGGCATTAGTATATTCATAATGTTGTACAACCATCACTACTATACATTTCCAGAATTTTTCATTTTTGCAACAGAAACTTTGTACCCATTAAATAATAATTCTTCATACCCCCTCCTCCCCAGCCCCTGGTAAACTCTAATCAATTTTCTATCTCTATGAATTTGCCTATTCCAGGTACCTCATGTAAGTAGAATCATACAATTTTTGTCCTTTTGTGCCTGAGTAACTTTGGATTCCGTCCTGGGTATTGTGAATGTTATATTGTGCAGACTCTGGATTCTATCATAGTCTTCTAAAGAATGTTAACAGTTTTGTTTTAACTGCTAATTAAGTATATTGGCCTTAAACTTCAAACTCTACTGTTGGCAGCCACTCAAATCTCCATTCAGTCCTTTTATCTTTAGCTGGTTTGCTTGCAGGCTGTCCTACCCATGCATCCTGGTTCAGGGATTCGCCTGAGATTTGGACAAAAGTTTGTACACAGAATTTGTGGCTTTTCCCCTCTGGGTCTCTACTTTTTATCATTATCTCCCTTCACATTTTAGTGACAGTGATTGCCCTGAACTCTGTCCTCTAAACAGTGGTCCCCAACCCCCGGGATCTAATGCCTAATGATCTGAGGTGGAGCTGATGTAATAATAATAGAAATAAAGTGCATAACAAATGTAATGCGTTGGAATTATCCCAAACCATCCCTCCACCCACCCTGGTCTGGGGAAAAATTGTCTTCCACGAAACCGGTCCCTGCTGCCAAAAATGTTGGGGACCGTTCACTTAGAGGTCAAGAAAGGCCTCATTTAGTCTGAGAACTGAAGGATTAACAAGTATCTAAGGACTCCAGAGAACAGCATTCCTGGAGGTAGGATCAGCATACACACGAGTCCTGAGGAAGGAATAAGCTTGATGTATTCAAGGAACTAAAAGGGGACCAGTGTGGATCTCGTATAATGAGTAAAAATGAGAAAGGCATAAAGCTGAGCAAGAGCCAGACTGGAGGTCTGCATCTATAGAACATTTAGTGGGTGTTTGTTTGTTACACATGAGATTATCAATTTTAGGTGTGTTAAAAAATTGTCACAAGTGTTTTAAGAACTTTACATTAATAACTTTCGCAATGGGTGACATAGTATACTGACTTTCATCTAAGATTTCTCTATCTGGCTCGGTGAGAGATTGTCTAAGCTGGGGTTTCCATATATAGTTCGTCTCTTTCCTTATACTCTATTTTTGCTTAATTAAAAAAATCTCAGCTTGTCATCAGGAATGGCAGCAAGGGTTTGATGGCTCAGATAGATGCTTTTGGATATTCCAGTGGAACATAGGCAGAGAGATTATAGGATGATTGCCCAATAAAGATCACTTTTAAAGTTCCATTAGACTAAGTCAACAAACCTTTCAAGGCTTTAGGGCTTTGTCTATATCCAATGCTATTCTGACAACTGGCCTTTCTTTCTTGTTGCAGATAATTCCCAGTTGTTAATAAGCAACTATTCAAAGTTCAGATTTTGTTACGTCTACTGTTCAAATTTACACAGATATATACCAGGCAGAAACTTTCACAACTTTTACTTTGTAAGCTGCCTGCAATGCTTATAAAGACATGGAGTGTGGAATACCCAGAGACCGTGCCCCTGGGCACCAACCGTCCATTCCTTTGGCACTGGTGGGGCTCACCAGCCACGTCTGGGCCCCAGCAGGCCTTCACCTCCCCTTCCACTTCTTCTTACATAGATAGTCCCTGAATTCCACAGGAGGTGTCTCACTTTTGCTCCAGCAACTGACTCTTGTGGCCGCCTCACACTACCCTTGATTTTTCTTCTCTCACGCTAGAGTCTAGCTTATTATTGTTGAGTCTATTTAAAAAAAAAAATTTTCCTGAGTAAATAGTATTAGTACTAAAATTATTTAGTTAAAGGGAGTGAATTTTATTTGAAGATTCAAATCAAATTGCTGAATTTGTTTCAACAAAGTTTTTGCAAATTTTTACTCACTGACGGTATATGAATCTCTGTTTCATTCATTAACAAATATTTTGCCAATTTAACAGAAGAAAATGGCATTCATTTTGCTACATTAATTTTCAGTTCTTTATGTTTTAGTAAGGTTAATCTTTTTTCATATATTTTTGTACATGTATATATTTTTTCTTGTCCTTTGCCAATTTTCTCTTCAGTTATTGCTTGATTTATCAGAGCTATTTCTGCTGAAAATATTAATGAGCCATCACATGAGTTATGAATGTTTTCTTTCTATGCTATTGTATTTAATATTTGTTTATGGCATTTTGGGTGTTTAAAAACATTTATATAGTAAACTGTATTACTCCTTTCCCTTATGGTTATTTGTTTTTGTTTATAAAGGAAAATTCAGCTTTTTTCCCCTAATTTTTTATGGCATATTTGTCTTTAAATTTTTTCATGTAGGGAGTAGGTTTGTTTTATAGTGAAATGTTTTATAGTTCTTTTCATACAGGACCTGTACATGTATAATTAAGGTGCATTTCTAGTATTTTTTAGTTACAGTTATTGTGAATGGAGTCTTTTTTCCATGTATATATATAATATTTCATTTTTACCATTATAAAGGAAAGCTATTTTTTTATATTTAGCTGTTTTACTGAACTCATTACGCAGTTGAAATAGTTATTTACTGATCTTCTTAGATATAATAATTATCTACTGATATAATTTACAATTGTGATGTCATATCCTTATATCTAATAATTGTACATTTTATAACTGTTTCCTCTTTCATTTGTGTGGACTAAAGCTTCCAGAACAGGTTAAAATAAACATGATGAGAGTGGGCATCCTTATCTTGTTTCTGCTTTTTAATGCCATGTCTCTGATGTTACACTGTCATTTAAAATGTTGGCTGTTCATGTGTTTTTATGATGTTAAGATAGTATTTTTATTGCTACTTATGAGTTCTTTCAAAAATCAGCAATGGGTGTTGGTATCCTTCTAAAGACTTAATTTAGAATGCTTAAGATAAATTAATCAAAACAACTATGTTTTATCATATTTCACATATTGAAATAATATATTAATACATTTCTTAAACACTTATCCTTTCTGGGATAAAGACTACTTGATTTTAGATTGTTATCCCTTGAATATATTTTTGAACTTGTTTTCCAAGTGGTTTGTTAAAAAAATTTTTACACCTAGTTTAAAAATGTGAAGGATCATACACTAAAAAAGAAAACTCTAGATCAATCCCAGGTTTTAAAATTCAGGATATGCTAGTTTCATAATATGTTCTGGGTAGGTTTACATCATTTTGTTTACCCTCTACAGATACAGCATGGGAGTTGATGACTCTGAAAGTTTGAAAAAAGTTGCCTGTAAACTGTGTTCCACAGCACGGAGACTTTGAGGAGAAATTCCTTGAGTGCCTTTTCTCTCTTTCTTTGTCATTGGCCAGTTCAAGTTTCCTATTTACTGAATCAATATTGGGTAACATATTTTCCATGAAATACTCTGTTTCATCAAAATATTAAAACGTTTAGCATTAGATCGTGCATAGTGTGCACCTATAATTGCAAAATACCCACACTTGCTGTTGCACTGTCATTAACCTTTTTAATTTTGTTCATGTGCTTTCTCTTTTGTAAGCCAAAGGGTTCACTGTATACCTCTCTATCTTGTTACTTAAAATCCAAGTCATATTTATATATCAACTATATTATTTCTGATTTTACTCTTTATCGATATATGCTATTATCTTTATCTTTCTACCCTAGCAGAATTAGTGTCCCACCTCCTCCCCACTCCCCAGGCCATAACTCTTCATTTTAGAAATTTCCTAGGATATTCTGGCCTGTGAAATTTCCTTTTCTGGTTAAAAAAAATCCTGGTAGTATTTTCATTGATAACTCTTTAAATATGTGGATGCCAAGAGCAGGGCATGATTTTCATTTGCCCAAGCCTTCCTTTGGGTTTTTCAGGAGTGTTTTAAATTTTCCTTTCTTAAAGATTTTGTACATAACCTTTAAATTTATTTCTTTTATCTTAAAAAAAATTCCCATTATCTCTTTTGTTGCTACTGTAAATTAAGGTTTTTTTCCCTGTGATAGCTCCTAATCAGTTTTCTTGTGTATGTCAAAACCATTGATTTATTAGTCTTCTATCTGGTCATATTAGTGAATTCCCTTGTTAATTGCAAGTTGATACTTCTCTTGGGTTTTTTGGAGATATAATCACATCATCAGCAAATGCTGAATCCACTTTTTATATCTATCTATCTTTCATCTATCTATCTATCCATCCATCCATCTACCTATCTATCATCTATATTTTTACCTAATTCTATTAGACCTCAACTTCCAAAACAATGTCAAGTAGCAGTGGTGACAGTAGAGTTAATTTCCTCATTCTTGATGATAATGTGAATACTTCTAGTGTTTTCCTATTTAGCTTAATGATGGCTTGTGGGTTGAGGAAGCTATATTTTAATTCATGGGCATTTTCATGGGATGCTGGGAGGTGATTCAGTTATACTTCATTCACTGCTAGTTTAATCCAGAAACCTGATGAATTTAAATGTATACAAGGACGTTTTCCTTGATTTATAGACTGGCCTGATTTCTGAGCACAATTTTGAAAAACATATTTTTCAGAGGAATGAAAAGGACATAAATGAAGCAGATGTTCATGAAATACAAAGTACTAGGCAGAGGAAGAAGCTTTTTGTTTTAACTGGTATAAAGAATGTCTCATGGAATGTAGCCAGGTGAATAATTACTCAGGCTAATGGAGAAGAAGTTAAATAACTTCTTTTTTAAGCTGTTTATTTAACAGCAGTGTACAAACCACATCAACTGATCCATTTGGGGCAGGCTATTAGGAGAATGATTGTTAATGACATGTGTTTATTTGAATTCAGAATTAATGCTGTAATCATAAATCAATTCAAAACCAGCAGATACCTTGCTATATTTATCCTAATGAAGTTTGATCTTGTTATGGACCAAGTGTTTTTCAAGAAACGTAAAGCAGAAAGTATACTTTATAGTGTTGTGGATACACATGTCATATTTTAACTGGCCATTGCCTTTTGAATAGTCCTTCTATATTTGGAGACATTCCACTTGAGTCCTGCTTCTGTAACAGAGGAATCAGAATGCTGTTTCTCTGCCTTTCTTGAACTAGGGCAGTGGCATGTGACTCAGCCTCTGCCAACGAACCTACCACACAAGCCTTCCTTTTAGAGCAGCTGACGTGTGGAATTGCTTCCCATCAAGGCTGGCTGAGTGGGATGAATAAGCAGCAGCTTTTAGGGGCAACAGTGGCAATGATTCTAACAGTGGGGTCCTTCACCCAGGACTGTGCCTGCAATCCGTCCACAGTTCCCGGAGTTCTTTAGGAATTCTGAAACGTTACCTGATATCCTCTAAGAAATTGCTTCTCTGCTCAAGCTAGCTAACGTGGACTCTGTGCTTTGTAACCGAGAACCCTTGTCAGCAGCAGCTGGCCCAGAAGGGAAAGGACCACCGAGATTACAGTCTA
Organism: Balaenoptera acutorostrata; assembly: GCF_949987535.1. NCBI lineage: Eukaryota > Metazoa > Chordata > Mammalia > Artiodactyla > Balaenopteridae > Balaenoptera > Balaenoptera acutorostrata. Next base: position 43,533,810 of record NC_080077.1, read on the forward strand.
TCAAAAGCATAGTGGGAAGCTGAATTTTAAACCCTGAATATTTTGGCTCGTTAGGTAGAAACTCTAGGAGCATGTCTGAACAAGTTAAAAAAAGAAAACCTATGTTGGCCAGCTCTACCTTTGTCGGAACATGGTCTATGTATAATTTTTTATGATGTCAAACAGTAAGTTTAGTTGATTTGTGTACGGTCATTAAATCTGCCCTTTGTTTGGTACCCAGGCAATAAGCTTGTAACTTAGAGCACACTGTGGATTCCTAATTCATTTTGAATCAGGGCCAGAATAAATTTATAAATGCAGATAAACAAAACTCAGGTACTTATAACTTGCCAAGTAAATACGCTAGTCTGCCGGTTCTTGACATTTAGTGTCTGGGACGTGCCTTTTATGCTTCTTCACCTTGGGTGGTGGCTGGAGAGAAACACGTGACCACATTTCGGATACAGCGTATAGTTTCCAAAATGTAACCCTCTCAGCATCTCCCTGTGGTTAGACTTCTTCCTTTACCTCCTTACACTAAACAGGATACACCCATGGCTTTTCCAACTTATGTAGTGACATTTTGGCATGAGAACAGAGAGCAGATCAACTAGAATTAGAATTCCCAAAGGCCTCCTACTTTGTTGGAAAAGACAAATCTTCTCTGTGGTAGAATTTGGTACATAAAATGCTGTCTGTAAAGTGGGAGATATAACTAACCACACTGCCTCTAACCTGAAAGAGGGTAGCATGCATATCACTCAGGTGGGGTGGGCTTGTAGGGGAAAGGGATCAGACCTTTTTCCAATAAGCAAGTATTGGCTCTGTTTGGACCAGATCAAGAGTAGTTCCACTGAAGCTTAGCGAGATTGAGGAATATGGCCAAGCTGACAGCCTAGCAGGTGGCAGAAGCAGGTCTTAAACCTAAGTCTGGCTGACTGCAGAGCCTGTGCTCTTTTCTGAGCACCCTCTCTCCCCCCTCCACCTCTCCCCCCAAACCTCCACCCCTCGGTCTCTGCCTCGTGCTGGCCTGGATGTGGCACTGCCTTTGCAAGGCCATTGGCTATTCATTCCACCCGGGGCATGCTGGCTGGGGGCAGATACAGCTCTCTGTCTGCTGAATAGGAACTTGACTCTTAACACCTTTAAGGCTTTCTCTGAATTTCCAGGAAACAGATTTCTGTAGGATGGAGGCATCCCCAGGACAAGCTTCTTAGAGAAATACATCCTCCGGGTTTTGAATAACCACAAATGGCAAATTAAATTCTCTAATTCAACTTCTTTCTCAAATTTCTACTGCAGACCACTCCCTCATAATTTTCTGAACATTAGGGAAGTGAAAAGGTGGCAATTCCAGCATCAAGGAAGGCAAGCTCTAAAGACACAGCCAACTTTTTTCCTTTTTAGTTAAATGCATTCTTTCCCCTTCTTTCCAGTTTTTTATTTTGATCTCCAATTATAAACAGGCAGAGATGCTGTAAAATTTTGGCAAGAAACAGCACAGTTTCAAACGCATTGGCCCCTGAAAGCTAAAGGACTCCAAATTAAATCAACTATCTTTTAAATTACTTAATCAAATCATAGCTTAACGAGAACATGGCTATTAACCAGAACGGGGTCTGTGCATCTGGGTGAATCAGAGCCATTTTATCTTTTCTTTCCCACAAGCTAAACATTGCCAAGCTTTTGAGTTAGGGGTTGAGCTGTGCAACCTTTCCTTCCACGAGGATTTTCACCCCCAGTAGATTTCAGGAGAGGCTGCCACCCCCTCTGAGGTCACCCAGGACCTCTCTGTAGCCCTGACCACAGGATGTCACTCTAAGTCTTCACAGCTTTAGACAGAGGCCGTTTCCACTGGCGTTTCCATCTAACTCTGCCCTTTGATGTCTGCGCTTTGCTGTTTACCTTCTGCTTCCCGGGATAACCTGCGCCTCTTGTCTCAGAAGTTTCAGTCAGCACACCCCCCAGACGCAAACAGGCCCAGCTCCTGTCAATCCTGCCTTCACATCTGTCACCTCCTCTGAGCCTCTGTCACCGCCTTGGCTCAGGCTTTTGTCACTTCCCACCTGGATGATCTCAGAGCCTTGCAATGGTCTTCCTCCTTCCTCTCTCACCTCTGCTTCTCACAGCTGCCAGGACGTTCCTTCAGTCCAGACCCCTGCTGACATGCCTTTAACGGCTTTTTATAACTTTCAGGATGAAGTGCAAACTCCTTAACATGCCCCCCAACCCCCGGAAAAAAATTTAAAAGCTTTTTCCTTGTTCTGGCGCCTGTATTCTCATGCGAGCACCATCCCTCGCACCTTCCTCACCCCGACTCCCCCTCCAGCCCTGTCATCAAATTCCCTCTCGTTTCCAGCCCCTCCTCTCTCCCCTCCCCCCGCCAACACACAGGCTTCAGCATCAGCGCTTGGGAAGCCTTCCCCGAGCTGCCTCGCTCTGCGCGCGGTGCCCCTCCCACGTGCCCCGCTCCGCTCACACGCCGTCACTGGGTTTGGCGTCACACACTTATCTACTGCTTTGCCGGACTATGAAGAGCCAGGGGGCAGTGTCTTACTCACCCTTGAATCCCAGAGGGTGCAGAAGGCCTAGCACAGAGCAGGTATTGAATACACGTTTGGATGCTTGCTGACCAGGTATCTCTCACCTCCTATCGCTCCGAGGACTCCTCCCATCTTGGACTCTGCTCCCCTGCAATTCAGTCCATACATCCAGCACCCTGGCAAAGGCCTTTACTCCCTGCTCTCACTGACAGATATAAAGAGAGGACTTAGATCTCCCCCTCGAGGCCTTTTCCTTTCCCCTTGCTTTGGTCCCTGGTGACACTCCATTTTTCAGACATTTCTAGCCTGTTGTCTATTTAGGAGACTTTGCCATACTTATCTTTGTATCTCCAGGATCTGGCCCAGGACTGCCTTGTAGAAGATGCTCGATCTGAAGGTAAAACGCATCTTCACATCCAGGATGAAGAGTCTAAGGTCAGGGAGGTTACCGGCTCACCACCGTCACACAGCTGCTCTCTAATGCAGCTGGTGTGAATTATATATGTTCTCACTTCAGTCCCCTGCTCTGCCCCTAGAACACCCTGTGATACTGGCGTGTGTGTTCTATTTCATGCTAATAATATTAACTTCTGAGAGAAGATTTGGGAATTTGCTGTGGTTGACAGGAGCTGGCTTTACAATATATGAGGATCAGCTTCTTTGTCCTCCTTCATTTCCTCTCATTGCTCCTGAAATTCCATTCTCCCCACTAATACTTTCGCAGAAAGTTAGCATATGTATTTTAAATGTGCTTGCTTTAGTGCTACACTAGTTTGTAAAGTCTTGTATTTTAATTCAGTTTGTGGAATGCCTGTGTATTAGTCAGGATAGGCTGAAGTGCTATGAAAATAGACCCAACAAGTAATGAGTGAAACACAATAGAAGTGTCTTTTTCACTCATGTGAAGTCCACGGTAGATGTTCCAGATCAGTGGGGTGACAGTCAGATGGCTTCCTGTCCTTGTCATTATTCAGGCTGACATTTGGCTCTGCCGTATTTAAGTCATAGCTTCCAAGCTTGCTGTGTTTGTGATATCCCTTTATCCGAGAAACTGGAAGGAGAAAAAACATGGGAGAGGTGTGCAAGAGGTTTTATGGTCTAGGTCAGGACGTAAGGTGATGAACTTGACCTGATTTTCCCTGAGCTATACTGGTTTTAAAGCAGAAAGCTTCATATCCAGGGAAACCCCTCAGTCCTAGGACAGCTAGGACAGCTGGTCACCCTCCATGGAAGTGGTACACTAACCTCTACTCAGATTCCCTTGGCTAGGGCTTGTCCGATGGTCATACCAGGCTGCAGAGGATGCTGGAAATGTAGTCCACCCATGTGCCCAGGAAGCAGTCTCACAAATATTTCTGCATAGACAGTTGGTGAGTATTTCTAATAGCTATAAGCACTGAAACAAGGAGCCTAGAAAGTGGCTTATAAGACGAAATAGACACAGAGAGGTGGGAAAAGGACCCAAAATCTAGATCAGGAGGGGATGGCTGAATAAAGCCTTTGTTGGTGATTATTCAACACATGGGGACCAGTTCCTGCATTTTCTACCATGCCCTTAGCCAGGGTTTGTTTAGAGTGGAGGTTTTCATAATTAAGAGAAATACAATCTTGTTTCAAAATCTTACCTCTTTTCACCCACTTGTAGTTTATCAAGGATTCATTTGTGATGGCAGACCAGAACGACCTGCACTGGACTTCATTTACATGCAGCTTTCAGGAATACATCTACTACTTCTGTTCTTGGAGAGCCTTGCTTGCTCATTGTCTTCTAGCAGCCATGATTTGACCCATTGTTATTTAAATCCATCCTCTATTAATCATAGCATCCTTTGTTGTAAGCTTTCTATATGCCAGCAATCTTGCCAAATGCTTTACTTACATTATTTTATTTTGTTCTCACAACAACACTTAGGTACTTTAATTTTTCCTCTATTATAGATAAAGAAACTGAGGCTGATAGATGTTAAGTGACTGGTGCATCACTACACACCTCTATGCTGCAGAATGAGAACTTAACCGCTTCTTGCCTCATTCCAACGCCTGATTGCGTGTACTGCACTAGAGAGACTCCTAAGGGGATTATGTTGTTAATTTGGGGATAAACTAAAATCTGCTCCAAGGATATTATATTTCTCTAGTATGGGATGCAAGGACAGATAAGAAATGCATGCTCCAATAATATGCTCGTTAGGTAAATCCTGTGTTATGATATATTGTCTTATTTCTAGGAACACACTCATATTATCAAAATGTGTGTGTGTGTGTGTGTGTGTGTGTGGTCAAGGCCAGAATCAGTCTGCAAATATTTATCATAAATATTATTTATGTAGTCAAGTATATATATATATATATATATATATATATATGGGGGACACTGAGTTGTGACATCCTGACACTCCTCCCCACTGCCCCTTCCAAGAACTCAGGTATTAGTCCCTCCAGGTTCTGGGAATGTTGGTGGCTGACAGCTCTTTGCTTAGCTCCTCTCTGGGACTTTCCTCAGCTAGAGAGAGACAGCTTGCTCAAGGTCTTGCCCCCTTCCTGAGGGTAGCCCATTCCCAGTATGACTGGTTGATGCAAGGGTACAAATGCCCTGTCTCCTTCGCCCAGTTTAGGACAACTTTGAAGACCATCTGTGATGGTTAATTCTGTGTTAACTTGACTGGGCCGAAGGATGCCCAGATAGCTGGTTAAACATTATTTTTGGGTCTGCCTGTGGGTGTTTCCGGAAAAGATTAACATTTGAATTGGTGGACTGAGGAAAACAGATGGCCCTCCCCAATGTGGGTGGGCATCATTCAATCTGCTGAAGATCTTAATAAAACAAAAAGGCATAGGAAGGGAGAATTTGCAATATATAATATGTAATTGGTTCTTTCTCTTTGGAGAACCCTGACTTATACACAATGCAAGCTCCAGACCTCCGTGTAGGATTGGCTGAGGCCCCTGTCACTATTGCATTGCAGATCAGCTTCTCCCTGTGACCAACTGTGCTGCCTTCATGCCTTGACAGGTGATGACTCGGAGCAATCCCCCCAAATAAACTTTCCTGTGCGCCAATCTCCATCTCAGAGTTGGCTTCTTGGGAAACCTCATCTGCATTTTATGCCATGTGCAGTCTCCGTAGTCTATATAATCTCTATGATAAAGACTAGAACACAGATCCTTTCACGCACCCACACACACAAATATGTTCCTTAAATAAGCATAGATTATTCACAAATAAATTATTTGCTGCTTACCACTCCCTCTGCAGTGGGACTACGGAGAGGGCAATTCTGGGTCTGCAGTGCATCTCTGTGAGAGTGTGTGAATCTGCATAAACGTGTTCATTTTGAGTTTTCTTTTTTTATATTTGCTATATCTCTTCCCTCCTGCCCCCTCTAACATTTATTATTAGACTGTGAATATAAAACCAGGAATAGCAGTAGGGACAGGGTCAAAAAAGGCCAGCAAACACGTGGTTGGGTAAGAGCATGCATGTACTTTAGCAGAGAGAGCATCCTGTAGATTTCACCTTCTGAATAGTTCCTGATTTTGTCTACTTCCCGCCTTCCTCCCTGTTTTCTCTTGGCTGCTTTATTCCACCAGTCTTACCTAGATTACTACAACACATCCCTGGCTTATTTCCGGTTTGCTGTCTTATTCCCTCCAAATAAGTGTCCATACTGTTTGGACGATATGGACAAATATGTCCAATGCATCCAGTGATCTGCACTGTCAATCTAACTTGTTATCCTGCTTGTTTAAATCTCCGAGTGGCTCTGTGGCACAGAATGCTAGCTGTGCTCCAAGGTTCACGTTCCCTTCCTCAGGATGAAGTTATAACTAGGAAACAGTGGGTACGTTTGACAGGCTCCCTCGTTTCTTGGTGTGACTATGTGATTAGCTCCTGCCAATGGAATGTTAGCAAACATGGTGCCAGTCACCTCTAGGCCACGGATTTTAAGAAATAAACGTGGTTTGCCATGTTGTCTTCTCATCTCTTCTGGCTGGAAGCAGATAAGACCCTAGGGAGCCACAAGATGGAGGGAGTCTTAGTTTCTGAATCACCACGTGGAACAGAGCTGCCCACCGACCAGACTCTTCTGCTTCAAACTATTACATGAGCAAGAAGTCATTTTCTGTTGAGTTTGAGCCAAAATACATATTGACATCTACCGGTTACAGCAGCTAACCCACCCAAACTAATAGACTGCTTGTTACTCTTATGAGATATTTAAGCCCTGTAGCGTGGCTCACAAGCTCCGGCAGATGTAGCTCCTTCTTGCTTCTTCAGCCTCAGTGGGTAAGGCCTCAGGCTCTGAAGCTGGTCCACATGGGTTCATGCTTTAGCTCCCTCATCGGCTTTGTGACCTTGGATAAAGTACTTGAGTTCTTTCTGTTTCCCCTCCAGAAGAAGATAACATTTGTCAAGAACTCTGAAGAGTCTGAGAATTTACCCTGCTCCAGAGTTAGCTTGCCTTGCTTTCATGGATGCTGGCAGAAGACACGAGACTCCTAGGTCAGAGGAAAAGGGCTTTATCATTCACAGCACAGCAGGTGACATGAACTTCATGTTTGTATTGGTTCCCCTTGTCCTCCAAGATCCCCCGTGCGATCCGAAGCAAGGCCACATAGATGCTACACACGCAGTGTGTTCGCATCACAGCTAAAAATCCTGAGCTTAGGAATCCCAACTCTTTTTAAATGGCTGTGAGCAAATCTGCCTGAACTTTGCTCCAGCAGGAAACATCATCCTTATTATAATAGACAAATATAATAAACCTGCTTCTGCTCGGGAGGAGATAAAATCTCTATCTTCCCAGGGAGCGATGTCTCCCAACAATATTGCCTTCTCTTTGGATTATTACAAGGACTAAATCAGTTAGCACCTAGAGCTGTTTAGAATCATGCCTGGTACATAATAAACCTTCAATAATTGAGCTGTTATTATCATGTCTCTCTATTCCACCTGCTTCTTTTTTTCTTTTTAATTTATTTTTTATTGCGGTAACCTTGGTTTATAACATTATTTAAGATTAATGCGTACTTTATATTTCTACTTCTATATACACTACACCGTGCTCACCACCAAAAACTTAGTTTCCATTTGTTACCATACAGTGGATTCCCTTTACCCTTCCCCTCTGGCAATCACTAATCTCTTCTCTGTATGTATGTTTCTGTTTTGGTTTAAAAATAATGGTTAGATGCCACGAAGTAGGTGGCAATGCTTTAACTGTATGCATGTTGTCAGGTCCAAGGGCCTCTTCCATCCTTGTCCCTGGGTCAACGGGAGTGCTAACCTTCTCTCCTTTCATACAATACTCCACCTACTTCTCTACGTGAACCAATCTGAGCTGCTTTTACTCACTCAAACGTGCCGCACTTTCTTTTGCCTCTGGGCCTTCAAACTGATTCCTGTGTCTGGAGTATTCAACCACGCCACTCACCCCATTCCTGCTTTTCCCTCACTTCTGCCCCCACCCGTGAGCTTAGGTGCCCCTGCTCTGTGCTCACACCTCCGCTTACTCTCTTTCCCTCTCCTAGAACACTTAGCAACCCTCAGTGTTGATGTTGTTTACATTTCTTAAACTCCCCTGGAATGTAAGCTCTGGGAGGCTAGAGAAAATATGAAGCAGCAGAAAGGGCTCTGGTTAGCTTAAGGAAAAGGGAGAATTTATTGCAAGGTTTTCTGAGTTACCTCATGCGATCAGAGCTGGAGTTGAACAACCAAGACCATGGGAAGGGAAGGGCCAGGTGATCTCCAACAACCTCAGCAGGAGGTGTCCGCAGATCCATTTACTTAACTCAGCTTTGATGATTCCCAGGGTTTAGGTGTATCTTTTCCAAATTTCCAACATTAGAAACAGAATCTGAATTCAGCTTGGGTTAGGTGACCACCCTGGATAAGTCAGCTGTGGTCAGTGGATGGAGTTACATAATACAAACTTGGCCATTGGAGACCGTTCCCAATGTAAAGACATTAAACTGGGCCAGTCACTCCCAAGGATTGTCTACCACTGGGAATATGCCCAACATGCACTTTATTCCTGACGCCAGGCTTGCTGCCTCCAATTTTTTCCCCCATTGCAGTAGGACTCTTCTGGTATTAAGTTATTCTCTCTCAGCTTTAAACCCGCTCTAGACTCTGTTTAGTGACACTGGGGCTGGGTCTCTGCAAACCACATTTCTGCCCTGCTAGGTGGATCCCTGCCAGGCTCTGGCAATGGGGGCATGAGAAGCGGCCTGCAAGGCTGGGGGTGGGAGAAGGGACTTACTCCTTCCTGGAGGCTTCCTGTTTTTGTTGGCGTGACTCACCCACCTTGCTTCTTCACCCAGCTGTGCCAGTTTGTTCCAGCAGCAGCATTTGAACCCAGTTTGCACTCTTTACAATACTCACAGAATTACTCTCATCATGCCCACTGATACCAGCGCCAGCCAAGCGATGCCCCCTCAGAGTGTGGAAGCCACACGGGTCCTCTCCTCTGTGTGCAGAGACACCGACACCAGCTGAACAGCACACTTCCTCAATGTTTGGTGGTCTCCCAAAGCTCAGAACCCGCCCCGCCCCCCCCCCCCCCGCAACGCTCAGGGATACCAATACCAGCTGAGCAGGACTCTCTCCTCAAGGCCCTGAGTTTCAGCTCCAAGGGGCTCCTTCTCCAGGCTTCTGCATCTTGGCAACCTCTTCTCCCTGTATCCCCAACCCTAGGGATAGCAGCTGCTTTCTACAGTTCCCACCCTGTGATAATGTACTGTTTTCTTCTTGCCTTTTCATTTATCTGACTAATAACTCTTTACATTGAACTCTATTAAAATAACTGGTATGATTTTTTCCTGGCTGGACCCTGACTGATATATGGGATGATTTTTCTAAAATAGAAATCTGATCTGATTTCCATTTTGCTTAAAATGCTTCAGTGATTACACCAATGTTCATATCGGCACTATTCATAAGAGCCAAAAGATAGAGACAGCCCAAATGTCCATTGACAGACAATTGCATAAACGACATGTGGTATATCCATCCATAACGGGATGTTGTTTAGCCTTAAAAAGGAATGAAATTCTGATACAAGCTGCACCTTGGATAAACTTGGAAAACGTTATGAACTTGAAATAAGCCAGACACAAAATGACACATATTGTATGAGTCCACCTGTATGAGATACTTAGACTAGGCAAATTCATAGAGACAAAGTAAAATGGAGGTTACCAGGGGCTGGGGGACTGGGAGAAGGGGGCGTTATTGTCTATCAGGTACAGAGCTTCTGTTTGAGATGATGGAAAAAATTCTGGAAATTGATAGTGGTGATGGTTGCACAACACTGTGAATGTACTTCATGCCACTGAATTGTACACTTAAAAATGGTTAAAATAGTAAATCTTGTGTTAGGTATTTTGCTACAATGAAAAAATTACCAAAAGCAAAAACTGAATAACGCTTTAGTGACTCTCATTGATGAAATTGGTTCAGTGAGGAAAAAGATGTGAAGATGTGCTTCGGGCTTTTCCTGAGCAATATCAGGCTGTGGCGCTGCCCTGGCTTATGCACCTGCATAAGCAGGTAATCGGCGTAATCGCAATCGGCGGGATCCCCCCTTCCATCCCAGGAGAGCCCAACATAGTCGGATGAGATCTACTACCACCACATGCAGCGTTCTCGGCAGGGCTGCTTTTCTCTCTCCATTTAAGCAGTGCTTTTAGGATCTTCTAAAATCATCTGCGTTTAATGCCTTCCCACCAGGCAGTGTATTTACTGCAATTGTTTCTCTCTTGTCCTCAACTGGACTTTCGCGTGGACATTCTTATCAACTCACTTTTTTTTTCTTCTATTTTTTGGCTGCATCTCGAGGCACAGAGGATCTTAGTTCCCCGACCAGGGATTGAATCTGTGCCCCCAGCAGTGGAAGCGTGGTTTCTTAACCACTGGACAGCCAGGGAAGTCCCTCACTTTTTGATTCAAGATGACCACCCATTTAGTGTTTCTCTTTTTGTCACAGTGTTGAAATTCTAAGTTTCGATGGTCAGAAAACCCCACACCATTATAGCAAGAAGCACAAGAACCATGTAAGTGAAGTATCTCTGACCTAGTGCTTTGTTTGCCTTATAAGAGTTAATTTTAACCTAGAAGATTTGGGACCATAGATTGTCCTAACATCCTCAACTGATGGAAGATAATGGGATGATAATAGACAGTTTCAGGCCCAGAAAGTTTTTTTTCCCGTTATCAATTCTCTTCTTAATGTCCTATTTCAGAGAAGGAAGTTTCAGTGGTACTAATAAGATTTCCTCTCTCTCTTTCTCTATCAAGGAATGAGTACAATTTAGATATTTTGCCTGAGCAAAATAATATCAACAAAAGTGAAACCAGCCTGATACTTTCATTTTCTTGCTGAGGCATATCAAGATCCGCGAGCTAGCTGCCAGAGACTATGAATCTAACTAATCTTCCTCGAAGCTCTTTCTAATCTCTCTCTCCCCAGCTCATCGAAGGCCCATTTCCCCTGCTAAATTCAATGTTAGGTTAATTGGATTGGCTGTGTAATATGCAACTGACATTATCTCCATAAAATTTATTTATAAGTTTTATTGCCTACATAGTGACAGAGTGAGATAATACATTTTTTAAATGACTACTGTAGTTAACATTCCCTAAAGAAGAAAATGTGTTTCGGGCATTTGGATTTATTAAGGAAAGGAAAATAGAGTCACAAGACAGAAAAAGAAGAGCGAGAGACAGATAGAGGGAGAGAGAGGCAACACCATTTAACTTCTAAAACACGGGTTGGATTTTGGGCGACCTCTGAGGAGACTATTTCCTGGATCTTTTTGTCACAGTGCTTCAAGGCATGCTGAGTGACACGAATGATACAGAGAAGGGACTATGTGCATTTTCAATATCATATCTATGGCCATTGTCCAGACTCCCCTTACGTTCTGTTACCCATGCAGTGGATGCTCGCAGAAGGCAACCAGAGGGACGCGTGAGTCTAGGGGAGGAGTGGTACATTCTTCTCCAGCCCTGGGACACAGGGGCAGACACCGCGGGACAGGTCTGGTGTGGCGGGGGCTGCGTGACTCCCCAGTAGACCCGTGGCAATGCCTGGTGGCCATGGACCGCAGCTCTTCCATCCACTCGCTGTAAGAGCTCTGACAAGTCACAGGGTCTTTGTGTGTCTCTGTTTCCCTCTCTGTACAGTGGGGATGAAAAATACCTGCATCATAGTATTATTTTGCGAATTCAAGGAGATAATACACAAGGATCTTAGACCGGTGCCGAGCACGTACTGAACATTTAATCATTGTTAACTACTTTTATTCACACTCTTCTCTCAAACTCAGAGCCTCAGGGGACTGGTGCTGAAGATGGCCACAAATAGTCGCATGAGAAAGGAAAAGAGAGGGACTGTCGGGGCCTTGGAGAGAAGTAGGAAAGCACCACAGTCCTGCCTCAGGACAGGCCTGGTACCCGTCGCTCAACCTGCACAGAGCGCAGCTCGTCTGCAGACTCTTACTTTCTAAGTCCTCAAGGCAATGGACTCTAATGTTAAAAATGTGGTTAGAGCTGGTGTAGTTGGGCAAGAAGAGGCATCATTTTCACCCAGCCTGTGTAGTTGTGGAGATGGCAGAGGGTAGGGGGTAACAGAACGGATTTTGGAACCAAAGTGTGTCGGTTTCTATCCAGCACCGCCAGCTATTAGCCGAGTTCATTGGCGAGTTGCTTAACATCTCTTCTGAAAAAATGGGGATAATGATACTATCTACCTTGTAGAGTTGTTATGAGGATTAAATGAGTTAATAATTGAAAAACATTGAAGGTATTTCCTGGAACACAGTAAGTGCCATGTAAACATCTATAGCTGAAGAAGTTTATAGTAATTGTCATTTCCATGTGAGTTTAATGCTATTATGTATCTGCAACCTCAGCTCTTGCGTGGAATTTAGGGTGGAAACATTCACCGATGCAACCATGTTTCTGATTACCTGGGATGTGGTTTTCAGATTCTGTAAAGACGGTAAATCAAGCACACAGAGTGTACGTGATTCACTGGTAAACATTTAAGGTGTTTCCCAAACATGGAAACAGAAAGAAAAGGGAGAAGAGACAACACTGCCTAGTGATAATGAACCGGATGGTTTTAAAACGTATAGCGTGCCTTCAGGGGGCAGAAAAGGAGAAAGCACAGAAGAGGATCAATGAGAGGGAAGGTGGTCACTGTAGCCGGGAGAAGGAGTTGTTTGGCAAAATGGCTTAAACCACTTTTTGACGCGGCAAGACGGTGTTGCTCTAATGAGACGGTTGCATACACAGCGAGGCATATGCTTGCCCCCTTTCCCTTCTCCTCCCTCCCACGATGCCTTTATATTTTTAGCCTGTGGGGTTGGAATGATGAATGCCCAAGTGGAAATAGTGTTGGAAGGAGATTTTTCTTGGCAAAATGGCCGCAAGAGCTGCCAAGTATTTTCTAAGATGTAAACAAATCATCCATCTTCATCGGGGAAAGATTAACACTGTATTCCCGAGTCAGTGTAGGATTTTCACCTGCTGTCATTTGCAATGCGAATTCCCCCCCCATCATCATAAAGTTTACAACCATTAAGCAATCCATGACTCAGAGAAATCATTAGTGTCCCAGCTGCTAGAATCAAATAATCAGGCAGAAAATAGTAAATCAAAACCGCCTACTATGAACAGTGGAAGTCTACAGTGGAAGTGGCACTGGTTTGTGGGTTTGGATTTTCTCTTGGTTATGCCACCGACTGCCCTCGGTATATCTCTACTTTCACAGTTATAAGAGAAAGGTGTGGGATTAAATGATGCTTGAGATACCTTCTTGCTCTGAATCCTACAATCTAGTGTAAAGTGTGATTCTAGGCTACTTTGGCCAGAAAGCAGCTCTGTCTTTATATTTATGATAAAAACCTTCCAGAATTTCTGCACCCCCTCTCCTATCTTTTGGAGGGTCCCTTTCCACCAGAGTCACACAGTTATTTCCCTTACCATGCCTCACAGCTTTCTCCCTCTCAACGGACTTCACAGGCTTGCTATGCTCTGGGATGTATCCTGTTTGACATACTATCTCCATTTCTCTTAACTTCAGCTCAACCCAAACTCACCTGTCTTGCAGCTTCCTTCCCCGGAGCCATACTCTTAGCTAGATAGCTTAAAAAATTATGTATTCCATCTAAAAAAAAATGGTTCTGAAGAACCTAAGGGCAGGACAGGAATAAAGATGCAGACGTAGAGAATGGACTTGAGGACATGGGGAGGGGGAAGGGTAAGCTGGGACAAAGTGAGAGAGTGGCATGGACATATATACACTACCAAATGTAAAATAGATAGCTAGTGGGAAGCAGCCGCATAGCACAGGGAGATCAGCTCCGTGCTTTGTGACCACCTAGAGGGGTGGGATAAGGAGGGTGGGAGGGAGGCTCAAGAGGAAGGGGATATGGGGATATATGTATATGTATAGCTGATTCATTTTGTTATACAGCAGAAACTAACACAGCAATGTAAAGCAATTATACTCCAATAAAGATATTAAAAAAATATGTATTCCAAAAAGTATTCCTCTTTTAGCAGAAGATATCTGCCTTTCCATATGGACTTAACCCAAAGGAATGGTAGGAATTTCAGTGACCACAAATGATGGGGGGATACCTACTCACACCCAGAAACTTTGGGAGTCCCAACTCACACTCATAGCCAACTGCCTACATGTATAGTCTACTTACATCTTCAGGCAATTTAATTCAAGGACCATATATCAATCACTAGATATTTGCATTTTGTTGTCCTAGGCTCTGGTGTGGTGAAAGGTATATCACTAAGGTAAACAGGACAGTTCCTTCTTATAAGAAGCTTAAGCCTTTGTAGAGCTACAGAATTGTTTTTTTTATCTTAAAGGATAGCTTTACAAATTTTTTATTGTGGAAAAATATGCATAATATTCACAACATAAAATTTATCATTTTACCCATTTTTAAGTGCACAATTCAGTTATGTTAGGTACAGTCACGTTGTTGTGATAATAGTTTTATCCACAATAACTTACTTATTTATTGGGAGCCGTAAGTTTGAGTGTATAAAACTGAGTAAGTTATAGTTCACATCTTGTAGGTGTGACTTAGCTGAACAAATAAACGTGATATAAACTGGTCTAGAATTTTAAGTCAGTCTGCCTGCCTTCCTACTTTCCTTCCTTCCTTTCTTCTCTCTCTCTCTTCCTTCCATTCCCACTCTGTTCCTAAAATGGTCTAAAGTGGATTACAAAGCTACATACAATATAACAGAGTGAAACAAATGGAAATCTGTCTGGGAACATAAGGGTGGGAAAGTGAGATGGAGCCATGTGTGAGGTGAGTTCGGAAGACATGTGACTTGGAGTCCTATAAACACATTATATACAGGCTTCAAATTTTATTCTAACCCTCCCGGAGCCAGTTTAGCAGAGAATTTGATCCATTACAAGATTCACCGTATCCTGACCGGGACATCAAACAAAAACAGGTGCTCAAGAGCACACAGCTTTTCTTGATACCGAGATCAGAGGAAAGTTCTCCTGTGGGTTGTACTTGAGAGGATGTGTGTGGTATGATGAACCACAGCCATCCGTCAGTCTACACAGCAATGAATCACTATGGACTGTGTCTTATTAACAACCCCCAATGCAGCCTAATGGCATTGCCCAAATGGTCAGTTCAGTAAAAAAGTGTTGTTCCAGTGCTCAGGTCTTTACTGGGCTGGCCTAATCCAGGGGTGGATTTTAGAGGGTCTATGGTGGATTAGGAAGTTGGTATGCACAGTCTTTAAGGTGGTCTCAGCTGGGGCACCTGGGCACATCCCCAGGTTGAATGCCTGTACTTCAACAACCTCCTCTATTTACCTCAGTGTGCCTTGCGAATGTTATCATTGTCTGTGTGTCTGTGACATGAGAAAAGTAGGGAAGTATCATTTGGGGCTAGTCTAGTTTGTGATGAGGAAGTCCCATCGCCTACACCTAAGAGACTGCTGAGCTCTGAATATGTAAGTGGGAAGGTCTGGTGGTGTGACCTACTGTTCCCAAAGTGGTATTAAACATAAGCTAAAGGGAGGAGAACCAGATCACAGGGCTTTTTAGCTAAGAGGATTAATCTATTTCTTCTCATCTTGAGTCTCAATATAAGTGCCATCATGGTTTCAGTTCTAGTCAGACAGAAATGCCCAGGTTCTCCATAGAACCCATGAAGATTAGCCCAGTTGTCATGATTTTTGGCTGTTGAGCATTTCCAGTGTGGGGAAGTCCTTCATTGGAAGAGTCTTGGTGATGATGGGAACCACTGGAGAAACCATGAACTGGGGGACCCCCAACTTTTTCTTGCACATGACTTGGCCAAGTGTACATTCAAACTTTAACTCTTAAGTGGTACACAGATGAAGAGACTGTGAGATTTGTTTCTCAGTAGTTGTGGTGGTGGTTTAGCAGCATTGTCTACAACTGGTGACAGTGTCCAGTGGCAGCTGAGTCAAGTGGCCATAGAGGTATTCAGCTGTGACAGCAGTAGTTCCTATCTGATGAAGTCTTTACCTTGGGTTTACCTATTTTGTGAGCCTAGTTCTCCAGCCTTCTTATTGGGCTTCTGAGTTGCCCAATATTTTTTCCAATAATTCCTTTATTGCTTAAGGTAGTCAGGTTGTAATAAAGACTCTTGATGATATAGCCCACAACTGATTCCTTCTCATGGAACTAAAAGCTAAAGAAAAGTTTACTTTAGTCTGGATCAGTGTCTCCAGAAAGTGATACAGAGGTCAGCCATGATCCAGGAGTTAGTGACAAATGACCCATGCCTGCCATACCTACCCATAACACACAGGCCAGAGAAACCTAATCTTGTAATAGGGCAGGAAACATTGGAAATAGAACATTTGGTTAGCCAATAGGTTTTTAATTTATGGACTTTAAAAAATGAGATACCTTCTACTCCGGATTTAACTTGAGAGGCCCACATCTATAGAGTTGATAAAGGCAAAACAAATAATCAAAATCAGGGTCCCACATTGACAGTGGTCTTTGAACACCTCTAAGGGGCTGAAACTCATCCTCCAGAAGATTACAGTCAGCCTGAGCTTACTAATCGAGTGGAAAATCCTGGCCTGGAGAACAAGCATCCTAAGAATCTGATGGCATTCAAGACATGCTACCCCCAAAATACAGCACCTTGGAGTATTGAATATTTCAAGTTGGAGGAATTTGAGAAACGGCAGGTGCAGGAAGGTCTTTCTGATCTTCTCCTGAAGCGGGTCATAAAAGCTTCCTGTGAGAGCTGCCCTTCACTCTTCAGCAAGCCCAGCGTAGAAACACTCAGGTTGAACCATTCTTTTGGGGTCTTCATTTCCTTACAAAGTCTCCCGTGTCATGTAAAACTTACATTAAATGAATGTGTCTGTTTTTCTCTTCTTAATCTGTTTCTTGTAATAGGGGTCCCTGTAGAGAACTTAGAAGTGTAGAGCAAAAAGATATTTTTCCTTCCCTACAAATTATAACATCCAGATGTTGGCTGTAATTTGTGAAGCTGGAAGAGCAATCCTCCCATATGTGAACTTAGGCCTGAACTTCTGGGAATTTTCCTACCATATTTATAAGTATGGCTGTAGCTGCATAACTCCAATCAATGGCTCCCTTTTCCCATGGTCTTCTCCTTTGTGTGTCTCTCTGTCTTCTCTTCTGACTCTTATAAGGACATTTGTCATTGAATTAAGGTCCTCCCCAGGTAATCCGAGATGATTTCCTCTCAAGATCTTTAATTGCATCTGCAAAGACCTTTTTTCCAAATCAATCCGGTCACCTTCACAGGTTCTGGGCGGACGTATCTTTTGGATGGACCACCATTTAACCCACTACAGCACCATTCCGTTCCCCAGACCTAGGCTTCCACGTAAATGCCAGGCGGTGTCTGTTGGGGCCTAAGCTGACCTCCGAGCTGACTGGGGCTGGTGTTGGCTGTTTGGGTTCAATGGCAGCTCCCAGAGGTTGTGCTGCCTCTCTCCGCAGCCCCCACCTCCTGGAAGAGCCAGTGAGGCAAAGCCCGGGAGCAGCTTAGCTCATCCTGTCTTCATGCCCAACAGAGGCTTTTCATGCTCAACTCCCCGCACTGCAAAATAGAAAGGAAAACTCGTTATGCCCCTATTTTCTAAAGACACTCATTCCTGCTTTTATTTACAGCCTTGAAAATTTCTCATTAGCTCTTATTTCTGTGGTTGTTTCTTTCAGAGGTGTTCCATGTTTATGCATGGGAAGAAATTCATTCGGTATCTCAGGCATTTTAGAATTTAATTCCAACCTGCCACTATTATTTTGTTTCACATTGTTTATGAGCCCAATCTCTTTTTGACTTTTAAGCATGATGATGATACCTGGCTCTCCTTCTCCTCCATGCCTGGGTCATATATATGTTTTTTATCTTGAAACTAACTCCTGAAAAATGAGATTGACTGTAATTTGCACCCACATTCTTTTTTTTTTCAGAGGAAGTTGCAATATCTGATGTCTTAATATGCAATATCAAGTGTTCCTTAAATTATTCTCTCAAGAGGCAGAAGAGGATGTGGAAATTATAGTCAGCTCTCGACTGCAGACTGCCTGCATTTTCCTGTTCCCTAGAAACTGTCAGGGGTAGCTTGAAGAAGGGAGAGGAATCAAAACTCACATCAGCCAACTTTGCTACTTGTGAAGCTCTCTGGAAAAATATTTTGGGAGAAAAAACCTGGAGTTATCGACTAACATGAGTTGTGTAGTGTGTTCTGTGAATTTCACTCTTTCTGAACCGTTCAGACCCATACGTCAGATGACAGCAAGTCAGGCATCACTTTGATAATCGAATTTTGAAAATTCCTAATAGACTTTAAAGTCAGAATGTGGGGACATTATGAAGGACATTAGAAATTATGAAACGTTTGCCCATTATTTATTTCCACTCATTCCTGGTTCACGTGAGATTTGTTAATTTTCTTTTCTTTCTGGAAGATGATTATCTCCTAGCATGATGTCAGAGTGTCTGGGGCTAACATCGAGGAATCACAAAAGTAATAAAAATGTTTTTTTAAAATTCACATTTTAGAATTCTTATTGAATTTTTTCAGAACCTTGTTTTTCAGTATGAGGGTGCATTTATTTCATAATGAAAGTCAAGCAGTCAAGCTCTCAACTGCTTTTCCTTAATACTGTTAAAAGGTAATCAAATTCAGTTCATATAACTAGAAAATCTTTTTTCTTTGAGCTTTTTCCCCAGACTTTGTCACTTAGGGAAAAGATTCAATCCCAGCCTATTAGATCTCAGACTGCCTATGGCAGGACTGTAATAATTGGTTTTTAGCATGAAAGAACACACGTTTCAGACATTATTGTTTCCAGAAGGTACACTGTACTGAGTGTCAAGAGAATCTGGAAAGAGCTATTCCATAAGGACATTTCATATTGTGGTCAGGAAAAACCCTAATTATTTCAGTTAATTTTTACATTTCTCTTATTCAAAAATAAGTTGCAAGTTTGTTATTGACTGGGTTCAGAACATGCTACCCCAGAACACGACATGTTGATATATTGCATATTTTAAGCTGAAAGAGTTTGATAAAATGTCAGGAAGCAGGAAGGTCTGTCTGACCTTCCCTTGTGCTTCTCCATCATTGAGAAGTGTCCTCCTCACACCCTGGGAAAAGGAACACGCTTATCTCTAAGATAGAGAGAGAAGAGTCCAAATAAACAGGCCTAAGTTTCCCCAGTTTATTACAATTAGCTCATACCTTCTTTTTTTTAAGTCACAAACACTTTTCTTTTTTTACTTCTTATTTTTAAATAATTATGTATTCACCAGAAGTTGATGAGAAGTCCCATATACCCTTAACCTAGTTCCCCACAATGGTTACATATTTTAAAAAATTTTTTCTTTAAATTTTAATTTTTTACTGAAGTATAGTTGATTTACAATGTTGTGTTAGTTTCAGGTATATAGCAAAGTGATTCAGTAATCACAGCAAAGTGATTCAGTATATACATATGTATATGTATTACTGAATCACTTTGCTGTATATATACATATATACATATACATATTCTATATATTTCTTTTTCAGATTCTTTTCCCTTATAGGTTATTACAAAATATTGAGTAGAGTTCCCTGTGCTATAGAGTAGGTCATTGTTGGTTATCTATTTTCTATATAGTAGTGTGTTGGTTATCTATTGTACATATAGTACTGTGTATATGTTAATCCCAAACTCCTAATTTAGCGCTCAATCCACCCCCCCCCCCTTCCCCTTTGGTGACCATAAGTGTGTTTTCTATGTCTGTGGGTCTATTTCTGTTTTGTAGATAAGTTCATTTGTATCATAATTTTAGATTCCACATATAAGCCCTATTGTATGATATTTGTCTTTCTCTGTCTGGCTTACTTCACTTGGTATAGCTCATGCCTCCTTTGTCCCATCATATTTCTCCACAGATGTCCACTCTTCATCTAACCTAGCATGAAAACACTCAGGTTTTAACCACTTCTTCAATTCTTCATTTCTTGAGGAAGGCTCCTGTGTCATGTAAAACATGTTAAATAAACTTGTGTTCTTTTCTCCTGTTACTATGCCTTTGTCATTTTAACTTTCAGACCCAGCCAGTGACCCTAAGAGAATCAAGGAAAACTTTTTCCTCCCCTACAACATCAAAGGTTAGTTTATGTTTTATTAAACAAATGTTCAAGTCCATTGCCACCAGGCCCAAGATAAATGATTTTCTGGTTTTCCTTTTTTTGGAGTGAATGTTCTAGCTCAGTCATTTCTTTAAGAGACAGTGTTCATCATCACTGTTGTCTAACTTCATATTTTCATCCAGGAATTTTTACCACTTCCCTAAAGAAAGTTCTTTTTGCCCAGACTTAGATAAATAGCCATGGATCTATAGTCCAAAGTCACTCATTCACTTCCCTATATATTAATATTTGTGAAGGGGTTGAATATTTTTAAAAGCTGTATTTCTGGCTTTAAAAAAAATGCTTCCTACTGATTGTGAGCCAGGTTTTGTTTATCAAAGATGTCTAAGGTCATACCAGGAGCATAAATGCTATTAAAACTCTACCTCAGAGAGTCAGAACGTTCCCAGTGAATTTCTTTCTCCTTAATCTGCTCAGAGCCAGTTTATGTTGCTTCAAACAAAACAAGTACCTAATATTCTTTCTAGGCTTACAGAGTTTATACTCTAGCGGAGAATATAGTAATAAACACAACAAGATGTTATTTTAAATAGCAGGAGGTATTATGAAGAAACTAAACCAGGGTAATGGAAAAGAGTGAGACTGGGGTTAGGGTGATCAAAGCAGGCCCTTTGGGGAGGCAGCACATGAGCTGAAACCTTAACGTGAAGCACCAGAACTGCAGTGATGGGGGAGAATATCCTACGCAGAGGACGTGAGGGCCTCGCGGTAAGAACGGGCTTGGTCTGTTGGAGAAAGAGACACAGGTGTGGTGAGTGAGTGATGGGAGAGTAGAAACACATGCACTTGTAAAGCTGCTAGGCAAGATCCAGGTCTGGTGGGTCCTGAGAACCATGTAAGGCGTTTGAATATTATTCTAACAGCTACTGGGAGAGACTGGAGGGGTTTATATGGGGAAATAACAGGATGTAATTTACATTTTAAAAAGATCTCTCTAAGCAGAGTTGTAGGGAGTAGAGATGCGAGAGCACTTAGCTGGCAGTTTCCACAGCTCAGGATAGAGAGGGAGGAGGCTTGGACCGGGGCGGCAGAAGCAGCTGTGTTGAGTAGTCATGTTCAGGGCGTGAGCCATGGGATTTGACAAGATTTCCTGATGGATTGGATGTGAATGCTGATGAAAAGAACAACATCGAAGGTGAATCTGGGGTGCTTGGCTCTAGTGAGCAGGTAGATGATGGTGCTATTAAGTTAGATGGGGAAAACTGGAGGAGAAACAGATCTGGGGAGAATCACAAGTTCTGTTTTGGACCAGTTAGGTTGGAGAGTGTCACCCAAGAAATGCAGAAGTCTGCAAATGAGAAAAAGAGCTTGTTTACCATCTTAAGAATTGCATTGCAGGAGGCACCGGTTTGAGTAGCAACTCAAATGTGCTCTGAGGAAAGCAGAAAACGGCGGGTTCATAAAGACAACTGACAAAGACATTCCAGAGACATTACATAGCTTATTTTTACAGAACTACGATTGGTGCAGGCATTCAGTCACTTGGCAGCAACTGGTTGCTTAGCTGCGATTTCTAAAGGGTAAATAAAGAAAACAAGTTCTGGTGGTCTCAGGAAGGCCAGGTCAGAAGTTTCTACTGCATCCAGTGTGGATATAATTTCCACTTCCTTAATGGCCTCCTGGCTTCATTTTAGAGCTTTTGACATAAGTGACCCCATGTTGTTGTTCATAGTCTACAAGAGGCCCAACGGACATCCACGTGGACACGTGGAACAGGCAGGGAGAGGTCTGGGCTGGGGATGCAAAAGGGAGTCATCAGCATGAAGCTGGTGTTTAAAGCAGTGCGAGTGAGTGCAGATAGAAAGGAGAAGCAAACTGAAGGCAGAGCTGTGGGCAGCTCCAACGTTCAGCGTTGTGCGCGAGGAGGAGGGTCCAGTAAGGGACACCAAGAAGGAGTGGCCTGCGTGGCCTGTGACGTGCGGGGACGCCAGGCGAGCATGGTCCACAAACCTCAAGGGAAAGAAGTGCTTCAGGAAGGAGGCCGCGGTAGGCTGTGCCAGTGCTGCTGAGAGGCGGAGCAGGTGGTACAGATAAGGTGTCTCCCTGGGGGAGGGGGTGGGATGGAGCCTTTGGAGGAGTCAAGGACATTTCCCCGACTACGTCCTTCTACCTCCAGAGCAAGTTAGTATTTCTTCCGTTTTTGTTTTGTTTTTCTTTTCTTCCGACCAGTGTTACTGTTGGGACTACACAAGGGGAATCTGCCTGTCACGCATTTCCGTACCAAAGGTGAGCCTTGAATGTGGTTGGTGTTGGTTTCCTAAGCTAGCTGATTTAATCGTTACAATGTAACCCATTCTATACTTGGATACAGAGTCACTTCATTCCTCTCCCACATGCTTCTTTTCACTGGATTCTTGCAGGTAGCTCCTCAAAGGTTTGGTGAATTTGAACCGTTTTCTGAGATATCATAAGACATCTCGTTCAATAGTGTAGCTTCCGTCTTTGGAGTCAGGCACACCTGGGTTTGCATCCTGGCCTCATCACTTGCTAATTGTGTAAACTTGGCGATTTTATATCACCCAACCGTGCCTCTATTAACTCATCAAAAAAAGAAAAAACCTGGGATACACTTTACAACCCACCCCATGGGGTTGTTTTGAGGACTCACTGAGACAATCGCTACAATGCCCATTGTCTAGCACACAGTAGAATAAATTATATCAGTTGTAGCTTCAGCTACATAGAAATCTGTAATAGATTCAAAGAAAATGCAATGGCTCCCCTAAAATCTTGAGCCAGGATGCTCCAAGATTGGCAATGGGCAAAGGTCTCTTTAAAGGGAGAGACCTTGAGATCTGACACTTTTCACTGAACTGCATCTTCCCCTTGAAGATCTTGCACTAATTACTGTAGCTCCACATTATCCCCCAAGTAATGGGAGAGTCTCCATCCATTGTCAGTATCAGAGGATCAGGGCTTGATTTTATAAAGGGAGCAACTGGTTTCTGTTATAGATGCAAATGGAAAACCTGGGTTTGGCCTGTTTGGGGGCTTTCATTTCTCTAACTTAAAAAGGCATTCATTGAAATCATATCCTAAGCACAGGTCTGGTTGCATCCAGGAAGGAGGAATGTAGTCTACCTGCTTTGTTCTCAAGCATTATCTCGTTCTGAACCACATGTGCCATGGGATGCTGGGCAAAATTGATGTCTTTGGTCTTATTATTAGCTGCCCTTGGGCTTCTCAGAGAAATCTTGGAGGCCTGAGTTCACAGCTCTGCTGGAGATTGACAGCTGGAATATGATGTTCAAATGAGGAACATCCTGTTAAGGTAAAAGTAGACATAGCTACTAGATCGAGCTGCAAAGGAGAAGAGGAGGAAGGATTTTCAAATTTCCTTTCCTGGAGAAAACCATCAACTCGTGTTCATAATAGGACATAATCTGTAAGCAAGTGGCTGAAAGGTGGTCTCAAGTTCCACGTAGAGGTAGGTTTTGGAATCCCCTCTGGTGAGTCCAAATAAGAGCATTATCTGGAGCAACTCTGGGCTAATAGAAGGAGACCTAGATCATCTCAGTTAACTTGGATTCTCTGTGTCTTTTTTTTGTTTTAAACATCTTTATTGGAGTATAATTGCTTTACAATGGTGTGTTAGTTTCTGCTTTATAACAAAGTGAATCAGCTATACATATACATATATCCCCATATCCCCTCCCTCTTGCATCTCCCTCCCACCCTCCCTATCCCACCCCTCTACGTGGTCACAAAGAACTGAGCTGATCTCCCTGTGCTATGCGGCTGCTTCCCACTAGCTATTTTACATTTGGTAGTGTATATATTAGTCCATGCCACTCTCTCACTTCGTCCCAGCTTACCCTTCCCCCTTCCTGTGTCCTCAAGTCCATTTTCTATATCTGCATCTTGATTCCTATCCTGCACCTAGCTTCTTCATAACTATTTCTTTTTTTTTTTTAGATTCCATATATATTGTTAGCATATGGTATTTGTTTTTCTCTTTCTGACTTACTTCACTTGGTATGACAGATTCTAGGTCCATCCACCTCACTACAAATAACTCAATTTCGTTTCTTTTTATGGCTGAGTAATGTTCCATTGTATATATGTGCCACATCTTCTTTATCCATTCATCTGTGATGGACACTTAGGTTGCTTCCATGTCCTGGCTACTGTAAATAGAGCTGCAATGAACATTGTGGTACATGGCTCGTTTTGAATTATGGTTTTCTCAGGGTATATGCCCAGTAGTGGGACTGCTGGGTTGTATGGTAGTTCTATTTTTCGTTTTTTAAGGAACCTCCATACTGTTCTCCATAGTGGCTGCATCAATATACATTCCCACCAACAGTGCAAGAGGGTTCCCTTTTCTCCACACCCTCTCCAGCATTTATTGTTTGTAGATTTTTTGATGATGGCCATTCTGACTGGTGTGAGGTGATACCGCATTGTTGTTTTGATTTGCATTTCTCTCTAATGATTAGTGATGTTGAGCATTCTTTCATGTGTTTGTTGGCTGTCTGTATATCTTCTTTGGAGAAATGTCTATTTAGGTCTTCTGCCCATTTTTTGGATTGGGTTGTTTGTTTTTTTGATACTGAACTGCATGAGCTGCTTGTAAATTTTGGAGATTAGTCCTTTGTCAGTTGCTTCATTTGCAAATATTTTCTCCCATTCTGAGTGTTGTCTTTTCGTCTTGTTTATGGTCTCCTTTGCTGTGCAAAAGCTTTTAAGTTTCATTAGGTCCCATTTGTTTATTTTTGTTTTTATTTCCATTTCTCTAGGAGGAGGGTCAAAAAGGATCTTTCTGTAATTTATGTCATAGAGTGTTCTGCCTATGTTTTCCTCTAAGGGTTTTATAGTGTTTGGCCTTACATTTAGGTCTTTAATCCATTTTGAGTTTATTTTTGTGAATGGTATTAGGGAGTATTCTAATTTCATTCTTTGACATGTAGCTGCCCAGTTTTCCCAGCACTGCTTATTGAAGAGGCTGTCTTTTCTCCATTGTATATTCGCCTCCTTTATCAAAAATAAGGTGACCATATGTGCATGGGTTTATCTCTGGGCTTTCTATCCTGTTCCATTGATCTGTATTTCTGTTTTTGTGCCAGTACAATTCTGCCTTGATTACCATAGCTTTGTAGTATAGTCTGAAGTCTGGGAGCCTGATTCCTCCAGCTCCTTTTTTCTTTCTCAAGATTGCTTTGGCTATTCGGGGTCCTTTGTGTTTCCATACACATTGTGAAAATTTTTGTTCTAATTCTGTGAAAAATACCATCGGTAGTTTGATAGGGATTGCATTGAAACTGTAGATTGCTTTGGGTAGTATAGTCATTTTCACAATGTTGATTCTTCCAATCTAAGAACATGGTATATCTCTCCATCTGCTTGTATCATCTTTAATTTCTTTCATCAGTGTCTTCTAGTTTTCTGCATACAGGTCTTTTGTCTCCTTAGGTAGGTTTACTCCTAGGTATTTTATTCTTTTTGTTGCAATGGTAAATGAGAGTGTTTCCTTAATTTCTCTTTCAGATTTTTCATCATTGGTGTATAGGAATGCAAGAGATTTCTCTGAATTAATTTTGTATCCTGCTACTTTACCAAATTCACTGATTAGCTCTAGTAGTTTTCTGGTAGCGTTTTTAGGATTCTCTATGTATAGTATCATGTCATCTGCAAACAGTGACAGCTTTACTTCTTGTTTTCCAATCTGGATTCCTTTTATTTCTTTTTTGTCTCTGATTGCTGTAGCTAAAACTTCCAAAACTATGTTGAATAATAGTGGTGAGAGTGGGCAACCTTGTCTTGTTCCTGATCTTAGAGGAAATGGTTTCAGTTTTTCACCACTGAGAACAATGTTGGCTGTGGGTTTGTCATATATGGCCTTTATTATGTTGATCTTACCATGTCTTGACTTGGCCTCTTTGTTGGCACAAAGTTTTGCTGGCACCCGTTTTTGCTACATTGGCTGACATGTGAGATGAGCTAAGTCTGTCAGGAATCCTGTTTACATCTGTCCATTTGCTGCAAATGGGCCAGTTAAGGGCAGAACCTGGATTGGAGCAAAATATCTGACTTTCACCAAAACTTTTATTTAGTTTGATTTTGGGGGGCCTACATTTATTGCCTTATTTTTTAGATTTTCAACTCCAATATTAATACTTTTACTTATTACTCTGTTCTTCTAAGGATAAAGTGTATAAGAAAAAAAAACTTTTAGTTCTTTGTCATCAGGATAACACTGAATTATTTGCTCTATATTATTATCTCCACATTATCTTCTTGGTCACAACTTCCTCTCAGGAAGGTTTCCTTGGATGAATAAAAGAATAGCGTAAAAAAATTTTCTTTAAATGTTGGAAGTGAAAATGCAAAAGAAAGAGAAATGGAAGAAAATAAGTTCATTCTGTAGGATGGATGGCATGAACCAACTCCACCAGCAGTAAAACATTTCACAGTGTTTTGCTAATGTGGGGATCTTGAAGTATGGTGTTGACAGGTAAGGACATTAGAAAAATAATAATTTTAAATTAAAAATATGATGTAATTTTTAAATCATTGTAATTTAGAACTTAGGCTATTTTCATTTAATGAACATGCAGTACGATGTTAAAAAATCTAATTCTATTCTAATTTTTAAAGCAAATGTGCATACAGCCTAGATACAGTATCTGAGATACAATCATTCATGCTCTGTAGAGTTTCGTCCTTTTCTTAAATGATTTTAAAGACAAAAGATCAAATACAGTTGAGTTCTAAAGTAAAGAAAACCATTTTCCTGAAATGCTCAAAGAAGCAGTGAGCAAGAATGAATTAATGGAGTAGAAAGACCAAGCTAAGAAGATG
This sequence comes from Balaenoptera acutorostrata, assembly GCF_949987535.1. NCBI lineage: Eukaryota > Metazoa > Chordata > Mammalia > Artiodactyla > Balaenopteridae > Balaenoptera > Balaenoptera acutorostrata. The sequence goes on from NC_080077.1 coordinate 43,560,861, forward strand.
GCAGCAGACGTGGATGCTGCCGTGAAGCTGGGTCAGTCACTTCAGGAGGAGTAGACAGAAGTAGTGTGATGCCAAAACTCGGATGCTGGTACAATCACATTAGAAACAGATGCGAACTACGTTGTACCCTAAAGAAGACATTCTACTTTATCATGAAAATGTAAATAATCAAAATTGCATTAGTACATAAAAGTCTATTCCTTTACAACGTCAAGAATCAAGGAAAGGAGACTGTATTATGAATAGAAGCAATCCATTCAACCAACCACAGGAGAAATAGTAAAAGGGCGTTTTCACCCCGTTAACCCAGGAGTAGAGGGTGGTGGCCCCATAGAGCCCCGAGGGCTCTGAAGAGACTCTGGCGCCTCCCGGTAGACAGGGGCAAATTTTGCTTAAAAAAATTGAAAGCTTCAGTTATCATGATCTCTTTTTCAATGACTTTTATTTCCCCCCATCCTTGCATTCCAGGGCCCACTGGACTGAGTGGTTTCTGTTGTGCCAATAAGGAGGAAAAGAGAAGCTTCTTCACCTTTGAGTGCAGTCGGGTCTTCATTCAATGGCAGGTAACTTGTTTCCCAAGGGTGGTGGCCTCACTAGTGACGCTGACCTGCCATAGGTCATTGGAGAATATAGGAGTGAGGGCTAGTGGGTGTCTGGGAGTTTGAAATCCCCCCATGGAAGCAGTGATCCCTCAACTCTGGCACAGCAGTTGCAGATAGACCATTGCAGCTCTAAGTAGTTCGTCTGGTTTTGGGAGTATCACAGGCAAAGCCACTCCCAAGGACCCCTCTTCCACTTGTGTGTTGAGTAGGAGTAGCAGAGGGAGAATTTCCCATCTGTGTATTCAGCTGGATGGATTCAATCCAAAGGGCAAAGGCAGTCGAGCTTGGGCATGTACTGGGTGCTTTTCTTTTCTTTTCTCTTTGGGATTCCACTTCCGGAGTTGGTTGGAAATAGGGATCCTCCTAAGGGTCATTTATCCAAGCTGCCTAACAAGCTGCCCGGACCCTTAACGGGAAGGATCTGCATTAGTTCTCTGACACTGGTTTCCGGTGATCACAGAGCAGCCTCTTGAACAGAAGTATCACACACTATATTGTTATCTACCAAATTTTGCCAGTGATGAACAAGGCTGTAGCTTCTCCAGGCTAAAGATCTTTTCTTCAACTGAACCATCTCCACCCTTAGATGCCATGACATGACTTGAGATTTTGAACGGATTGATCACCAGTGTTCCCGCTAGCTCTCAAATTCTGTGTCTAAGCTTGTGACTGAAATGAAGATGAACTTCACAGTTGTTTGGAGGTCATAATTATGAATTGAAAACTGAATGTCAAGTGACGTCTCAGTCTTCAACTACGACACCAAACTCCTCACATTAAGTTGTCCTCTATCCCTGACAATTTTCCTTTTAATTAAAATGCAGCCTGATAGGCAGAATCATGGGGCCCATGAAGCAGTTATGTGATTCACTCAACCATTTATGCATGAGTGACCTATTTAGCTTTTAAAATCCTATTTAATGCCCAAAACTGTATTAGAGAATTCAAACAAAAGCTCACAGGGAGTCCCATAATGAGACTGTTTTTTTTTTTTAACATCTTTATTGGAGTATAATTGCTTTACAATGGTGTGTTAGTTTCTGCTTTATAACAAAGTGAATCAGCTATACATATACATATATCCCCATATCCCCTCCCTCTTGCATCTCCCTCCCACCCTCCCTATCCCACCCCTCTAGGTGGACACAAAGCACTGAGCTGATCTCCCTGTGTTATGCGGCTGCTTCCCACTAGCTATCTATTTTACATTTGGTATCGTATATATGTCCATGCCACTCTCTCACTTTGTCCCAGCTTACCCTTCCCCCTCCCCGTGTCCTCAAGTCCATTCAATGAGACTGTTTTGATTATTCCAGTGATTAGCCCATTTCCTCCCTCTTTAATAATTTCATTTAGAAAAGTAGTCATTTTAAGAGCAAGCAGATTTTCTTAATTGCTTTTCTAGTTTACTGTGAAATTGGCAAGTGGCCAACCATCTGTGAAACTGCAATTATTACTACTACTTAAAATTTATCAAACCTCTTCAGGTACTATAGAAGTTAATTCTCCTCACCTACAAAGACAAGGGCAAGACAGGCAGGAATAAGACCCAACATTGCACAAAAGTAGGTATCACCCCATGTTTCAAACTTTTAGCCCCAAATCCCAGAAATGGCATTTGTGGACACTGTTGGGGGAAATGTCAGGTGCAGAAGGCTTTCGACCCACCGCCATGAGGCGTGTGCTCTTCAGCACCTGGGGATCTACTTCTTCCTCTCATGAGGAATTCGTGCATGCACACATTTATCTGTCACTCAGCATTTCTTGAAATGGATGGGTGTGTTGCCCTCGAGTGTAATTTACTTCTGAATAATTCCAGCAACGCCGTTTCCTTTAGCCTCACGTTTCTCTCTTGCTCTTTTACTTTTCTACACATTTAGCAATGACACAGTGGTGAAGATGTTCGAGATGTTACCACTGGAACTTCTCTCGCTTCACCACCCCTGACCACAGACGTTTGGGAGGAGGAAGCCTGAACAGTAAGATGAGAACCTAGACCGGGGCTGCCCCCCGGGAGTGGAGAATCCAGTAACAGCTTCACCACTGCGGGCAGGTGGTCATCCTGATGTTTTAACCTCAGACAGCGACATCTAGCGGCCCAAAGGCATAGCTATCCACAGTGCTGCCAAGTTCCCAGGGTCAGGGATGTACTGGTGTTATGCCTCTTAAAGCCAGTGTGACCACACAGCCAGCTTCGCCTGCAAAAGACTGGGTCTACGGACCTGTTGTCCAGGCATAATTACTGAGTGCCTGCTTGATGGATTGGATAATGAATTACACAGCCTATTTACTGCCTGACATAACATATTCTCAGCCAGTGCCATCACTGTGGGGTAATGAGTTCAGGAAGATTACTCCCCGTTGTGTAAAAAGTAATATTTATCTTTATCCATCCTGAAGTTATCCTCCAAGCATTATGGGATGGTTCCCAGCTCTAATGCTGAGGCCTGGTGAACAAGCTCGTTTGCATGCTTTTATAGATTTAGTCATATTACACCAGGCCTTTGTCTATCCAGATGGAAGCCCCTAATTTTAGTCTATTCCCAGGGACCTCCTCCCTCTGATCATTAGTTTTCCCTGTTAATCAGGTTGCAGTGTCGTTTGGAGGCGACTTGCCTGGCTGTCTAAAAAGTGACACACAATGCCTTGTCCTTTCAGGCACTAATGAAAGGCCATCTGGTAGGTGTGGGGCTTTCCAGCTGTATTATAATTTTTTTTGAATTAAACATTTTTGGCCAGATAGAGAATAAAGGACAGAGACCGAGTAGGTGGCCCAGAATGAGTCCTCTGTTTATGTTCACAGAAAGAAAAAAGAAAAAAGAAAAAAAAATCAAAGAAAAAAGGAAGAGAAGAAAGAAAAAAGAAAGATCAGTGTACGTTAATTAAGAAGCAATGTTATGCATTCAAAAACACTATCTGCAAGTGAAAAAAGAACTTCACTTTGTTGTTTTTTATCCCAGGGTCAACCTGAAGGAATAGCCTAACATTTTAAGGGTTTGTTAAAAAATTCAAGGGTTGTTTAATTGGACCTCGTGATGCCTTTCTTTCCAAGAACAGGAATTTTACAGAAAAAAGTACTTAGTTGTAGAAGGAAAAGGGGAACACTTTGTAATAGAATATCTTAGCCTTGTACTTTGTATTTCTGATTTAGAAGTTAGATTCCATTAAAAAAAGATGTATGAGAGCCTTGCGTGAGCAAGGTGTTTCGTGGGGACTGAAAATAGATCAGCTGGATTTGATTTCAGTCCCTATCACTGCAGATATTACAATTTGTTTTCCTATGGAACATCAAGACAATACAGTACTTACAGCTCACTTGCTGAATTTTACTTGTTTCTCTTTTTCTTCATGCTAATAATCACAAAAACCATTCAAGTACTGCCTTAGCTTCCCTTTGCAAGAACTTCCAAGCATTTAGGAAACCCAATTCTTTCTCTTAAGAAGATGATAATTCACCGGGAAGACAGACTAAACATGACATATATGTTTATTAGGTATACTATGTGGACCCCAATAATTTAGAATTGTTGGACATTTAGACACAGACTGAGTTGAAGTTCAACTGTATTTCATCTTTGATCAAAGAGTTTACTAAATAAAAATAAACAATACTTTAGAGGAAGAGTTACATTTCTCAAGGAAAAAACTTTTTTTAAACTGAGTCACGCTGTTTAAACAAATTATTTATGTGAAGTGTGGTACTGTTCTACTTATAAAAGCAGATCACAACGGATCTCTACTTAAGAGCCCTGTATAAAGGCTGTGTGCCACTGCTCCTTTTTTTCCTTGAAAAATGAATGTTTTTCTTTTAAGATTTTAAATATATAACTCGGACACACAGTCTTTTCAGCTCATTTAATTTTTGAGGTCTGATTATGAACATAAATGACAAGAACATGTAAATTTATATACAATCGTTTCTCAGTACTTAAAATTACTGGGTGACTGCAGTTAGTGGAGAAGTGACCATGACAAGATGCTGTGTAAGTTCAGAGCAGAAACGCAAACAGTCCTGCTTTACAAATGTTAATGCTCTTTCTTTGTGTCTGGCATTGTGCCGAGGGCAGCTTACACAAATCTTTCTTCTTTATGAGAAATTGTTTCTTGGGGGTAAATTTATAATTGTCCTACATGTGTTTTAAATGTGGGCTTGGAGGTTGTAGCCCCAGAGCCTCCTTAAGTACCTAGATAAATAATTAATTTTGCAAATTACAAATGTGGCTTTAATTTGGCTTTTCGAAGCTACAGCTCTGAGACCAACTGTGCCCTTCCTAATTTGGAAATATTTTCTTTCTGGTTTTTATTTTGACATGTACCCTGCTATCTACTTTCGTTGCTATTTCTAGCATCCCACGGGAGCTGCTTCCCTGGTTGTCATAGTGCAGACAAACACTCAAGAAAACCAAGAACTCTGTGCTTTCATAAAGCATTTATTTTTATTTGAAAACATTATACAGGCATTACATTGCCACAGCCAGTCCATAGGGGAGCATGCAAATATCAAAAATGGAGAGTTTGTTCAACTTAATCGGTGTCAATTTCCTTTTTGGTTCATATTTTCCATTTGCAGTGTCTGGATTAGTGTGCTTTGTTACGTGGCTTGACAGTAGAATCCTACCCATGGGGTAAAATCTGTACTGGTAGCTAGCTGGGGACTACTAAATGGTTACAAATCAAAAACAAACCCAAAACAAACAATACTACACGCTTGTCAAAAGGTTAATAGCACAAGTTAGCAATACCTAAACTAAACATTGAAACATTTTCATGGGACACAGTGGTGCAAATTTTTCCATTGCTTGTTCTACCTGGTTGTGTATTTCAGAGCTCGGAGCTGTGGGAAAGTGTGACCAAGGCGAGCAGTATCCCCAGTGCAAGTTGTCATTGAGTGAGGACCGCCACTTAGGAGAGCTAAGGTTTGCTTACCCAACCAAATTCTAGACAAATTGCTAAAGTCTCATTTGTGGAGGAGAGAGTGGTTGGTGGTGAAGTGAAAAGCTGAAATTTTTGCTGGTGTCTACTGAGGTTATGAAATTTCAGAAACTCAAACAGCTAGAGTTTATGATGTCCTACCCCCATTTCCCACCCCACTCCCAAAGGAACGATGTTTTTAACACGGAAAAAGAGTTTGTTTCTTGCTATTTTCTTTTTTCCCCGAAGGGTCAATCTGGAACTCCTGATCTCAGACAATTCAGTACGTTATCAGCCTTTCTAAATGGAGAAGAACCAACACAGTGAGCTACCCCAGTGACATGAAAATCTTGTGTACAAGGACATTGGATGGTAAAGGGTATACAGTGAATTCACCTTAACATTACACTTGGTTTCCATACAGTGGAGTCAATTAAAATATCCTAGAAAATAATTCAGATGGCAACTTGTAGCCGTCCACTGATTTGCAAACCCTTTTGAAATTTAAATTTGAAAAAAATTCCCAGTCCACTGAGTCGACTTGGAAATACTTTCATCCACTTATTTCTCATAAGACTTTACTAAGCGTCTACAAATTAGTGTCATAAAAATGAATAAAAAAGACTAAAACATTTGGCTTAAAATAAATACTAAAAATGCAATAAATCAAGCAAATTATGCAAACCAAAGGAATGTAAACACAAAAATAAAACCACAGTCTTTAAAGGTCTTCAGATCTGAATGGACAAAATATTCAGAGAAAGGTATTTAATTGGTTTAAAAGGTAGCAGAGAGCAAACATTGGCAAAGTTCTTTTAACTTGATATAGCTTTAATGGTGATATTTTTTCACTGAAAATAAAACATGTTTCTAAGGGGGTTGAACAGAGATGAACATAAAATCTGCATGTCAGAAAAGATAGTTTGTCTGCTCCAACTCCAAGGGCAGGACTACCTGTCCTCGGGTAGAGGGCAGGCAGACGCGTCACATGGGTGCTGGCGGACAGCATGGGATGCTTCTGTCAGCCGTATTTAGGCCTTGTTCAGGCTACTGTGGAAATCCTGACTAAGCTGCCATCTGTTCTCTACCTTACAGAGACCCCACTGATGTTTTGCTTTGCTTGCTTAAGATGTATTGATTTGAATTGCCCAAAACATTTATTTTCCCTTTACAAACCCTGTAACTCTATCGAGGATCTTTTTGAATCGTATTGAGGCCAGCCAAAGGTAAAGACTATTGCACGTACTGACATGTAGACTCTATTGTAAATCATAGAGGTTTGTGGTGTTTCTTGATTTTCTGTGTTTGAAGAAAGGGCTATTTTAAGGGCAACAAAATTAGACCAGTGACATACCCCTCAAAGCCTTATCAGGACCCTGTAATAGTCTCTGTATCCATAAGAATGTTGTGTGATATATTCCGCTATTGAATGGATGCCAAATATGACCACAATGCCAGACTTTTTCATTGGTGGCATTTTTACCACTACAAAATGGCCAGATCAATCAAACTATCGTCAGAGACTGTTCCACATCAGCAGCCTGACTTTGTTGGGAGGCCAAACAACCAATGACACTCCACAGTAAAGGTAATTTCCCATGCTGGTGTATTTCAAAAAGGATGTCACACAAGAGGGCAGAGGACCATGGCTTTTTCCAATGCCTTGATTGATTTCCATATTATCACTAAAGAAATCTAGGGGGGAAAAGGAAAACCAAATATATTTTTTGAAGAGGGAACATAGGGAGGAGCAGAAAGATGAAAAAAATGTATTGCCGTAAGCACAAATAATATTATTTCTGGGGTTTCCCATAAGCCACAGAAACGGAACTTTCCTTATCCTGTTATTACAGGGACTTGATTAGCAGAATTATGTGGCACAACAGAAAGGCAATGGCCTGGAGTAATCAGAGATTGAAATATAAAAAGGCTAAAATGTTTGTTTTATATCTATTCCTAGAATAGAGAATCATATGGTCAGTTGCCACTCCCCACAAGGGTCACAGCACAAAATACATATTGAGCAGGCAATCCAACAGGTAACAGAGGAAACTGTGAGCCCCCAGTCCCTAGGATAAGGAAGCGTCATAGGGTGGAGCTCCTGTGGCATGCAGCACTCAGAGACTGTGCACAAAAATAAAGTGTGATTCTTAAAAAGTGACTTGCCATAAAAAAGTGGGATTGATGTTAACTACATGTGAGTGGGTCTGGTGAGAGTTCCCATCAGGAGTACAAAACCTCCTCCTGAAAGTCGGTATAGTAACAGTAACCGTAATAATACAAACAATAATACTTGCTTTTGATTCAAACATTTTCACAGTAATTAATGCAGGGGGGCTGTGACCCGGATACACACTAGCTAGGCATCTCCCCAGGTCAGGTGGATCAGAGCCTGTGTCTCCAGGGATGTTTAGCTTACGCCTTTTACAAGCTTTCAGATTCGCTACCTTGCAGTCCACCTGTGTAAACCGCACCTAATAAATACCTTTCTCTATGTACAAAACATGAGATGACGGGCGGACACACGGCCGCGGAGGTGTCCTCAGTGGGCTGGGAGGGTGTCGTCCTAGGCCACACGAACGTGGGGCTCGTCTTCAGTCTCCTGGCCCAGGCTGGTATAGGTGACTGAAGGCTCCACCTGAGCTGTGGCTGGTAAGTCCACGACGGGTCCCGAAGGATTGCGGAACTGCTTGTAAACCCGGGGGTCCTGGGCTATGTATGTGGAGGTGGAGGAGTAGAGCACCAGGCCGAGGAGGATGGTGAAGAAAGACAGGAGATAAAGTCCTGAAAACTAAACAACACAACAGCCAAGTCACTTAGCAGCCAGAGCAGAAGCACTTACACATGAATGAGGTGCAGAGACGGGAGCGGAGCCGTGACAGGCAGCTTGATGAGTCGGCCAAGGATCTTGATGGAAGGTGAATGTTCTCTTCTACCCTGTCTTGGTCTTATTGATTCTCCTTATCTTTTTTTCTTGACTCTGTGGCTGACACAGAGGAACACTCAGCTAATTGTCCCTAAAGCTAATTGTCCCCATCTGAGTACCTGATGTGAGAGAGAGTTAATCACGAATTAAAATACAAGTTAAAAGCAAAAAACTCTCCAGTATCACTCAACAAAGAGTTGGTTGTTCGTGACTTCATTAAGCACGGAAGAAATAGAGATATTCCACTTAAGGTTGTAATGAAGCCATAAACACCGAGTGCCTCACTGACACAGCTGCATCAGGCACTTCTGTTTCACCTTAATCCAATTCAGACACTATTTGTCTTCTGAGTAGGAATTGTTATTGACTTTGGTAACTGTCTTTGCAAGATTAGATTATCCTTGGATAGAAAGAAATAGTATAACATTTCATTCTTGCTCCACTAATCTAAAAACAAAACCAAATAGGGATGGATATATAGTATTCTGTTCCTAAACTACTGCTTGACAACTCATAGAGTTTTGTGGTGAAAAAAAGAAAATATTGGTGTATACAACTTCCCCGAGAATTTACATATGTTTTTTAAAAAAACTACACCTTCTGGGCCTTCTTGAGTAGTTATTCTAGAATTATTTGACTAGTTAGTGGGGGAGAGGGAGGTGACAGTATGAGTGTTGCCATTTCTGTTGTTTCATTCATTCATTCACTGCTTCATTCAACCAATAGTTTTCTTCTATGTCTTCTCTGTATCAAACTTTGAACTATGTGCTGGGGAAAGAGAAATGAAAACATATGGTCCTTACCATCAAGGACTTAATAGTCTCAGTGGAGAAACAGAGGTACAGATAGATTAAAACAATACAATGCACTTATGGCCTGCCAACTCCCATTGTAGTTGACAGTTGTTGTCCCAGTCTTAACTACATCTTGTATCCATTGGGAAAAAAGAATCAATTTGATTTTCCTATTTTATTTTGTATGCTCATACTGTAAAAGAACTAAAAACTGGTAAAAAAAAAAAAAAAGACAAAAATTAATTGGAAGCTGGAAGAAAGGAAAACAGGAAAAGGATCCAGAGAGTCTATAAAGTTAAGTTGCAATGCTATAATAAAGAGTTAATAGGTGGCTATAATGTTCAGTAATAGGAAAGGCGGTTTTGAAAATGGCACTTAGAAAAAATATTTCTGTGGTTAAAAGTTCCTGCTATGATGTTTTGTTTTGTTTTGTTTTTTACCTCTCTGTCTCTGTCTCTCTGTCTCTCTCTGTCTCTTTAGCAGCAGCAAGGTAGTTAAGACTAAAGATCACTTTCTGATTTTCTACAGCACTTCTCTCTCTGTCCTGTAAGTCCTTTATCCTTCACACTCATATGATACTACTTTCTCAGATGGATTTGTATACTAGACTCAGCTTGTAACAGCTTCACTTAATTAGCTTGATTAATTCAGTTTTTCCCAGTGAAAATAATTTTTTTCTTTATGAATTTGTTTGTAAAACAAAATGGTAGCAAAAGAAGACTATTAACTCAGGACTGTTGTATATGATCTCAGAAAACTTATTTACCCCCAAATTTGCTTCCTGAAGTTCTACATTCAAGAGCTTCATCCTTTACCTGAAACTTTGGCAAATGAAATGAGTTTGTTCCTAACATTAGCAACATTTCAAATATTTTGTTAATGACTCTCATTTTCAAAAATCCCCTCATGCACCTCCAGTTTCCAGTGAGAACTTTTCAGGTCTTGGGTGTGAGGCCGCCCCTGTTGCAGCAGATGAAGGCTGAGAGATTAAGAATGGGGCTCTGAGATTAGAACTGCATTATAACCACAAACAGGATTCCAATCTAGCCCCACTCCTCTTTGGTTGTCATTGTGGACAACTTTTTTCCAGGTCCAAGTTTCCTTATCAGTACAGTGGGGATAATAATTGTACCTACTATATAGAATTGTTATAAAGATAAAATTAGGTAAAGCATGTGAAGCACTCATCCTACTGCCTACCTCGCAGTGAGTATTCAACCTACATTGGCTCCATTGTTATTATTATTACAGCACTATCTTATCATCAATGACTATACATATAAGACTGTTACAATACTCTTATATAATCATTGATGAAATTGCCTTTCTCCTATAGTCCCTTGACTACGGGACTGTGTCTTTCTTGACCAGTGTCAAGTGCAGAGCCTGGCATAGTGTAGGCATCTACTAAGTGTTATTTGCTCTTTGTTTACATTTTGAATGAATTAATGAATTTAATTAAAGTTTCAAACTAAAGAATGAAACCATAAAAAAATCAGCCTGTACCAATAGTGTATTTCAAATGTTTTAGCTTTCAACTCAATCTAACGTCATCTCTCATACATAAAATGCTAAACAAAGACTCCTTGAAAGGGAAGTCATAGCACTGATCCTTAATCATTGATTCCAAAAGTCATCTTCAAACCTGTGATCAGTTAGAGGAGAGTGATAAGACGATGAATTGGGAGGAGCAATGCAGACGGCAAGAGTCTGGGTAGAAGATTGTAGGCTGCTGACCAGAGGACTGGCAGAGGAAGTTTCATAAACTTGAGGTGGACAGGATTTGGCAACTGAAATAATGTAGAGACAGGAAAGGATCTGATACAGGGTATGAGAAGGATTTGAATTCCTCTCAATTTCTAATTTTGGCTCCTATATTCTGACTTGATCAATATGACAAAGATTTTAATAGCCATTTTTTGTAATCTAATGCCTTTGCCAGTGTAAAAAATAATACCTGAATCAATCATTTTTGGGGCATGGAACTATCAAGTTGAGTGATAAAACCACTACAAAGTGTTTTCCTGGGACACAGCTTTAGAATGACAACACATACCTTACTTACAATGCATTTCCATTTAATCATACAGAATTCACTCTAAAATTGTTCAAAATACAGACAGAATGGAATTTGATATGATAGAGGCATCTTGGAAGTCACCCAAGGGGTCTTATTAATAGTCGGTAGAGAAAGTTTTCATTTAACACACAAACCCAAAATGGGAGCAGTAACGCAAGCATTAGATTAATCTGGAGAAATATTGAATGTTAAGAATAATTACAGAAAGGCTTTGTATTTTAAAAAGTAAGAAAAAGTTTCATTTTTCTCCTCTTTATAGAGTGATAAGAAAAAAGAAAATTTAACAGGGGTAACTAATTGGATGACCCTCAGTTCTGGATGCTGCACTTATCCTGATAGGGCAATTGTTTAAAAAAACCAATCAATCAGACAAAAATTCTGTATATTCTAGGCTGCTTAATTTGTTTACTGCGAAGAAATACTCATGCCTAGTTCCTGGAAAGCCATCTCCCAGTGACAGATAAGGTGAGTTTCAGGTAGAGGTTTGCTGCCTCCCTTTAAGAATACGGGTTGGGCTTCCCTGGTGGCGCAGTGGTTGAGAATCTGCCTGCCGGGACACGGGTTCGAGCCCTGGTCTGGGAAGATCCCACATGCCGCGGAGCAACTAGGCCCGTGAGCCACAACTACTGAGCCTGCGCGTCTGGAGCCTGTGCTCCGCAACAAGAGAGGCCGCGATAGTGAGAGGCCCGCGCATCACAATGAAGAGTGGTCCCCGCTTGCCACAACTAGAGAAAGCCCCCGCACAGAAACGAAGACCCAACACAACCAAAAATAAATAAATAAAAAAATAAATTAAAATGTTAAAAAAACCACAAAAAAAAATACAGGTTGCTGTCTGAAGTGTACTCCGTGGTCCTCGCCACAGTCAGCTGTAGCCCATCAGAAGATGTTGTGTGTTCGGTGCTGCACTTCTGCCTGCATTTTATCTGACTTGTAATTTTGAGAAGCTGAAAAAGGATGCACCCTTTCTCACTACCACACTGCACACACTACTGACTTTTCTCTTGCCTTTTTCCATCTTGACGGGTCTCACTGCTAGCAAGGATCAGAAAGCAGTTGCTGTACATAGGAGAATGCCTGCGTGTTGCTTAAAGCAATCTGACTGGGACACGAGCCATTAATTCAGAATGGGGTGGCTTGGAAGACTGATGATAAATCTGCACCAAGCTCTTTAACCTCCAACTAGGGATGAAACCTAGCTCTTAGCCAGCTGGCATCTCAATATAATTACGAGTTAGCTAATGGGACATTCAGCACATCAGTTAGCGACAGGCCAAATTTTCATTTTAGTTTTGGTATTAAGCATCTAAGTTGAGTTTTAATAAACGAATGACTTTAATGGGCCTAAATCTATACAAGTAGAAAACCACATGGTTTGAAAGCCATTTCAAAGTATATTTATAAATATATCAACTACACTATGTGAGGAAGAGGGCAGTTTTTAAGGGAGGTATTCTTTTTTGGGTTGACTAAAAGATGGCAGGGGTAAGCTGAGGAGAACGTGGGCAACTGCAGAGAGGCGTGAGGTAGGGCATGAAGTGAATGTGGGTTAAAGCTCTACTTTCACTGAATGTGTGTACCAACTGCCTCTACATGGAGGGCCTGGTTTTGCCTTCTTTCCTGGAGAGTGCACGTTAAAAGAGGCCTTTTATGCTGTATGCCTCTGTGTAACATGGCCTTTACAAGGTTCCTGATGTTAGACTGGTTGTTTTTGCTCAGTGACTCCACTTGGGCCTATTAATGACCAGAACTAATTTTGATTTAATAGGTAATGAAAAGTTAAAAGATTCTCTTAGTTCTTAAAGAGAGATGTATGGCAGTTCTGTCACCAAAAAAAACAAAGGTTCGTTGGAATCAGAAACTATGTCGCTTTTGAGAGGTGGAAGAAAGACCTGGAAAAGAGCAGTTGGTGGGTTTCCTAGGAAAGTGGGGTTCAGGGGGATGAGACTTGGGTAAAGCTCCTGAAGTTATCTGAGAAGAAGGGGAGATTTAGATTTAAATCCAATTTAGGTCTAACTTGGAGAGCCGAGGAAGCTCAGAGAAAATACAATTGGAAGGAGGGAGAAAATAAGGTCAAATTAGAAAGAAGAAAGATACAGGCAAAGAAAAATTCTCAATAGCTAGGAGGAAACAGGACTGAAAAACTTGGAGAGCCCCCTTCCCCCATATAATTCTTTTCTAAATTTACCCAGCACGTATTTTTCTCTCTTCGTCTCTCTCTTTTAATGTACACACACACACACACACACACACACACACACACACACACACACACACACACACACACACATCTATGAGCCACGACTGCTGACCTGATAGGATCCGCCTTCTGAACTTTTCTTGAGAGAAGCTGAGTAGCCTGAAAGAACACCACCCCTGAAGGTTTCTCATGTATAGCAGGTGAGCAAAGGAGTTGAAACTGGTCTCTCAACTGCATAAGGAAGCTTCTCAGAAATGAATTCAAGGATATTTCTAATTTGCTTTAGACATGGCTTTTGACGTGGAAGTATTTCACGTATACAAAGGACACGTGGCCACAATAATGATTTCCTTTCTAGTTCTTATTCAAGTTTATTCTTTTAAACAGACACAGATGTAATCAAACCTTTCCACATTTTAAAATCTTTAGCAGAAAACGTCTAAGAAGGTAGAGTCTGGGAATCTACAAATTTAGCAGTTGCTTCAGAAGTCAATGCAATCATGGTTAAGTAGAACCATGAAAGCAGTGACTGGTTATTCCCAAGGTTATATGCACAGGCTGATAAAGGTGAGGTTCAGGAGCTGCTGGGAAGAATTTCCATGCAGAGAGATTGGCCTGGCAATTTCAGCAGCAAGTTATGCCTGGGAAAAATTAGACTTTTAATTAAATTTGGGAAACTGTCCTGAATACTCTGCAGTGTAAAACAAAGTGTCTTCTCCCCTATACTACCACACTCCATGATATAAAATGCACATATAAAGCCAAATCAACTGGCACATCTAACCAAGATTTCTAGACTCAAAGGAATAAATAAGCCCAATTCTGTTTCAAACAAAATCAGATTACACAGTTTGGCGATCTTAGGTACCAGGGTAATATAAAGACACAACAGTGACGAAGTTAAGCAAAATACCAATTAAAAGAATGAATCATGGGACTTCCCTGGTGGCGTAGTGGTTAAGAATCCACCTGCCAATGCAGGGGACACAGGTTCAAGCCCTGGTCCAGGAAGATCCCACATGCCGCGGAGCATCTAAGCCCGGGTGCCACAACTACTGAGCCTGAGCTCTAGAGCCCGCAAGCCACAACTACTGAGCCCAGGAGCCACAACTACTGAAGTCCGCATGCCTAGAGCCCATGCTCCGCAACAAGAGAAGCTACAGCAATGAGAAGCCCTAGCACTGCAATGAAGAGTATCCCCCGCTCACTGCAACTAGAGAAGGCCCATGCGCAGCAATGAAGACCCAACATAGCCAAAAATAAATTAATTAATTAAAAAAAAGAATCAATCCATTAATTCTTCAAAAAAAAAAAAGAATGAATCATAATTAAAGATAATGCTGCCATCGTGAAGTTTTTAAGTCCAAATATTATGGGTAGGTAAAACTGGATTTTGTAACTAAAAGGGGAGCCCAAGGTCTCTTGGGTCCCCACTTGATATGTGGGTTGAAAGGTGGACCCTGTGGATCACAGCCAATCTGCTGAGTGTCCTGGGCCAGGAGGGAGAGGACAGCTCACCATGAAAACACGTCTCTCAGCAGCCGTGTGAGTATCAGAGGGCTGTGGACCACACCTTGAACCTGGGAGTGGAACGGTGGGGAGAGAACCAGAGGAAGCTGGTCATTGCTGGGCAGGCTGTAAGCTGTGGCCTGGTTGGGATCCTGTGACAAAAGGCTCTGCCTGCTCCTGATCTATCGCTGCTGAATCTGAGTCAATTGCTATTCAGGGCAAGGAAACTAGACAGACCTGGCTCCACAGAAACACCAACATAAACAAGTTGGTACTTGACCTCCTAATTTCGGCTCTGCACTAACCTAACAAGATCATTTTTATTATTATTAAGGGCATTAAAAATGCAAAAGTTCTGCTTCTGAGTTTACTGAACTGGAAATAAATTCCCCTCAGAGGCCCAAGCTTTTCCAAATTCTTTGGACCTTCCTCATTATTGCTTTGTCTCCTAGTCTTGTCTCCTCTTATTTCTCTTCCTCCTCTTTTTTCTTCATTCTTTTTTGTTTTTAAGAAATAAAAAGGGGCTAAATTTCTCTGGCTAAATATTGCAATATTCCTTTTTTCTAAGTCATAGCATGGAAAATACCAAATGTGGGCATGGAACACAATCTATCGACAGACACTGAAATTGGTTGTTTTTAGGGACTAAGAATACTGACCTCCACGCCTCCTTCCACATTCTTTCTCCAATTAGGAGAGAGGAAATAATCCCCAATTCATGCTAATCTAATTGAGACAGAAAATAAATCAATGAGTGCCTTAGTCAAAATGCCAAATGGTCTCTCTATCCATATCAGAAAACCAAGATATCACTAAGATTTAAAAACTTGGTGAAACAACTTATCCTCCAAATATCATATTGTTAAGGAGAGAAGCAGCAACCAGGGCCCTTGCCCCTCCGTGGCCTGACATTGTCACTCGGGGCAAGGCTATGTCCCCCTTGCAATCTGAGTTCAGTTTATGAGGCCTTCTGTTTGGTTTGCAAAACCAATTCATTTGGCAGTACATTCTGTGCAGCCAATCACATCTAAGGCCAATAAGGGTTCTTTTACAGGCAAATATCTTCCCCTGTGGGTAATTTCACACATGAGTACAGCAACAAGGAGCTAAAAATGGATTCCTGCCACTATCTTTTATATGACAAACAGACATTTTCACTTGGTTTGATGAATTGTTAGAAATCCTTGTTCATGCAGATTTCTATTCTCTGTAGTCCAGCAAAAGACCTTCATAGCCAAGCCGCAAGTGGAATAAAAGGGGGCTAGTCTGTGGGAATGTTTAATTATAGGCTCAGTTACAACAAAGGCCATTCGATGGCTCATTTACGTCTCCTTCCCACGAGTGGTTCTTATCATCACTAGTCAAGAAAGGATGACATTTGTGTGTGAGGTACACCGAGCAGTGGCCTTCACTCTCATGTTTGGATTCTTGCATCACATGACATCTATTTTCTCTCTACACAGCACAGGGGTACACACTGGGCTGGAGTGATTTTGCAAGGGACTGAATTTTAAAGCAGGTGAAAGATCTTAATTTATGGAAGTGATAGTATTGCAGCTCAATACACCTCAAAGAACATCTGTTCCATTACAGTGGAATCAAGGGATGGAAATGGGAGTGGCACCACTCGCTTTTTCCTAGTGATCCACTGGTAAAATTTTGCTTCCTGTCACTGCAACCTTTTGCTCTGCTGATCTAAAAGTCTTAGTTCCAAAGGGAGGAACATTTTCACCAGGAGACACACAGTGATTCCACTGAACTGAAAGTTAAGATTGGCACCCAGCCACTTTGGGCTCTTCATGCTTCTCAATGAACAAAGAAGGGAGTTCTTGTCACTGCGCTGGCTGGGGTGGTTGGCCTCGGTTACCAAGGGGAAATTGGGCTGCTACTTCATGATGGAGGTAAGAGTATGTCTGGATTACAGATCTCCTAAGCATCTCTTTGTATTACCATGCCCTGTGATTGAAGTCAACGGAAACCTTCAACAACCCAATCCAGGCAGGACTACTAATGGCTCGGACTCTTTAGGAATGAAGGCTGGGTCACCCCACCAGGTAAAGAACCACATGGTTGGCTGAGGTACTCGCTGACGACAAGTGGAGTAGAGAATGGGTACGGGAAGAAGGTAGTTATAAGTACCAGCTACAGCAACATAACCAGTTACAGAAATGAGGACTGTAATTGTCACGAGTATTTACTCCTTATTTTGTTATTAATACGGTTGTCAGTGTGTGTGTATAAAATATCTTTGTTTTCTCCCTTCTCTTATCCCCTTATCAGATAAGATGTATTGATTTTACATCATAGTATTTAAGTTACAGGACATCAAGGAGAAGAGTGAACATCCCCTGAGATGTTTGCATCCTTTTCTAGGGAAAAGGTTAGTGTGTTTTCAGTTGTGTGCAGGCTAGTTGTATCATGTTGGGCAAAAGTACCATCTTGTTATTGTCTTTATTTTGAGATTAAGTATGATTTAAGGAGATGTGTATATGGGTGCCGAGTTGAGAAGACGTAGACCTGTGACAGTTAATTTTATGTGTCAGCTTGGCTAAGTCATAGTGCCTAGATATTTGGTCAAACATCAGTCTGGAGGTTGCTGTGAAGATATTTTTTAGATGAAATTAACATTTAACTCAGTGGTCTCTGAGTAAAGCAGATTACCCTCCATAATGTGGATGGGCTTCATTCAACCAGTTGATGGTCTTAAGAGAAAAAGACTGAGGTCCCCGAGGAAGAAGAAATTCTGCCTTTGGACTCAAGCTGCAACACCAGTTCTTCCCTGGGACTCCAGCCTGCCAGGCTGCCCTCCAGATTTCAAGCTTGCCAGCCTCTACAATCACATGTGACACTTCCTTAAAATAAGTCCATCTCTCTATCTCTCTAGCTCTAGATTGGAAGATGGATAGATAGGACTATGTAGAGATAGAGATAGAGAAAGATAGATACACACACACACACACACCCTATTGGTTCTATTTCTCTGGATAACCCTGACTAATACAATTAACAACACAAAAATCTGTTATATTAAAGGGCTAGATGCTGATATAAACTTTTATAACAATTTCTCTCCATGGCAAGTTTTAGAATTGGAGTGTTTAATGATATCTTCCAGGCAATATCAAGTGGTGGTTCACAGTACAAGCTCTAGAGTCAGAATGCTGGGGTTTGCATACCTGTTTGCCACCTCCTTGCTATAGTCTTGGACAAGTCCTTTACTTCTCTATACCTCTGGTCACGCATCAGTTAACAAGGGATAATAATAGTACCTGCCATATGGGACTGTTGTGAGCATTAAATGAAATGCAAGTATAAAACTTTTGGTGCAGTTCTTGGCACGTAGTAAATGTTCAATAAATGTCAGCTATATTGTTATCTTTATATCACAAGAAGTAAATGCTAAAGCAAAAATAGATATAAAAAACCTTCCTCAATAGCCCTCTCTGAAAACTTCAGCATGAATCAAGTTGAAATGAAAATGCATTTATAGAATTGGCAACTTAAAAGAAGAGACAATCAATCCATCTGGAGAGGAAGGCTTTTTTGGCAATGCAAATAATAACCCCCTGGCTTATAGGCTCAGTGTCTGGACATATTTTTCTTGAGTTTTCTTACAATGATAATTATATAAGTCCTCATAAATTCCTATTCTGCTTTACCTTGTTTATTAATTTTGAGCAACTGCTCCCCATTGACACAAATCACGTTTGAGCAGCCCTGAGTATATGTAAGTTTAGCAATTAATTTTGCTTCCTCATTGTGCTAAGCTTTAAAGTGGACCCAAAAGTACATTCACGTCCTAATCCCTGGAACCTGTGAATGTTGGTTACCCTATTTGGAAAAAGGGTCTTTGCAGATGTGATTAAGGAGTTTGAGATGACAGATTATCCTGGGTGCTATGGACTGAATTGTGCATCCCTCCCCAACAAATTTGTATATTGAAGCCATGACCCCCAATGTATCTGTATTTAGAGATGGGGCCTCCATTAAGGTAATTAAAGTTAAATGAGGTCATAAAGGTGGATTAGTGTCCTTATGAGAAGAGATCAGAGAGCTCTCTCTCCCACCGCCCGGCACTCCCCCTCATGTGTACACACATGAGGAAAGGCTATGCGAAGATGTGAGAAGGCAGTTGTCTGCAAGCCAGGAAGAGAGCCCTCACCAGAAACTGAACCCTGCTGGACTCTGATCTGGGACTTCCAGCCTTCAAATGTGTGACAAATTTCTGTTGTCCAAGCCACCCAGCTTATGGTATTTTGTTATGGTGGCCAGAGCAGATTAATATATCTGGGTTATTCAGGTGGGCCCGAAATGCAGTCACATGTATCTTACAAGAGGGAGTAGAGGAAGATTTTAGACTCACAGAGAAGAAGGGGATGTGAAGACAGAGAAGAGAGATTTGAAGATGCTGGCCTTAAAGACTGGAGTGACAGAGCTACAGGCCAAGGAATGCTGGCAGCAACAAAAGCTGGAAGAAAGAACAGATTCCCTAGAGCCTAGAGCCTCGAGTTGGAACATGGCTCTGCTGAACCTTAGTCTTGGCCCAGTGAAACTGATTTCGAACTTCTGACCCCAGAATTGTGAGAGAATAAATGTCTGTTTGTTTTAAGCCACCAAAGTTTGTGGTAATCTGTTACAGCAGCCCTATGAAACTAATAGACTCAGTAACTATTAGTAACAGACTCAGTAACTAATAGCTCAGTAATTATTCATTTAATAACTGAGCTTAACCATGATCTGAGACCCTAAATATCACCCTAAATATCATATCCATCCCTTCAAGAAATGCTTACCGAGTTCCTATTATGTATCATGTGCTGGGGATATGGTGACAAATAAAATGGATATAACTCTGTTCCCAGTTTCCAGTCTATCGTGGGAGACAGACTAAAACTAACTTGAAGAACTTAATCTGTAATATGACTTTGGGAAAGACTGGTGTTGTTGCAAAAACTCCTATATCTCCTGGTTTCCCCCCTTCCTCTTCGGAACAGTTTTCTCAGCATTTATCTGAGACGCTGTCTCCCGGGCTTGAAGTCCTAAGAATGTCGAATAAAATATAACTCTCAACTTTTAGGTGGTGCATCTTTTTCAGTCAATAGAGCCACAGGACGTAGGCACTCAGGAAAGTTGTCAGGCCCTTAGAGGTCAGCAGGGCATCTAAATTTTGCTCAAAATGCAGTGAGAAAGAAGTTATTAAAGGGTATTCAGAAGAAGAGAACATAATCTGATTGGTGTTTTAAAAGGATCACCCTGGCTGCTGGTGGGTGATTAACTGTAGAGACTGTCAACTAAAAAAAAAAAAAAAAATGCACCACCTAAAAGTTGAGAATTATGTTTCTTTGGCGGACAAAACTGAGCACTTAAACCCAGGATGCAGCCTCTCGGACAGCTCTGAGGGGCCGCTCCGAAGAGGTAAGGGGGGAGCCGGGATATGTAGGAGTTTTTGCAACAAAGACCAGGTGGTTGGAACATCAAAAGATTACTGTTAAAAAAAAAAAAAAAAGATTACTGTTAATTACAGAAAACAGACATCTCAAGTTAAGGAATTTAGCACTTTTCTGTGTATGGAAAGATGCAAAAGTCTGGGCTCACTGAAATCATTCCTTTGATATGCACCTCAGCTATTTGGGGCCAGTATCCTGTACTTTCTCACCCTGAGTCTCCTCAGAGTGCACCGTCGGGGGTGGCTGCAGTGGCTGACTTCTAGGTGCATCCTGTTTCTATCCTGAGTCCCGTGGCTGTAATGTGATGACTGTGATGTGATACAACATCCTTTGTTTTCGGATAGGGCAGCCAACGTTGTTTCATTGACAAGAGGATTAAGTGGAAGCAGAAGACCAAGAGACTATTGAAATGGTCTAAGTGAGAGATGGTTGTATTCTGAACCAAGATGATGGCAGTAGAAACAGAAGGGGATCTATTTTGTTGGAGGATGGATAGAATTTGCTGATGGAGTAAACGTGGGGAGTGAAGAAGAGAGAAATTAAGAATCTCAATTACTGAAGCTGACTGTTCTGAGAGTATGTGATTCTCTTCTAAGCATTTCTCGTGGTGCGTTTATTGTCTGTCCTATTGTCACATATCATCTTTTTAATGGAGAGGATTTACCCTTAACACCTTCTATAGCACTAGCATACACTGCGTGGTGTCGTAGGTATAATTCCTGCCAATTGGTCTCCTTTCTCGCAACCTGAGATGTGTTCTAAGATGAGAACCATATTTAGGAAAGTACATTTCATAACAATTCTAAATTAAGATTGATAATCTTAGATAGCAAACAAAGCTGTGGTCTACTTCCTCCAAAGTATTTTCATGTGTATCATCTCATTTCATTTTCAGAAAACCAGTCCCTCAGAGAAGCATGAAGCGCCGTGATGAACGACCTGGAACTGAGGACATGGGAGGTGTGGGCAGGTCTAATAGAGAACTTAGGGCTTGTCTTGTAGTGACAGCTGACACAGCACCCAGAGGTTCCACCCAATTCTCTTCCCATCTCCTAAGTGCTTGGTTAACTGCATTGCAGCGTAACTCTTTTTGTTTCTTCCATTCCCTATATTCAAGCTTCTAGGGCAATCCATATCTCTTATTGTACAGGGGTGGGTGGGGCTCAACTGTATTTAATTCAACATATCTTGGAACAACTTTAATGGATTGTTGATGAATTTGGAAGCTGTTCTTTCTCAATTCATAGAAATGCACAATCATCAAGAAATATTATCCTGGCTGCAGGAGGGGGAAACCCCTTGACAAAATGAAAAGTGAACTCTCCTGCAACCATATTGGAATTCCTCATTTCCTTCTCTCACATGCACCTGCTGGTGGCAAGAGAGACAGAAAAATGAAATAAATGGATGAGTAATTTATTGTAAAGAATATCTTGACGTGGCAGCTGTCAAGGAAGAAATCATATTATGGTTTCAATGGCTAATAAATTTTTCTTCTAAATAAGAAGTCTGGTACTGTAGACTGAAAAAAATGCACTACCTAAAAGTTAAGAATTATGTTTTATTTGGCGAACTTCTTGAGGACTTAAGCCCAGGAGACAAGTTCTCAGACAGCTATAAAAGGGAGTATTCCTAAGAGGTAAGGGAGGAGCCAGGATATACAGGAGTTTTACAAAAACAAACTAGGTAGTTAAACATCAAAAGATTTCTGCTAATTAGAGAAAAAACAAACATCTCAAGTTAATGAATTTAGCGCTTTTCTATGTATGGGAAGATGCAAGAATCTGGACTCATGGAAATCATTCCTTTGACATGCACCTTAACTATCTAGGGTCAGTATCCTTTTATTCTCCATCCTGAATCCCCTCAGGGTGCACAGTCTTGGCTCAAGTGGCTGATGGCCTGATGGCTGCAACATCCTTTGTTTACTGGTAAGGCTGGTGACACTCTTCATCCACAGAACCTGATAAGTAGCTGCCACCTTCTTAAATAGCCCTCGACACTCACTTTTTAATTCCAGAATATCACTGAGAAGTATTGGCAGTAGGCCCAGAATATTTGGTTATTCCATCATAAAATCTTACATCATTATTACTTTTTCCCAGAATTGTATAATACTTGAAATCCATGAACTGCTATAAAAAAGTGACAGACATTCAACACTGTTCATTTTTTTTTCTTTGTACCTATTATTAAAAATTAAATTATCTAGTGTCTTAGGACTTGCAAAAAATGTGAATTTTGGGTTATGTTACTATTATACAAACACATTTTTAAAAATAAAAATCTAGAGTTTTCCTCTAAATTTGACATCCATGAATTGATATACCCATCTATATGTCTCTATATGTCTCTCTCAGTATATATTTTTGAGGGAGATGGTGAGAAGTCACTAAGCTGTAAGGACATTTGTCACTTGGAAACGACCTTCTTTATTGTCAAATTAACCTGTGCATATATACAATGGTTTTCCCCGGACACGTGATTCTGGGAAAGTTAATTGGATAATATTATTGTTATTATCTGATATTGTTGTTTCTTCTGGGGCACAAAGTATGCAGAAAATCAGTTTAGGATGTGCTCCCTGTCTCCAGATGGCTTTGCTTCATCCTTCTCTGTAAGCTATGGCTTTAATATCCATCTTAGCTCAGGGCTGTTGTTTTGCATTGGCACCCTACTCATTCCTTTACGTAAAATGAAAACAATTTAACCAATAAACTGAAGACATTTCACTGTATTGTATGCATGCCACAGACATCTTTATAACAAAACTAACAGATGCGGCCTTAGATGCCACCAAGAACTCAAATAGGAGGCGGATACTCCACTTATTCTAAAACTGTGTAGAAATGATTACAATTAGCTTTGAAAACAAGTCCACGCACTTGAAGTGCAAAAAAATCTGTAGCATTTTGTGTAGAGCTTCCAGCAGCTTTGTTAATGATACACTCTGCAGAGGAAATGGTTGCTTCCTGGTGCTGAAGATTAGGGAAAAGTTTGCAAGGACAATTATAGTCCACATCAGGGGTCAGTAAACTAACAAATCTGGCAGCTGCCTCGTTTTGTAAATAAAGTTTTATTGGAAGACAGCCATGTCCATGGCAGAGTTGAGTGGCTGTAAAGACTGTCTGGCCTGCAAAGCCTGAAATATCTGTAGTCTGATCTTTTACAGAACTGTTTGTGGACCCCTGTGGATGTAGACACATCAACAAATACAGATATAGATACAGAAATACAGTATATGATAATGACATTTCACAATTTTACTGTGGGATGACCTATGAATAATGAATCTGAATATTAGATATGATTTTTTCTGTAAATAGAATAAATTTCTTAGCAAATGTTCAACCCCTGATGTGAGTTCCATTCTTCCTGTCTCCCATGACAATGTATACAGTTATTATGGCATTGAACTGCTTTCTAATACCCATGTTCCCTTGAGATGTTCCCTAAGTAATCCATCAATTCAAAGAATGAATCAAAACAGTGACTTGCTATTGTGGGATGTAAATTTTTAACTTTTCAGCAGGTTTCGTCAACTTGAGATGTAAAGAGTCCATATCAATCAAAAGCTTTTTGCATCCTATGTGAAAATTCCTAGATAACATTCAGCTTAGAAAACTGAAGTTTAACCTTTAATGTTTCTTGTAGAAATAAGCCTTTCAGTGAATAAATAATTGCTGAACAACTACCATGCCAGGCCCTGTACCAGATATCAGGGAGACATCCATGGCCCCTGTCGTCTTGAGCTTAGTACTTACTTCTTACATAAGGTCTGTCCTTTCATTTAAAGCTGCGACTGGGTAGTGCACAAAGGCAACACCAACATAATCCCTAACTGCTGAGACTTCCAGAGCGATGGGAAATCACTCCACGCCTGCACGAAAATGCCTGGTTCTATGGAGCATCAAGAAGGAACCGGATGTAATACTGGTAGCCAAAATTTACATTCAAGTTGCATTGAGTTAGATTGCTAAATGTGAGGCCCCGCAGAATGGTTTACAATGTATTTATTTAAAAAATAGAACCACATCCCAAAATATATTTAAATGAGGAAGAAACTAAGCATATGACTAAGTTGGTGCTTAGCAATGTAATGAGTGAAGAGTTTTAGTTATGTAAAAAGAATGAGGAAAACAAACACAGAGAAACCCTTTAGTTTTTTGTCCATGTTTGTCAATTAAAACCGAGAATAAACCACTTAGAAACTTCTAATCAGTCTCATTGCAATTTTGTCCCATTTTTCAATGGCAGAGATTCGTATTTAGATTTCCTTTTTATTTGAGGGGATTGCTAGCCTTATGTATTTCTGAACTGAAAATAAATTTTTTTATGATTATAAAAATAACAAGTGTTCATATAGTGTTTCAGCAATACATAATTTATCCAATACTTTTAAGTGGAGAACATGAAATACAAGCACTCAAAATTCTACCATCCTTGATAATGGCGCTATTTATTGAGTGTTCACTGTGCCAGCTACAGTAGGTGATTTACACACACTATTTCATTACTATAAGGACCCCTAATGCTACCAGTTATACAGTATCTACTATTGTGACCCCCATTTTGCTGATGGGGAAACTAAGGTTGAGAGAAATTAAGTAACTTTTGCCCCTGGTAGCATCAGGGGTTCTTGTATAGAATTCAGAGGGTCTTCAAACCTGGACAAGAAACCCGGATTTTTAATTTCATTGACCTCTAGCTGACATTTAACATTTCTTTGTCATAAATGTAAGCAATGAGCTACATTAGTATTGTTGTACCCTAGACTCTTTCGCAATAGAAATCACATGTATTTTTATATCACACTACAATTGCTGCACAGATGTCTCCAAATATTGCTTACACTCGTCACTGCTTTGAAATGATAATAGTTATTAGATGTGCTTCCAGATCTTGTGGTTTGTATATTACTATAACATCACATTTAGAAATATTTTGATAACTTTATTTTAATACAACCAGCTTACTTTGTAATGCTACGTATTTTATTTTAGACATTTAGAAACATTGAAAAAGGGGTCTTCAGGCTTCACCAGACTGCCAAAGGGACACATGGCACAAGAAAGGTAGGGGCCCCTTGGTAGGGAGTGAGCTGAAATGCACACACAGGTGGTCTGACTCCAGAGCTTGGGCTCAGGCTTGTGACAACTCTGTCATTCTGCCTGCCCTTGGACTCGTGTTCACATTTTGGTGAAGATATTTTCAGCTCTCTCTCCAATTTGGAGAGAATTGATTAAGTGGTGATTAGGCAAACTCAGGGAAAAGTCAAGGAAACATTCTTAGGAAAAAAAACCCTTCCCTTCTTCCTCTTATTCTCAAGGAGGCAGGGGAATTGGGGCTTGCCATTATCTGGGCCTCTGGGGTGAACTGGGGGAGCAGTTTCAAGGCCACCAAGGAACTGTATCCCTGGGAACGGGACAGGTCATAGACCAAGTTGACCTACAAGTGTAAAGACATCAGAGACATTCTCAAACAGAAAAAAACCCAGAGATACCACACTTGTGAACTCTTGGGGAAAAAATAAAACCAAATTCCTTAATGACAAAGTCCAGTCACTCAAAAGATTGGAAAGGACTGGGTGCAGTGCTCAATTTTTAAAACAAAAAACCTCTCAATAGCTATAAAGCTCTGAGAAAAAGAAAGTGTTACCTAAAAAAAGTTATCCTTTGAATACAAACATAAGACATATTTTCAAGGAAGCAAAGAACACTTCCTGACAGACCCACCACTAGCCCAGTGGCACTTTTGCAGTGACTATA
Organism: Balaenoptera acutorostrata; assembly: GCF_949987535.1. Lineage (NCBI taxonomy): Eukaryota > Metazoa > Chordata > Mammalia > Artiodactyla > Balaenopteridae > Balaenoptera > Balaenoptera acutorostrata. Next base: position 43,587,098 of record NC_080077.1, read on the forward strand.
AAGTCTCCCTTCTTCAAGGCACTTGACCATCTGCTGGAACATATTCCTTATAAATGGACAAATTGCACTGTGGACAGCCTGGACAACCATGCATGGCAGCCCTGCTTCCTGACAATACAAATAGTGATGAAATCCAGCCAAATAAAGAGAAAAATCAAGATAAGGAATTCAGAAAAGAGCCTGCATTTCAGAGACTGGTGGTATAGTAAATGTAGTAAGTATGGAAGTATGGGCTTTAAAACCATAGGGATTATAGTGATAGAAATTAACTATTAAAATAATTGACAACATAAAAACAGTACAACAGAAGTCAGGAAATGAAGAAGGGATAATATCAATCATCTCTCATGGAAGGAAATAAATAAAAACTCTCAAAACTTTAAGTATAGAGTTTAAAAGAAATCTTCCATCTACAGTAGCCCCTGGAGATGTATAGAGTGATGTCTCAGCTTTAGGCAAGACAGTGTTTGAGCCGATCTTTGTTCTTTATCTTAGCAAACTGATGCTCTGATTTCCACGTGCTTGGGTCATCCATGGGAGATGGATCCATACAGGTCTGCTGACAAAATTAGGTGTCTGATTGTGCAGGAGGGGGCCAGGCTATGCACCCTGATGACAAACACATCCCATGTATTCTCCTGGAAGACAGCTAGCTGTTTTTTCCTGGCTATGCTCCAGTCCAACCACACGCCTTTCCATATGAAACTTCTGCAACACTTCTAGCTCATTCCATTTTTCCTTACAGCTTGTCCTGATGATATGAGTTCAGAATATCTGTTTGTGATGTGGAGTTTATGAATAGATTCATGTAGAAGGAATTTTGACTTCTGGCTATAATTCTGGACCTGCCACACAATTTATCCCCAACTTCTCTAATCCTTCCAATATTTCTGGTAGATGGAAATTGCTAACATGGCAGATACTGGCTACTCGTTCACTAAACAAACCTGTTTTCTTTTCTTCCCACACAAACAGCTTGACTACATTTCCCAGCTTCCCTTGCAATAGAATGTGGCCATGTGACTGAGTTCTGGCCAATAGAATGAGGAGGAGGTTATATACATCACTCCGGACACAGCCATAAAAGTCTCTGGGCTGTCTTACAGCGAGCCCTGAAGAGGACTCCAAGAGCCTAGCCCAGGAGCAGGAAAACTTTTTCTTAAGGGGCTAGATAGTAAATATTTCTGGCTTGTGGGTCACACAGTCTCTGTCACAACTACTCAGTGCTGCTGTTTGTAGGGCAAAAGCAGCCATGAATAACATACAAAGAAATGGATGGGGCTGTACCCTGAGAAAATTATATTTACCAAACCAGGAGGCTGGCTCACAGTTCATAGTTTGTTGATCCCTGCACGAGAGGATGGCAGAGCCACAAGATGGAAGGAGCCTGGGTTCCTGAATGGCTGCCTGGGAAGCACTCCCTTCCACCCATGAAAGCACTTACTCTAATTCAGCAAGATGCATACTTCAAAAGACACTGTACTGAGTTTCCAGGCAGGGGGAAACCAAGTCTACACATTCATTGCTCTCACACCTGGGTATTTCATGTGAAATGCTTTGGGGCCTCAGTGATGCTAGTTTCTCCAATTCTCTACTCACCAGTGACAGTTTAAAAAATATGAAGAATCATAAAAGCTGTGTCAGTTTTAAAATCTCCCATTAATAATTGCATTAGGGAGTATTATACTTAAAATTCAGCCTTTTAAGATGCTGTTCTTTTTTTTTTTTTTTTAAAGAAATTCACGTTCTTTTATTTATTTGTTTATTTATTTATGACTGTGTTGGGTCTTCATTTCTGTGCGAGGGCTTTCTCTAGTTGTGGAAAGTGGGGACCACTCTTCATCGCGGTGCGCAGGCCTCTCACCATTGCGGCCTCTCTTGTTGCGGAGCACAGGCTCCAGACGCACAGGCTCAGTAATTGTGGCTCACGGGCCCAGTTGCTCCGTGGCATGTGGGATCTTCCCAGACCAGGGCTCGAACCCGTGTCCCCTGCATTGGCAGGCAGATTCTCAACCACTGCGCCACCAGGGAAGCCCTAAGATGCTGTTCTTACAAAAAGAAATATAACTGGTTACTTATGCAGGTATTTTTATAAATCAGATGTGAAGTATTGCTTTCTGTTCATCAGCTGCCACAGGCTGGAGCTGCCTGCCTTGGCTTTTCAAGTGCAGTTCCATTACTGAAATTGCTCACTGTTGCCGAGGATCAACAGGGTTGCTTGGCTGCAGATTCAGATCCGTGGCTAATGAAAGATTCCACTGTTGATGCAATCTCTACAAACTCTGGCATTGAAACTCAGATGTTAAGCATGCTTGAGATTGCTGGCCTATTCAAGTTTCAGTGGTTTGGAATCTCATCCTTTGCATTAATCCGCCTGGTGATTTTTGCTGTTCTTGTCACCTTTATTTATAAATAGTTAAGAACCAAAACAGTGCTTGGAGCATAGCAGGCATAGAATACATAAACATTTGCTGAATGAAGTTCTTTTAAATTTAGTACACAACAGCATATTATTAAATTAGCCCCACATCCAGAGTTATTAAACTTTTCTTGCCAAGTCCCCTGTAACAACAATAACAACAAAACTAGTAAGAGAAACTGGCGCATGTTGGGAGGTAATTTTTAGTGGCTGACAGAGAGGGTCAGGGTGGATCAGGGAGCTTGACACCTGTCCTCATAGGATGTCATCTGGATTGCCTGAATAGGCAGTTGGTGATGTAAGAAACTTTTCTGATTACTTGTCGAAAATAACTCGCAGCAATTATAAAAATTTATCTGGTATAAAAATGTGACTAAAACATACAGATGAAGTTCTCAAAAATTCACGTGAATCACATTACCCAGAATAACGTGGCATTCTTAGACAAATGATTTTGAAATCTCTCTCTACCTTTTTTTTTAGTAGTGATATTTGGATGGTAAAAAGGTCTTCCTGATGTAAGTGTGTAAGTTTTATGGTGCCCTTACCTTCCTAAAATATTACTCTTTCACTAGGCTCACCTGTGGTTTCAGGCTGTTTGATATGGGGGGGTCAGGTAAGCCAATGGCCTAAGTGGAGTGTTTAAAGGGGACTTGGAGAGAACTTACATTGTTCATTTCTTTCTCTATCAATTTTTTATTTATTTTGATAAGGCTACAAAAATAATCACTTCTTATGAAATTACGCTCAACTTTATTACAGCAATTCTGTGGCAATATTAAGCCTTGAAAAGGTAATAGCAAAGTATGTGAAGTAAGTCATTTTCTATTTTAAATGTCAGGCAAAAGGGAATACCCTGCATATTCAACACTGGCAGCTTTTTTCCTGAAGAATGTTCAGCACATGACGGCATATCCTGAAAGAATGATTGATATTTTATTAACAACACTTGAAATTTAAAAATTTATGGCTATCACCTAAAAATTCTATTGTAAGCAATGAAATAATCAAGGAATTCAGCTAAAAATGACTGATAAAATATTTTCTAGGGCTTCCCTGGTGGTGCAGTGGTTGAGAATCTGCCTGCCAATGCAGGGGACACGGGTTCGAGCCATGGTCTGGGAAGATCCCACATGCCGCGGAGCAACTAGGCCCGTGAGCCACAACTACTGAGCCTGCGTGTCTGGAGCCTGTGCTCCGCAACAAGAGAGGCCACGATAGTGAGAGGCCCGTGCACTGCGATGAAGAGTGGTCCCCACTTGCCACAACTAGAGAAAGCCCTCGCACAGAAACAAAGACCCAACACAGCCATAAATTTAAAAAAAAAAATTAATTAATTAATAAAATTAAAAAAAAAAATTGGGTTGGCCAAAATGTGCCTTTGGTTTAAAAAAAAAATTTTTTTTTTCTAAATTTTTATGCATGAAACCCCAGTTTTGCCTTTTCAAATAAGGAATAAGAGAAATCTCTAACAAAACTGTTAAAAGCTACACATCCAGTTACAAAATCTGAAAATAAGAGTAACATCTTAAAAATGAATGGAATGAGGGCTTCCCTGGTGGCGCAGTGGTTGAGAATCTGCCTGCCAATGCAGGGGACATGGGTTCGAGCCCTGGTCTGGGAAGATCCCACATGCCGTGGAGCGACTAGGCCCCTGAGCCACAACTACTGAGCCTGTGTGTCTGGAGACTATGCCCCGCAAAAAGAGAGGCTGCGATAGTGAGAGGCCCATGCACCACGATGAAGAGTGGCCCCCACTTGCCACAACTAGAGAAAGCCCTCGCATAGAAACGAAGACCCAACACAGCAAAAATAAATAAATAAATAAATAAATAAATAAGTCAGGAGCTCTTTAAAAATAAATAAATAAAATAAAATAAAATAAAATAAATAAAAATGAAAATGAATGGAATGAGATAGGGATTACTAATCCTCAACCATACATTCAATCAGAGAAATGCATCACCACTGGTCACCTTTCAAAAATTACATAATCCCTTCAAAAACTCCCTAAGGCAAGTCTAATCTTGAAGTTGGGCAAGAATAAATAGCTGGTTCAAAGCACTTAAACAGTAAACAGAAGCCACAAATTCAATCTAGGCTCCTCTGACTTTTCAGTCCATGCTCTTTTTGCCACAGCAGACTGCTGAATTCATGCTTCACACAGCAGACATTGAAGTAGTCTTCTCACCCCAATTCATCTTCTCACCACCTGACTTAGTGTTTTCTTTGTTAAAGTGACAGATTAGCAGGTAACATAACTACTTTAAAAAGCAGTTGGGAAATTCAACAGGGTACAGTGTGTGTAAGTGGAGCGTACCTTCATTGCCCAGATTTGGCTTCTGAAGAGCACATCCACATGTCCCAGTTGGTCTGGCTTGGAGACATTGTACCCTTATTTGTGTTGGTGTAAATTATTAATGGGTCTCCTGTAGTTGGCAGAATGATGGCCTCCCCAAAATGTTCACACCCTAATCCCTGGAAGCTGTGAATATGTTACCTTACATGGTAAAAGGAACTTTGCAGATGTGATTAAGTTAAGCATTTTGAGATGGTGAGATTATCCTGGATTATCTGGGTGGGCCCAATGTAATCACATGAGTCCTTACAAGGGAAGCAGGAATGGCAGTCAGATTTGAAGATGCTCTACTGCTGGCTTTGAAGATGGAGGAAGGGGCCACGAGCCAAGGAAGCAAGCAGCCTCCAGAAGCTGGAAAGGGCAAGGAAACAGGTTCTCCCCTAGAGCCTCCAGAAGCCACCCAGCTCTGCTAACACTTGATTTTAACCAAGTGAGACTTCTGATCTCCAATACCGTACGGTAATAAATCTGTGTTGTTTTTAACTATTAAGTACGTGGTAATTTGTTACAGTAGCCACAGGAAACCAATACCCTTTCAATTTCAAAAGTGTCCTGTGTTCAATAAGCAAGGGGATGGAGTTCATAACTGGTCAAGCTTTGACCTTGAAAAGCCAACACACCATCAACTTGAAAACTTCCTATGTGAATCTCTTCCTGGGTTTGGTTTTAAGGGGTGTCTGAGGCCCAGTAAAGCTCATCTCCTGTAATTTCCGTGGATTGCTATAGATTTACTGTTCTGGATTCAATAGTGTTGTTAGGTACTAAAGAACAGAAATATATGACCACTTCTCAAAAGTTTTGTAAAACTAGAGTTTGCAAGAGCACTATACCATGTAGATAGTCCACTTCAGAATTAGGTCTTTTGCTTCCTCGGGATGTGGGGCTTTATTGCTCAGTCAGCACAAGAGGTAGAGAAGCTGCCGACAGTGGACTGATGGGTGGGGAAAGGAATGGATTTTTTCCAAGGATGGAAGGTGAGAAAAAGCAAATAATCAATGTTGGGCAGGAGAGCTTCATTTAATCATTTAGTTCTGCCTGAGTAAGCAACATCTGTGAGCAAATAGCCCTCCTCTCTCAACTTGTAGATATTTATAACCAGACCAGAAGGTTGTTTAAAGACATCGTGATTAGGTGAAAGGTAAACTCTGACTGCAGACTGTAGTAAAACCAAATGAGATCAGGTCACTGGTTAATCGTCAGTACTGAAGTATGAGTCCCCTCCCCGTTATCCCTCTCACATTCTTGCCCAGCTTCCTCCAGTGAGGGGAACCCCCAAGACAGTCTAATCGACTTTCGGATGACTCATCGTTAACAAGGTTTCTTTCTATTTCACTATAATCTTATAACCTTCACCCTTTGGTCCTAGTGCCACCTGCTTGCAGCCACATAAATTGTCTGAACCAATGACTCTCAATTCTGGCTGCACACTAGGGTCAACTGGGGAGTCTTTAAAAATCTAATGTCCAGGCTGCACTGCAGGCCACTTAAATACAGAATCAGTGAGAGTGAGACCCAAGCATCAGTATCTTAAAAACTCTTCAGGTGATTCCAATGTGTAGTCAAGGTTGAGGGGTACTGGCTTAAACTCTCTTCCACACTATACTCTTTAAATAGTTAAAGACGCCCTGACCTGAAAGGAATCTTCTCTTCCTCCGGCTGTGACTTTCAACCATCTCCTTAAAGCAGACAATGTGAGGCAACTAGCAGTCAGTACTAAGCTGCCCTGGAGAGGAGTGGTATCAGGAACCACAAGGGAAGACTTGGTGGCCCAAAGGCCATGGTGGGCTTGAATTGGTTCCTTCCATGGTTTTAAAACTATAACCAGATAGATACTTCCAAGGACACTAGCAAGAAAATGAAAAGGCAACCATAGGGTAGGAGAAAATATTTGCAAATCATATATCTGATAAGTATCCAACGTATATAAAGAAATACTATAACTCAAAGACAAATAACCCAACTAAAAATGGGCAAAGAATCTAAATAGATATTTTTCCAAAGAAGATATATAAAAATATAACCACCTTCTCCCACTGCCCCAAATACACACACACAGACACACACAGACACACACACACACACAACTGACATCACCATTTTTAAATTTTGCAAAACTTGCCAAGATTTTTCATTGACCATAAACTGCTCTTAATGATAAAAGTACCCCCAATAAGCAGTTTTTAAAAATCAATTTTCTGCGATGGCTCATCTGGCTGTGGTAGGAAACCTGCACGCCACCCAGACCTGCCCTGCTGCCAGCTCTGGAGAGCCTCCCATCTGGGAAGACCACGGTCAATTTCAGAGGCAGGCAAGCTGGGCCCTGGGGAAAAACATCCTGGATTTTCCAAATAATGACTACTTGATTGCAAATTCAAGCATTGCTTGGAAGATTCTTTTAGAAATTAAGGAAAAGGAATTTTTTAAAGATTTAAATTGAGAATTCAGCTTATTTCTTTGCAGATATTAAATACTATTGTTCATAAAACAGAGAACAGTAAAAGGCAGCGTTTATTCAAGAAGTGATGTGGTATCATCTGTAAGGACAGGAGAGTGAAGGGAAAGGAGAAATAGAGCATTTGTCTATGTCATATGACATAGCCCATAATATTAACATGGCTTTGTGAATACTGCCTCTATACAAGGTTCCTGATTGGTCAATAGGATTCTCAAATTATTGTAAAGATATTTGTTTCAAAAAAGAAATGAAGTCAATTACGAGATTTATTTAAAAATTGTTTCAAAAAAATTGAAATATAGAATGTGAGCAAAGATTTAGTACAAGCTTATTCCCCAAATTATTTATAATAGCCAAAAAGAGATACCACTTGAATTCAATAAGCAGGGATTGTTCAATCAGTGGTTCTCAATGTTTAGCAACGAGTGGAGACATTTTTGACTGTCACGACTTGCAGGCTGCTATTGGCATCGAGTGGGTCAAGGCCAGGGATGCTACTAAACATCCTATAATGCACAAGACAGGCCCCCTCCCCCCACAAAGAATCATCTGGTCTAAAATGTCAATAGTACCATCGTTGAGAAACCTGGGATTAAATAAATTAAAAGTATAGCCATTCCATGGAATACTATATATCTACAAAAATAATCTCAACTCTGGCTGTGTATTAGGATATGTGATGAACCATCTGAAGAGCTTCTAAAAGTTCCCACTACTGACCAATCAGGATCAGACTCTCTGGGGTAGGGCCTGGGCCTGGCTATGGGTTTTTTTTTTTTTAAATAAAACTTTATTAAATCAAATAAGTGGGAATGTCTGTTTCCTAAGAAAGGCAGTTACAAAGGATAATAGCTGGTATGGGTTTGTTGACTTGGCTTTGAGCCTTATGGTCTCAAACCGTTGGAACAGCTATGTTTTGTATTTTCTCCAGGTGATTATAATGCACAGTCAGGGTTGAGAACCACTCATTCACATTCACATTATATACAGATATTAAAAGACAAGGAAATATATACATGCTAAGTTTATTTATTAATTTTTTAAAGATTTTTTTTATGATGTGGACCATTTTTAAAGTCTTCATTGAATTTGTTACAATATTGCTTCTGTTTTATGTTTTGGTTTTTCGGCTGTGAGGCATGTGGGATCTTAGCTCCCTGACCAGGGATTGAACCCACACCCCCTGCATTGGAAGGCGAAGTCTTAACCACTGGACAGCCAGGGAAGTCCCTACATGCTAAGTTTAAACAAAGCACGTAACAAAGCAGTACGCATGGTGTAATTAAATTTAAAAATATATATGGGGCTTCCCTGGTGGCGCAGTGGTTGAGAATCTGACTGCCAATGCAGGGGACATGGGTTTGAGCCCTGGTCTGGGAAGATCCCACATGCCACGGAGCAACTGGGCCCATGAGCCACAACTACTGAGCCTGCGCGTCTGGAGCCTGTGCTCTGCAACAAGAGAGGCCGCGATAGTGAGAGGCCCGCACTCCGCGATGAAGAGTGGCCCCCGCTTGCCACAACTAGAGAAAGCCCTCGCACAGAAACGAAGACCCAACACAGCCAAAAATAAATAATAAATTAATAAATTAATTTAAAAAAAAATGAACTGCAAATATGTGTACTACAAAAATAATATGCACTGTAAATGGTACCAATGTATAACAATACTTATCTGTATTTTCTGACTTTCTCACAACTGATATGTATTTCTTTGTAACAAAAGATAACAGGTCACTCAAGAAAACATTTTGGCAATTTCTTATAAAACTAAACATGCTACAACCATAAGCCCAGCAATTGTACTCTTGGTTGTTTATTTCAGAGACATGAAAAATCTGTTCACACAAGAACGTGTACATGAATGTTCATAACAGTTTTACATGTAATAGCCTCAAACAGAAACAACCCAGAGTCCTTCACTGAGTGCGTGGTTAAATAAATTGTGGTACACCCATACTGTGGAATAGTACTCAGCAATAAAAAAGGAGCTACTAATATATAAAACAATATGGATGAATCTCCAGAGAATTATGCTGAGAAATTATGCTGTGAAAAAAGTCGATCCCAAAAGGTTACATACTGTACAATTCCATTTACATGGAAGTGACAAATTTAGAGAAATGGAGAATAAATTAGTGGTTTCAAGGGGTTAAGGAGGTGGGTGAGAGACAAGTAAGCATGGCTATAAAAAGGCAACAAGAACAACCCTTGCAGGGATGGAAATATTCTGCACGTTAACTGTGTCAATGTTAATATCCTGATATTATACCACAGGTTTGCAAGATGTCACCAATGGGGGAAACTAGGTAAAGGGTAAATGGGAACTCTGTATTATTTCTTAAAACTGCATGTGTATCTACAATTATCTTGAAAGTTTGATTTAAAGAAAGACAATAAGAATCAATTTTGACTAGAGAAAACACCTATTGTGTTTTCTTACCTTAAGGAAATGTATCTGTTAAATGGTAACGAAATATAAGTGTATAGCGAAAAGCATTGCTTTAAGAATTAAAAAACATCTATGACACCTCCAAATAGGTGAGTACAGGAATGTAATTTTCGGATAACACAGGTTCCCTTCTGATGGCACGATGACAGGGTACTGCACAGTTTCCTCTTCCCCAAAGTTACTTATCCTAAGTTAGCAGTAACATACAAATGATGAGAGGAGAAGATGAATTTTGGAGAATTAGAATTTACCTGGTTCATCAGCCTTCCCAGTTCCTGATGCTTGTTTATGTAGAGAGCCCCAGGTCTAACCAAAAGTCAGTGGAAGTATGAGGAGTGACAGACTCAAACAGGAACAAGCACTGCTCAGGGACCCTTTTCAGGTATTTGTTCTCAAATTCAGAGAACATCAGCCTCACGGAGGAGCAGACTCCCCCAGGTGCACCCCCAGATGCTGATTCTGTGGCTCAGGGGTGTGGCCCAGGAATCTGCATTTTTAGCAAGTACCCCTGGTGAAAGCAGACTTTCCAGAGCACTGCTATGAAGGATGCTGAGAGCCGAACTGGATCTGGACTGCCCAAGAAGTGACCGTAGTCCTTCATCAAAACAATAGGTTTCAGTCATCTTTCCTCAAGGACGATTAAAGGGATTCTTCTAGTTGGACCTTATAAAGACAATTACAGGAGGAAGTGCTGAGAACAGAACTCATGCTGAGGAATGGACTAGATGCGGATGCTTAGCTGTAGAGGAGAGACAGAAAAATGGCAGCCACTGTGCTGTACTGATGAGACCCCGGCTGAGCAGTCCTCAGGGCTCTGGAAAAGAATTGGGTGTGTTTGGAGGGGGATTCTGAGGGAAGGTGGTCCTCCTAACACTGTGGTGGGGAGCAATGGGGGGAACATGCTGAGACTTTACTTTTTACCCTTATGAGGACCAGGGTGCACTCAGGAAACAGATTGCACCAACTAGACAAAACAAATTACCAACAACGTACAAATGCTGTCCAGCAATAGACAATTTCTTTAAGCTGCCATTTTTGCCACCACGCTTGGCAGAAGTTTCCCTGTAAAACAGGGACTCAGCATTTCATCCCTATCTGCTGCCATGGTTGCTTTCTTCACCTCTCATCTTCCAGATCTGCTTCTGGTCCTCCCAGCTGCCAACCTTGTTTGTGACCTCTTTTCCACCCGTGTCTGCTCTTCTTGGTCTGTTTCTTGGCTATGATTTTGGCTTAGCACAGTGATATTTCTGACCATTCACTTCTGCTGCTTGGCCTCTGGTCATCATCTCAAGTACATACTCCCTCCAGCTCAGCACTTCTCCGGGAACCTCCAAACCCAGTGTGACTTGGCTGAAGATGCCCTGCCCACCAAGATGCCCTATCAACTGGCCACATCCGTGAGAGGATGACATTACCTGTAATACTGCTGGTGAAGCACTTGGCTAGAAGTGGCCCAGAGCAGCGCCTCTTTTCTTCTGCCTCTTCTTCTTTGGCCTGTCCTAATTTGGTCTTATCTGTTTGGATATCCCTTACTCGTCCTTTTTCACACTGGTCATAGTCTCCACTGACCCTTATCTTATAGGACTAGTTAAGGAAGGACAAGCGGGTCTCTTCTCACATACCAACTCTAGTCAATTGTTAATGAATCAGTGAGTGTAGTGTTTTAAAAATAGCCTCTCATAGCACACCTCAGTGGGCCATAACCAATGTCACACCTGCCTTGGGTGAGGATGTGGGTAGAGTCTTACACTTGAAGAGATTGCCATCTCGGTACTGAATAGTTTCTCCTTTAGGGCTGATATAATAGAAACTATTTTGAATGCATTAGCATTTTCCATTCATATTTGCTATAAAAATACATGCAAAACAGAAACTGCAGGAACTGTGTCTTTTCTCCAATGAGAATACACTCTTCCGATGCCTTTGGCAGAATCCATTTGGCAGCTATAGTTTGAAGATTGTACAAGTCTCCCTAGCTTTAGGTTGGAAAAAGAGTAGCTTCTGGGGTGAATGATGTCAGAAAAACTGTCCCCCATTATTTGAAAGCCTTTCCCTCTAGAGCTGTTTCTTATCTTTCACTGTCAAATGTCTGTAGTGACTAGTCTCTTATGACAAAATGTTGCTTCAGTCTTACAGTTGGAATGTGAATACCCAAGTCATAGGGGTTAGCACACAGAGGTGCATTCCTGCTTCTCAATGCAAAATCACAGAATTGGGGCAATTCCGCAGCAGAGTATTCCTACCTATATGCATTCCTTCCTACAAAGTATCATCTTCAGAAAGGAGCACTGACTCCACTTACCTTGTAGTGGAAGAGAAACAATCCACAGAACAAGCTGTACAGATCTGCGGTGAGCAGGGAGAGGTTGACTGAAGTGGCGCTGGTTTTCTTTATGACCACTGGCATGAAGCTGTAGAGACCAAACATGCAGGCACTAAAGCCAACGTAGAGCAGTCCTGATGGGGAGAGGAAAGAGAGGCGACGTCACAGCCTCTTCCAGGGCCTCTGTGGATCCACAGTGGGTGAAGGAAGGGGAATGGTGCCCCCCGACTTATCTTTCACTCTATTAACGGATGTTTATTATTGGGCAATACATAGCTAAAACATAAAGTAAAAAGTGAAAACCTGCACGTGGAATAAAAACCACATGCTTCTCACACATATATGATGTTTTGCTTCTTCCAGGAAGGAGTACCTCTTAGTGGCTACAGTCAGAACATAGGGTCAAGTCTTCTAAATTCTATTTCTGGTTGTGCTGTAAGTAGTTTCTAGTACCCATGTCTTTTAAAACTTTTTTCATTTCTTTTTTATTTGCAACATAGGAACGAAATTACTTGGTGTCATGTATTGCTCACAACGATGAATAACTACACAGTCCTTAAAATGGAAGGGCTTACATGACAAAGAGATGTGGACTAAGTCCGAGTACTGCACTGAAGTCCTAACTGTGTGACCTTGGGCAAATCACTTCATTGCTTTGACACAAGATGATCTGTCAGTTTCTTCCAGATCTGTGAATCCTGCTCAGCCCTACCACCAATACCAGAGTCCTATTCCACCACCACTCTTCCTAGCATACCGTGGGCTCTCACATGCAGGCTCTGATGTTTTAGAAATAGATAGGTAAATGCTTTGTAGACCATCAAAGAACGAAGTTTTGCAAAACAGAAAGATAAAAAAGAAGAAGAAAATGCCCTTAAAATGCTATATGATCAGTCCCTCATCCTCTGAAATTCTCTCTCTCTTTCTCTGTCTCTCATTATAACTAGATACACAATTGTTAATACTAATTCCATAAGTACATAATTTTGTTGAGTCCCAAACAGAAGATTATGGCTAAATCTAGAGTTTGGTTCATCACTTCCTAGATGTTGATGTAACACAAATGTAGAAAAATTATGCTCATTTCTCTACCTTGAAAGAATAAGGCATAGAATAAGCATAAGTAATGCGGTTCAGTGGATCTCTGGGCATTTTTATATAATAAAATATCCAACATTTCCAAAGGAACCTTGATTACATGTGTCTGCTTTAGGCTGTGGGCAGATTACTTCCCTTGAGTCCCATGAATTTTGGAGGATTTGGTAGGTACTAGACATGCAGTCCCTTTGACTGTGAAGAACAGGGATCCCTCCATGGAGAAATTTGGTTTTCCCATATGAAAAGCATTTCAGGGCATGAATCATTATTCTATATGTTTCTGATATTTAAGGAAAGTTTCAGGAAAGCCATGCCAAGTCTATATAAGAATTTTATTTTGAACACTAAGTAAGCAAACTCAGTACAACAGCCCCCTCTAGTGTGGTGGAAATGCCCTAAGAGGAAACTGGAATAATCACTTTTCTTGTTCAGTAAATTATACAAGTCCTCTCGTGGATATTCTGTCATAGTAATGTCAGATGGCTTTTGGCTCCCCATCCAAAGTTTTAATTCCCTAAAAATGTTCAATTTTCCTGTACTTGGGTTTCATGCTACTTATAATTCATTTTCCTTTTAACCAAGTTACTAAAAATGTAATATTAAATAACCTATGATTAATACATGAAAAGACATAAAAATTAATTCAGTATTCCTTTAAGGAATCTGAGATGAACAGACTAGGGATAAAATATATCCTAAATTAATCCACTAAAAGTAATCAAACTTGATCAGAACATAGTCCAGGAACCAGAGCCTTAAAATTTTTTTCTTTTTCGATTATACATGACTGGGCTAGGAAGTTCCACAATCCTACCCTCCCATCACCTTACCTAGCACACTATGGACTCTCACATGTGAGATCTGATGTTTTACATTCACTCAATTGTTCACCCATGTATTCACTGAGTACCTACTAGGCTCTAGGGACTCTGCTATGGGTTAGCAGTACAATGGAAAACAGGATAGACAGGAAGCGTAGGGTTGGTATTAGTACTATGAAGGAAGAAAAGGGTTCCTATGAGGAATGACAGGGGGCTTGCTTTAGGAGGGGTGGAGGTGGCACTTACCTTGAATGCTGAAGGACTAAAGGAGATTGCCAGGGGAAAAATAACTTAGGCAGGAGGACCTACAAATGAAAAGACCCTGATGGGTTCCAGGAGCTGCCAGAGGCCAGAATATCTGAGCAGGATGAACAGAGTGAGGCAGTGATAAGAGAGGAGGTTGGAAAATTAGGCAGGGGCTGGATTATGTGGGGTTTTGTCGGTCTTAGAAAGAAATCGATCTTTTTCTAGTTGTAATGGGAAGCCACTGAGGAGTTCATAGCAGGTGGCTAACGTCGGATCTACATTTCTAAAAGATGACTTTGGCTACTGTGAGGAGAAGGAACTGAAGGAGAAAAGCACGGAGGGGACCAGTGAGGAGTGCAGGGTCTCAGCCCAGGCAAGAGATGCTGGTGGCTTTGCTCGGAGTGGCAGTGGAGACGAAGGGAAGTGGCTGGTCTGCGAAGACTCAACACGCCCTGCTGGTAGACTGGATGTGGGTAGCGAGGAAAAGGACAGCGTCAAGGACACCTATGGGTTCACATGGGCTCTGGCTAATTTAGAAACTGGGTGAATTATGATGCCATTTACTGAGATGGAGAGAACTGAGCAGGAGGACCAGGTTTTCAGGGGAAATAAAAAGCTCTATTTTGAACACGGTAGGTGTTAGATGCTTACGCATCATCCAAAAGGATTTATCCAGTAGGGAGTGGATATACAATTGGCAGCTCAGAGAAGAGGTGTGACTTTACAAGCAAATTGGTGAGTCAAGGAGTGTAAGAAAATAGATACACAGCAGAGTTTCACTCTACTCATCAGGCTACCTTGAGATGCTCCAAGCTTAAACACTCTAGACCTGTTCTTAAAAACTGCAGAAATTAAATTTAGAGGGATAGGAGTGAAATATATACACCATCATAGTCAATCACTTTGCTGGGTCAACCAATGTTTTTGTGTGTGAATATCCTGTTTTGTGAGCAAAGCATGGTCAGCCAAGTGAACACATGATTAAGTGGAGAGTGGGAATGCAGTATTGCTGCAATTTACTGATTTGTTGTTCTTAGATGGACATTAGCTAGTTAATGGACGTAAGTGATGCATCTGAAGGCCCAACTTGCTGTGCATGTGGGGTTTTCAAACAATCGACCGACATGATCAAACAAACAGACTGAATTACTTTTTGACTGACAACCACATGATGGGTGCAATAACTACATTTACAAAGTATATGTATAACCATTTCTTATTTGAAATGATTTCCCTCTCACTAAAGACAGAATTTGGTAGCTCTTGTCCTCACGCACTAAAGAGATTTAAGCTAAAGAAATTGGAATGAATACTACCAGCTAATACTGATTGAGCACTTGCTATGTGTCATGTACTTTATGTACATTAATTAATCTCCATAACAGTATAATGCCCTTGCTGCCATTGCTATTGTTATCCTCTTTACACATGTGAGGAAATAGGCTTATAGAGTGTATCAGTCCAAAACCGCAGTCCATACCATGTTCAAAAGAGGAAATATAATACGGGGCACAAGTTAAAAAGGTGTTTGAACGGGTGATGGGGAAACGGGGATGGTGAGGCAACCCAGACATCAGCAATAGCAGTAAATTATTCACACCCCTGGAGCCAGAGCGATCCAGGGAGGAGGCCGTGTTACCAGAGGTCAGAAGTCAGGGAAGCCCAGCAGAGGAATAATCAGAGGACACTCGGCCATTTCTAGAGACCTGACCTGAAAGAAGGAGACACTCCGTGGTTTCTTTCTTTCTCCCACCCTCCAGTCCCCTTCTACTGCTCCCCATTGGCCACATCTAACTGAAAGCCAGTTAACAAAGCAGCCTGGGAAGCACTGTTTGTTTTGCATGAGTCAGTTGTCAGCCTCTGCAATGAAGAGCAGAGTAACGGTAAGAAAGAGATCTGTGAGCAAACAGGCAGAAGACAAGCTTATAGAGGTTGAGTAGCTTGCCCTCAGGTCACTCAGGCTGCCTGAATTTAAATTCTGAGCACATACTACTAACCTATGTTGTCTAATTATTATGAAGAGAAATGGGGCTTGGATGAGCCATCCTATTTGACTGTAATGAGCATCTCATCTTATATATGATATATATACAACACATCATATATACATGATACATCATGTGATATGTGCTATATATGCTTATACATGATGGATATGGTATATACATGTATATAGTACGTGTCTGTGTATGCTGCATATATTTTATCTCATCACTTTCTTTGGGGTCCCACTGGTGTCACTGGTGTTCTTTTACTTTCCTTTGACTAGACTAGATTTTTAAAACATTATTTTTAATTCTTAAAAATAAAAGCGAGGTAAGATGGTTTCTCAGGACATATGCACTAAGGCACCAGGCTGGGGGGATGACTCAGAGAGTGCAAATTAGTCCCACCACAGGCAGCCGTGAGCCCAGAGGAGCGGCCTCCGTTCCCCAGGCCTCCAGCTCAGCATCGGTAAAAAGAAAGGCTGTATTCTTAATGATCTTTAAGGTCTTTCCTGCTCTGTGGTCCCATTACTGCATCTTCAGGGAAATGTCAAATCTCTTGTTTTGGACTCTAGGACAAAACCAAAACCAAAACCAAAGCAAGCATCACCCACGGCAAGAAAAGTGAAGCCCCAGTGCACCACGAACTGGCGTTGGCTGACCCACTGCACACTTTTTCTTCCTCTGACGCTGGACTTGCACGTCAGCTAACACTTGTTCACACGTCCTTCAACACAATATGGCAAATGGGATAAAGGGAACGCTTAAGCTAGTTATTAGATTTCTGACTAATCTGTCCACCTGTTCCACAGCAGGACATTTTAGCTCTATTAGGTCTTACATTTCACTTGAGTTTCATGATTACATAACCAGACCCAGTCATTCTGTTCAGTAGAGTAAAACAAAGAAATAAAAACAAACAGCATCAATAAATGAATGTTATCTTCTTGCTTTTAATTACTCTTTGTATCTTGCAATTGGCCAATATTATTAGAAAATAACAGAATCTGTTAAAAAATGCTTTCCAAATCCAGAAAATATGAAACATGTTTATTACCCCACTTGCTCCATTGAAAAAAAATCTTTTTACTTTGATAAAATGGCAACCATAGGAGCTGTCCAAGAGACTATATGATGGGGATTACTGATGTGGAGAGAGGGAAGGGAGAGAAACACATCGACAGATACTGGGAGATATAGTCTTGGATTTTGGTTTCTTAACTAAGACACTGGGAGCGCTCCACCAAGACACAGTGATAAGAGTTTGGCACTCTTGGGTGATTTCCTGTGGAGCACGGGGAGGCCTTGATGGGAGGCTGATCCCCTTGATGCCTCCTTGCCTCTAGGGTCCACGAGTTCCAGTAGCTGCTACGCCATCTCCTGGTTTCCCAGAAAGAAAGTGCAATGCCAAGCCTAAGCCTCCTGCCCTGTCTCCACCGCTTCCCTTTTGTCTATATTTTTGTAAGATAAGAGAGGGCAGGACAGCCCGTCTCCTTTGCTTGTCATTCATTCACTCATTTAATAAACATTTATTCACTGAATTTTATGTGCCTAGAACTGAACCAAGCAGTAGAACATTGTAGTAGGTCAGGATGAGGTAGGAGGACAAAGATGGCCATGGTGTAAAAACACTCAACCCGTACCTGTGCTTCTGAAAGAAAAGATGAATATTTGGTTCCTTTTCTAGACCACCTGAGCCTCATTTCCAGTCAGAACTTAAACGAATGGTTTTATGATGTGTTTCCTTCATCATCTTGGACCACAGGAGATTGACATTTTAATGGCAATACGAGGGCTCAGAATAAAACTACCTTTTGATGACATATTTAACTAACACTGAATTATAACAGAACCTTGGTGGACATGCACGTGACATCCACATAATTAGAGGACAAATTATTTTTTATTAGTGCTACTACTATTAATATAAAATTAATTTATACTCATGGACCACTGCATGTGAAGTGTTACCAAGCACAGGTAACATCCTGGCTCTGAGAATCACAAAGGCCAATGCAGCTGTAACCTGCAGCTGGCTTCCTTTCCCAGCCGCCTTCCTCTCCTCCCTACAATCCCTTCTCTCTATTGATTTTCATTTAATTGTATCATCTCGGGAGAAAATTAAACGGCAGGACTCTGTGACAGACACAAGGGCTGGGGAGCCCTTGAAGTCACTAGAGATAACCCCAGGGGCAGTCGTGCATAATTCTGTAGCACCTGGTGTGCCTTCAGAGGCCATTCTGTCAGCAGCAAGTCAACCCTGGGTGCTTCAGGGTCAAGGGCAGGTAAAGTGATGCAGGGACCTTTATGTCACTGCTGTCCTTGTTCGGAGAAGCAGAATTTGACTGAAGCTGTCAGTTCCATGAAAGCTCATAGAAGCTGGAGATAGCTCAAACGGTCAGCTTCAGAGTGGGGAACCACCTGTATTTTCACCCGGGCACACAATTCCCAAGCACGCCCATAAGCCAAGCTCTGTGCTCACTGCTGGAACCCAGGTGTCTTGGTGTAGACACTGAGGGGATATTTCAGGGCTGAGGGTAGGTCAGTCCCGTCTAGGGCTTGCTGAGTGATCATTATTAGAGCATCACCTGGGATCTTAAATCCTTGTCCTAAATTTTTTTTAGAGAAAAGTGACTTTAGAAACAGGTGGCATCTAGATGCTCTGGCTGACTATTAAGTAGCTCAAAGTCTGTTTGGTATTTTCCACCAAGTCCATCTGGAGATCAATTAACCATGTCTTTTGTGCAAACTGCTCCCTTCTGAAAAGGTTTTTATGGGTTCAGAATGCCCATTACCTTGTTTTCTTTTGTGCCTTTTTGTTAAGTTCAGTTTTTTTCCTTTACTAAAGTGCCACTTTTTAATGATCACGTCAGTTTGGTGTTTCTCAGCTGGAGCAAATTGCTGTCATTTGTGTCTCACCACTGCCTCGGGGCACTTTTTCTTTCCATTTGGTCTTTAACCTAATAACATACTTCTGTGTCTACACTAATGGCATCTGGGCGATGATAATGGGAAGAGGCTCAATTAAGAAACATTATGAATCATACAGTTCAGTCTCTTCTAGTGTGTAGGAATCCCTAAAGTGACAAGGGGGTGTCCTTTTCTTTTGTCCCTTGCAGTCTAAGTCCTTTCCTTGTTTGTGCCTCACCGCCACCCCCGTCACTCTCCATACGTTATTTCTCAGGTTTACTAAAAACAGCATCTCAGGTGAGCAAACCCCTTACCTATTTGCCAATCCCAGGGCACCTTTAACAGCTCCTTGTGCTCCATTATAGCTCTGCGAATTGAAAGAAAGCAGACCTGATAAGCAATGCGTCCTACTTCTTTTTTTCACTTACCAGATTTATACAAATCATGAAGCAATCAATTGAATTTCAAAAATTACTCTGGATCATGCAGAGGCAAGTCTCATTAGGCAGCCCAGCCCAAGGTTTATCCCTGCAGGATCTTGTTTGGTGAGTGAGCCAGTGGGCATGGTGGAGCACAGACCCTCTGCAGTCCTTCTCACCCAGTCTGCCTCTAGCCTTTGCTTCTTCTTGCTGAGATGCTTTCTCAAAAGTATATGGCGAGGTTGCAGGTTTAATCAGTTTTCTGATTGAGCACTCTTCAGGGCAGTTGTTCTCAAACTTAAATGTACAAAACCGCCACCTGGAGAGCACGTTAAGACAGTTTCCTGGGCCCCATCCCTCGAAAGTCTGATTCAGTAGATCTGGGTGGGGCCCATGGATGTGTGTTTCTGACAAGTTTTCATGCGGTGCCAGTACTGCTGGTCAGAGAACTACACTCTGAGAACCACTGTTCTGGAAGAGGACCAGGAGGGGAGGGGGCACGGCTCCACCGGTGTCCCTTTGGTTTCAGTGTGCCCTCAGTGTATTCCGTTTGCCAAACACACTCACATGCCACTTCCACTATTTTGGCAGCAGTGTTTCTGAAGGGCTCTGTCAGCTCTAATGGCCTATAACTGAAGCAGATGAGTGCTAGATCTCTGAAGATATTTTTTTGGATTCAAGAATAATAATCCATAAAATGAGCCATCCATCTACACAATGTTGGTTATGAACAGTTGAACTAGGCTATTTCTTTTCCTCTTACAAAGCTGAAGCACCAAATTTAGGAACTTTAAAATGCCAGCATGCTTTCAAAATGAACCAAAAATAAATCTTTCTTAGGGAGTCTTCCCATGTCCTTGCCTTGTTTGCTATGGAGTTTTTCACCTGTATCTCAGGATACCGAAGTTTGGAGGATTCTTGGAAACAGCCTATTTGCAAAACCAGTTTAAAGTGATGCCAAAATAGCTTCCATAAATAATTTCAGACACTGCCCCAGTACAAAGAACTTACTTTGTAGAAAGTGATTTGGTGAAATCAGAATTACTTGCTTTGCAGAGAGGGATTTGCTGAAATTAGACTGGAGGTTATACTATCCTTCTTTATCTCTTATGTGAAACTAAAATCCATGGCCTTTATTGATGGAAAATTATGCTTTGTTTGACACTTATTCTCGCAACAACTTCTGAGGCCTAGTCAGTGATGACTTATACGTTCCAATGCCAGAATTATTGCTAAATTGTTGTTTCTGACTTTTTGATGCTTAGTGAATGCCTGTGTTATATCTTCACTCGTTTAAGGAAAATGGAAACACTAAATTTCTAAGAGATGAATTTGGTTTTTGTTTTTGTTTGTTTTTTTTTTTGGCTGTGCCGCACTGCTTGTGGGACCTTAGTTCTCCTACCAGGGATTGAACCTGAGCCATGGCAGTGAAAGTACTGAGTCCTAACCACTGGGCTGCCAGGGAATTCCCTAACAGATAAATTTGAATATGGTTCACTTGTGCAAATCCATGCACAATAAAAGAAAAAAATTTATAAAAGGAAAATTTAAACTATGAGTTTTCTAGTGGTGGTTACTAGTAAGACTAGTTTACTGGTTGTCAGTAGTAAACAGAATGCCCCTTTTTGGAAGTGCATCAAACCATGGCATTTACACTTAGTTTGTCTGTTTCTCTAAGTAAACCTCATTGGCTGGTTTGGGAGAATCAATGTACTTCTCATGCATTCTTGTAAATTATCTTCAAAGTCCATTAAATATATCCATTAAAAATTCATTTAGTTTGGAGGAAATTTACTAATAAAGATATTGAGTTTTTCAGATTTCATGTGGGAGGTTGGTGACAGGTTTCTACCTGTGATTTTTGTAAAATAAAGTGAACAACCATACCCCAAATGAAAAACAAAAATTGTAAGAATAAGCTCTAAGAGTATCGACTGCCTGAATTTCTTATTTTTACTCACAACTGAATTCCACTGAAAAATGCCCCGAAGAGTCCAATCATTCCCAGGAATTCCACTCGGCTCAGGGTTCGGATGATGTATTCTTCCCAGACGTTAGAGATACCGTAGAGCGTGGCTCCTCCTAAGACCAGAAGGTCCCCTACCAGCTTATTTTCCCCTAGGAACCAAAAAAAAAAGAGGAAGCTTTATTAAAATTTTCCTAACAAGAATCTGGCATCGGCAAAATCAGCTTCCTATGCCTATTCTTTTCTGACATTTTTATAGAAGTTCTGTATTTTGCCAACTGAGATTTAGTAAAGTCCCTTTATGTGTGCTCCAGTTACGTTGTGATATAAAAAGGTTGCCTATGTCCCCAACAAGAAGTCTTCCCTAGCTAAGAAAGGGACCAGTTTCTTCTAGATTGTACCCTCTCCATAAAGCCCCATGTCTTCTGTCTGAACGAAAGGGATTATGGGTTGAAATGTTCAACTCCCCTAAAGTAAGTAACATAAGGGTGAAAATATATGTAATTCATTATCACATTAGTATTTTTCTTCTTTCATAAAAATATCTATTTGTTCTAAATTCAGTTTTGGTTAGTTTTGGTTCCTGTCCAATCTCTCATAAATTACGCACCTAGCTATTTCCTATAATAATTAGGGAAGCCCAAATTTCCAACTCTTTCCACTCCAGGAAGTGTGAAGCTAGGGAAGGACAGTGGAAATCAGCAGCCGGTGGCCTCACGGTGGGCTTGTACCCAAGGAGCCTCCAGCTGTGTCCTGTGTAGCTGTTCACGGGAGCTCAGCAGACATGCAGCTCTGGGGCAGAAGAGGTGCGGGATTGGGAGGGCGCTCTCTCCAGCGTGATTCTAAGGAAGAGACCCACCTTAGAGTAGCCTTGGATTTCCAGATTAGCTGGAACAACCTAAAACTGCAGAGCCAGATGTTCACTGTACAGTTGGGAGTACTGCACATTCTCTAGGAAGAGGCTTCACATAAAAGAATCTGGGCTGGGCTTGGGGAGAGACCTCTTCACTCATGTCTTTGTGGTTGCCCCTGGAGACACATTTACTCTAATTACTGTCACTTTTTCTAAGACAGCATCCCACTGCTGGTAAGAATCAGAGAGAGAAAAGATACCCCGAAAGGCAGGAGAGCTTGCTGGAGTTCAAGGGAATGGAGCTGAGAGCGTGGAACTGCGAGGGCTGGGAACCCTCCCGGGGCTCATGGGGAGTGGGTGGCCCAAGAACATGAGGAGGCTCCGATAAGGAACCAGACCTCACGGCTGTGTCCCTGGGTGTGTCTTCCAGGGAAAAGAAGGTTGCTGTTACAGAGCAACCTGATGAATCTTTTTTTATGTGTCAACTAGGAAATCATGACAAAACTTCTAATTTTAGGGAGTTCATTTGCGGAATGACCCATAAAGTAAAAAGTATCCATTACTAAGACTATAAAATTATAATGAACATGATTCAGTCACTTTTCAATAAGGACCCATTTTAGAATCTTGTGATGACATGGGGCCATTATTATGAATATCAATTATTGTTGTATTAGTGAAGTGTGGAAGTGCTGCTCGATAGAATCCTTGGTTACATGAAATTAATTTTATATGAGTAGATTCAGGAAAGTTAAATTATAATAAACTATTTTAACAGAAATTAGGGAAACATCAGTCCATCTTTTAAAAGTCCTAAAAAGAGGCCACACTGTTTCAGTGAATAGTCTCAACAATCTTTTTCAAACTCCACATTTATATCATTATGGCCTATTCTGTTAAGCCTTTGACTATATGAAATCTACTGCCGAGTACTTTGAATTTTCACCAGTGCAGTGATAATTATTGTTAATAATGATACAATTTTGTGTAACTGCAAGTTTAGAAGTATTTCCCAAGTTATCGGTAACAAAGTGATTAAATATTACTTATTAAAATTTTACTAGTAAGTGTATTTATCAGTTTTTAAATCATTTGAAAGTGGGTACCTATACATATAGCATATATGAAATCTTAGATGATTAAATATAGTTAAACTAACTAGGACATGATTTTATCCAACCATATTGTATAATGCAGTGTTTGATATAATATTTTGTACCTACAATTTGTATCTAGTTAACTGGAAATTACAACATATTACTCTATGTTTCGTGCCTTATCAATGCAATAGATATCTGACATGGTAGAGTCAATTTCTCTGAAAGTTCACAGGGAAAATTATATCTAGCAAGTGTGTCATTTACGTATGGTTGAAACCATAATGAGTGATAATGATTTGCAAATTTGGGGCAAATGTACACATTTGAAATTATGAGAAGTTCATTCAACCCAGTGCCTTCTTTCTCTCCTCTGAATTTCACACCATTGTCACTGCATATGGCCCCCACTGCACTTTGCTCCACGTCTATTATTTGTTAACTTGCCTGTCTTCCCCTTCCTGTTTTCTTATACAGTAGGGTTGAAGGGCCTACTGTGACTTACTTCGCTTTATATTCTCTGCGGTCCCTAGCACAGATCCTGGCACATTATAAGATCTCAATAAATGTTTAAATGAGTTGAGCTGATGGAAAAGGTCTTAATACATCTCATGGTAAAGATTTTGAGTGGTGACATCTTTCAATTCAGGTAGACATGGGTTCTAATCACATCTCTGTCACTTATTAGTTGTTAAACATTGGGCAAGCTATAGAGTCTTTCTGACTTGTGTTTCCTTAATTAAAATGAGGTTATGGCGAGGATACCATAAAATAGTGTCAATAAGATTTAAAAATGCAAAATAATGTAAAATGCTTAACATAGCATCTGGCACTTATTAAATGTTCAGTAAATGGTGGTTAAAAAAGAGTGAATAAATCGTTCCCTTTGAATCACCACCTGTCTGTTTGGGTTGGCCATTTCTCATTTTGGATTGCTTCTTAGCTCTAATCAACCCAGTCATGACAGCTTTGCAAGAGTTGGTTTTCCTTATTAGATTTTTGATTAAGTACTAGAAACATCATGTTTGGAGGGATACTTGTGTCTGTGTGGTTGTGGGAGGAGAAGAGGGAATATTATTTAAAATCATTACTTACCACTATTTCAAGAATAAATGGTGAATTATAGTATTCTAGAGTGTTGAAAGAGTGCTAATGCAATTTATGAAAATGAACCCATCTCACTGAATATTTTTGAGTTTTAAATACGACCAACTGCTTTGTTTTCCTGGGATTCTCTTGGTTTTAGCACAGAAAGTCCCACTTCTGGGGAAACCCTTCCATTCTGGCCTATCTAGGACAGTCATTCATCCTAATTTACTGCAATTGAACAATGGCACCTTTCTTACATGAGTCACAATTATGGAAGAATAAGTATTAAGTGGTGTAACAGAAAGATTTCACATCTAGGCCACACCATTTAGTACTGGTGTGTACTTGCACATGTTTCTTATCTTCCCTGAGCCTTGATTTCTTCAGCTGTAAAAATGAGAATAAAAATATTTTCTTTGCATAATTAGGAGGATTAAATGAGACGATGTACAGGAACGTGCCTGGCACCAATAAAATTGTCACTTTTAAAAATTATGTTTAATTATCTAATTCTTTGAAAATGTTTTCTCTCTTTTGAAATAAATATAAAATTATGTCTGGTAGTAAAGAAAATGTCATTATGGTTATCTAACATCTTTGATAAGTGAACTATAAGATGCAATAAATGTATTGTGGTAGAAAGAAGATACTTTGAAAAGCAAGAAATACATTTTATGATAAGGATCTACTTTAATTGAGTTTTATCTTAATCTTATTTTCTAACCTTCCCTTTTATATCTATAAGTTTTCCAAGGAAAGTAGAAATGTCATGGAGAAATCTCTTTGGCCTTTTTAAGTCATTTTTACACCCTCCAACATCCATCATATTCTCAGGAGCCACTTTATTGCATGCCTTTCCCCCATGCATCAATAAATGCAGAGCTGGTCTCTCAGAGGAGACTTATAATGCGGAGGAAGGTGGCAAAGAGGGAATGCACATATTAGTCCCACCGATTTGCAATGACAAACTTGGAAAAAGACATCTCCTTTCAGCTGAGCTCAAGGGCATGGGAGCTCCTATAGTGGATGATCAGTTGTTCCTGAGACAAGCATAGAATTGGAATGTAAGTGTTTTTGTGTCTGTCCCACTTTGTAGACCATTCCACAGGCTCCAAGGCAGAGTCTCCACAGCTGATATCAAAAGTGCTTGAGGACAGAATTTTCAAAATCCCAAGCTAAGGAGAACCGTGGACTAAGTAATATAAAAAGGACTAAGTCAGTCATCTTTTCCTGATACAGTGATGACAATTTAAATCGGGTTGAATGCCTGATTAAAGTTCTGGTGAGTGCCTGAAGAATTTTAGAAAAGTTCCGTCCCTGGCGAATTAATGCAATTGAACCAACTCTACGGTAAGAGTGGTAACAAATGGAACATTTTTGATAGGGATGAACACAAAGATTATATTGTCCTCAAAATCAGTGTGTTATTTTCTTTTTTCAGGACATTTTATAACATAGTTTAAATTGCTGCCTAATTTAATATTTTTGTAGCTGTAAAGCATGCCCAATCATTATTTTGTAAAATGAGCCCTTGGATCCTAACTTTGGGCTGCTGTCAGGACACTATGCCATGTAGTTAGGCGCCATCAGATGAGCATGGAAGGTACTCAACAACGATAAAACTTAATTCTGTTAACACTGGTACTTCATATGTTACAACAGGAAAGATGCTGTGGGTCTTAAACAGATTCACACGGACAGATAAAATACCACTCCACCATGTTCCAGCTGCCCTGCACTCTTTTTAAAAATAACCACTTTTGAAAGACTCCCAAATGGACTTACTTTCTTTTTCTTAAATAGTACTAGTACCCCTTTCCTAACATTTCAATTGAAATCAAGAAAACATTTTTTACAGGATTAGTGAATACAACCTAGTGAAATCAATTCAAATTTGTTTAACATTTTGGGCGTAAATATTTAGATTTATAATGACAATTGTCTTCCTTGACTATGGATACAAAATGATGGCCAGGGTGAATAGCTAGAGTTTAGCAAAGCAAAATTTTCATAAATAAGGGTACATGTTGCTCAGTCTGTACTTACACAGTTCAAGCAAAGCTGAGAAAGTGTAATTAAATTATGACTTTATAACAACTGGGCATGTTGTATCAGACAAAAATATTTTCTGATTGGTCCAAAGAGATGATCTATATTGGGATCATGATGGGTATAGAGCAAAAACTAGCCTTTCATATATTAAAATATATATCAATATCCCATGGAACCACTATTTCATAGAACAGAATTTGGGGAAAGCTGGCAGAGGTATTTTTAGTCCATCTGTTGAGGTGGGGACTGATTACGTTGTGTAGGCAGCATATGGAGAGGACAGAGGCTGTCTCTCTTTTGCTGTGTTGTATCTTCAGCTCCCAGCAATGTGGGAGAGGAAAGGAAGCCTGCCCAGGAGGTCAGGAGACTTGGGTTCTAGTCTCAGCTCTGTGACTTCGGGCAGCTCACTTGGCTTCCCTATGTCTTGGAGTTTTTGTGTGTCAAATACAAAGGAGCCGAACAAGGTCCCTTTCAGTCATAAAGTTCTATGGTGCAACTTAAAAATATAAATAACTTTCATTTCAGGCATTTCTTATGACCTAGTCTCAAAGAGAAATGCCCCAATTTTAACTTTTTATCTCTAATTCCCTAGAAGAAAAGGCAATTCCAAAACTACAGAAGAGTGGGTACTTTCTATCCTATTCCTGATGTTAACAAAGAACGCCAATTTTTTCTTGTCCCCTGAAACCTTCTGTAACTCAAGGATTTTTGGTACATTTTAAAGAATTACAATGCTTTAAAAGTGGTCCTCTGGAAAGCATTCTGGATCAGGGCTCAGAAGATTCATAGCAATTTGATGAGTAAACCTTGAAGCTTTGTAGGTCTACAAGATAATGACCTGTGACTGCTACCCAAAACCTCCCCACAAATAAACCAACAAGAAACATGCATGAGGAGACTGCACTTAGCTCTCCCTCATAAAGTTATCGAGAATTCCTAATCTAGGTTCCAAAGTTTAAATATCCACTCTTAAGCCTGTATATCTACCTTCACCCAGTAGTCTGAAAGCTCAGTCTTTCTCTGACGCGGGAGAGAAGGAGTTGGCGGGTAGGGTGTGGGGAAGGTCCCTGTGGCTCGGGAGTGGCCTGACCCACTGACACCATCTCTTACTAGCTGGTCTGGATCAGGCAGCTTTGACCCCCAACACATCCTCCAAGTGGGTCCTGACTCCTCTCAGCTTTAAACACCATCTGAATGTTTCTGAGTTCCTGTAGAATGGGCATGAAAGCTGTATTTTGCTTCCTTTGTTCACTAAAGAAATATGTATGAAGCACCTCCTATGTGCCACTGTCCTAGGTGTAGGGGAACAAACACGAGTAAGACACAGACAGTAGGAAGCCCAGGTTCCTTGTTTCCACCATGAACCGTGAACATTCCACGTCTTGCCTTGGTCTCACCCACAGAGGCAAGTAACCCGGTGAACGCGGAGACTCACCTGCTCCCTGATGCCTTCCCACAAGCACATCTGCGCCCGCCATGCATCCCATTCCCAGGATGCAGACGATGATGCCGAGGAAATGCACAGCCTTGTACCGGATCAGCAGGAAGAACCAGGAGAGCAAAATCACAACCGGGATCACAAAACAGTCCAGGAGCTACAGGGAGGGAAGGAGGGAAGCAACAATAGGGAGTTCAGAGGGAAACTTTCCATATAATGGAAACTGTCAGAAAAATAAGTTTGCTCTGTAGAAAGGGCATTTCCCCTGGATCTGTGTTTTTGGGTCGACCCAAAATTGATGCAATTAAAACAGACTCTGAAACAAATGCACATGAACTTTACTTAAACATCCCCCAGCCGTGAAGAAAAGGGGAGAAGGCAAATCAGTAAGACAGGCTGGTGGTGAAGATTCTCCTGCTCCTATGGTGTCAGGGCAGCTTGGCATCCACCTTCCTCAGCACCCTGGCCGACTCCACAGGGACACTCAGATGTGAGGAGAATAGACGGAGCCGTTTTAGATGGTCCCAGCACTCTGGGAGTAGATCTGGGAATGGGAGGTGAGGGGGCAGAGGTCTTATAATAGTTTATAAATTATTAGAATCTAGGCAAAAGTTGAACTTAATTTCTCCCAGAACTTTCTCCCCACTACCAATAAAAGTTACTTTAATCTCTCTTTGAAATTTCACTCTTTATAGGAAAAAAAACTGCTCTGGATGTAAATGCAAATATTAGTCTCAAAAGTTTACAAATACTTTTAAAATACTGTATAAAAAAAGTTTAAAAAAAAGGAGGGAGAAAGAAGAATGAACAGAGTATTTAAAAAATATTTGACTTCATTTCCTGAATATTTTGTGCAAATAGTGAGATTCCACCTGAAATGGAAGCCCCAAGAGATGGTGGAAAGTTTGTCCCGGTCATGCAGCGAGACAACATAATGAAATGGGAAGACCTTTGTGTCAGGAGCCAGAAGATCTGAATGTGAGTACTAGATCCTTACTTAGAGCAGTGTGACCTTGGGCAAACCACAAACTCAGGAAGCCTCAATTTCCTGTTAGTATAATGAAGCTAATAATTCCTACTGACTTTCTCTGAAGATCATTGTGAAGCTCGAAGATAACACATGTGGAAGCATTTTGTAAATTACGAGGACCTCAATGCCAGTCTATATCTGGCTTCCAAACACATGCTCTGGACTCCACAGAACTGGTTGTCTCTACCACACCTTGGTAAGATGCAGTGACTTCTGGTTACTCCATGTGAGGCAGGGTCTCCACTAGATACACGGGTGGCCCCCAGGACTCCAGACTCCATGTACCAAATGAGAAACTAGTGATCTGGTCCCACTGCACAGTACAGCTCCTCTGCTAGAATCCTAAACAGGTGGCCCTACCAGCCAGTAGCCAGATCCAGGGCAGTGATCCCTAACACTCCATCACTCTTACTGTCTATATCCTATGGATCACTAAATCCTGCCAATTCACCTTCTAAACACTTCTTAAATCTACTCACGCCACTTCCGCCACCTAGACCGAACTAGCATCATCTCCTACCTGGAGCAAGCCCTTCCTTCCTGCCTCGGGTCTTCATGCATCCCCCTCCTTCTGGAATGCTCCATCTAATTCTTGAAGTCCTGCCTCCTTCTTCAGGCTTGCACCTATATTCTGCCTCCTTAAGAAAGCCTCTAGGGTCCCTAGGCTAGATCAGGTCCTATTCGATGATTTCCCTATATCCTATACCTCTCCTTTATATTGTCAATTATAATAATTCTTAATTAATATGGAATTATTGGCATAATGTCTGACTTCCCCACTTGTCTGGAGTTCCATGAGAGCAGGACTACATTCCCAGCACCCAGAGTCCTGCTGGGCTTATGAGAAGTATCCAAGAATAGTTATTGACCAAATACATACAAGGATTTTTAATAATCAGTAACAGCAAATTAGAGTCACCAACATTCATTACAGGCTGAAAAATGTTTGTATATTTGCAAAGCATCCTGACCATCAGAATGGCTTTTTGGTACTGTAAACAGCACTTAGGATTCTCACTATCCCAAAAGCTGTTGGTGACCTGGACAGACCCTCATGCTTCTCCGTGCCTCGGCCTTCCCCTTTGCAGAATGGAGCCAGCAATC
Organism: Balaenoptera acutorostrata; assembly: GCF_949987535.1. Taxonomy (NCBI): domain Eukaryota; kingdom Metazoa; phylum Chordata; class Mammalia; order Artiodactyla; family Balaenopteridae; genus Balaenoptera; species Balaenoptera acutorostrata. The sequence goes on from NC_080077.1 coordinate 43,617,214, forward strand.
AGAAGAGTAAGCTGTCCCCGAGATTACTGGGAAATGATAACGCTGAGTAACACCGTTAACCCTAATACGGTGATGGGCTGGGGGCTAAGCCCACACGTTACAGCGCTCCGGGAGGGGCTGACTTCAGGCTTGAAGGCTGGTAGGATTGCACTACAGCATATGGTCACCCACTGCATAGTTAATTAGCAAGTTAATGATCCTACTTGATATGGTAAAATGCTCTAAAGCAGGTTTTACAGCTGGCCTCAAATGCCATTTAAGTATATTAGGAAATTTGTGTTTGCCAGTGAAAACTCTTCACTGGGCATAAGACAGTTGGTGTTTTGCTTTAAAAATTAGAAATGATTGAATCAACAGTTAGAATATTTACCTACATGCTCCACAATTGGGATTTCATTATCTGGCTGGAAGCCCTCGGTCAGTGAAGCTGAAGGCCTCTATGCCTGAATTACTGAAGGCAAACCAGGCCTCAATCTTTGAGGAGGGCTCAAGTGAGCTTTTCTGATTCTCAGTGTCGTTAGAAACCCCAAAGCACTTGATGAGTCCTGGGATCTGTTCTCTTAATGGATTGAGCTGAAAAATCCTTATTTGTGAGTGTCAGTTGGCCCTTCGGGTAGGGAGGACTTTTAGAAAGAAGAGAAGGGGAAAGAAGGCAACAGTACAAACCAGGGTTTCTGGGACATTTCAGCTGGGAAGCGTGGCACCCAGCATACAGTAGGGAATCAACAATGGGTGACTAAATGAATCAAAGAATGGAGGGGCGATTGGTATCACTGACTGTCAGAAGGGAAATTAGAGGTAATCTACGCTGCTTCCGGCATTTGGTCTGGGACGATTCTTCACTTTGCAGGACTGCCCCAGGCTCTCTGCGGGGCATTTAGTACCACTGGGCCCTGACCACTAAAAAACATGCTCCTACACATTTACAAGTGCCCCTCGGGGGCAGTATCTCCCCAATTTAGAATCACAGAGCCCTTTATTTAAAAACTGAGGATTCAGAAGTTTCAAGGGGTGAAGTGATCTGCTCCCCGTCACTCAAACTGTTGGTATCAGCCGCAGTCCTGTCCTGATTTTTTTTAAATCATATTTTAATGAAGGTCAGTAACAGGAATTGCTACAGGTGGAGGTCTCACCACGATTTTTGTAACTAGAGACAAAACAACTCAAAAAACAAAAAACATTTGGGAGTTGCTGTTAGTAAACAGGCTATTATTTTTTAGTGATTTTTGGCTCCAGCTTTTCCCCAGCGGTCATATAGTATAAAACATACTGACAAAATAATTTTCCAATAATTTTCTGGTAGCTTAACCCCTTAGCGAAGAGGTTGTTAGAGTAATAAAAGAGAGCAGCATTATAATAGATGCCCACGACTGGGGCTGTGAAAGCAGAAAATGAATTGAAAAACCTTCGGGTTCTGTCATTAACCTTTTTAATATATTTACCTTTCTTTGCATACATTTCTATATCCAAAAGGAAATTATAAAATATCAATACCCAAAAACTAAACAAAAGAATATTATTTCATAATCATTTTATACTCTGAAAAATCTCCAAGAACATGAAGAACTTCAGAAAGAAAAGTTCATTACCTCTTAGATTTACCTGGCATCATTCCTCTCTAAAGATATAAGCTAATTTCAGTCGTCTATATCATTCATCCTTAAGTGACACCTGCCAGTGAGGTCTACGACCCCAGGTTATCTGATTTGACTGATGGAGGTGCTGAGGCACACCATGCTCAAACACTGGGGCAAAGTCTCTGAAGTCATCATGATAACACCAGGATAATGATTTGAACTTGGTAGTTTTAAATATTTCCTCAGGATAGATTCTTGGCCTGAAACTACAGAGTTAAACTCTTGATGCATATTGCCATTTTTTCCAGGAAGTTAGTGGCTATTTACTTGTCCACCATTAGCAGGAAAATATGAACTAAGATGAGAGAATTGCTTTGCAAATTAAAAATAGGTATTTCAGGTGAGGAACCTTCAAGACGGTGGAGGAGTAAGACGTGGAGATCACCCTCCTCCCCATAAATACATCAAAAATACACCTACATGTGCAACAACTCCTACAGAACACCTACTGAATGCTGGCAAAAGACCTCAGACCTCCCAAAAGGCAAGAAACTCCCCACGTACCTGGGTAGGGCAAAAGAAAAAAGAAAAAACAGAGACAAAAGAATTGGGACGGGACCTGCACCACTGGGAGGGAGCTGTGAAAGAGGAAAGGTTTCCACATGCTAGGAAGGCCCTTTGCGGGCGGAGACTGCGGGCGGCGGAGGGGGGAAGCTTCGGAGCCACGGAAGAGACCGCAGTAACAGGGGTGCGGAGGGCAAAGCGGAGAGATTCCCGCACAGAGGATCGGTGCCGACCAGCACTCACCAGCCCGAGAGGCTTGTCTGCTCACTCGCTGGGGCGGGCGGGGGCTGGGAGCTGAGGCTCGGGCTTCAGAGGTCAGATCCCAGGGAGAGGACTGGGGTTGGCTGTGTGAACACAGCCTGAAGGGGGCTAGTGCGCCACAGCTAGCCGGGAGGGAGTCCGGAAAAAAGTCTGGACCTGCCTAAGAGGCAAGAGACCATTGTTTTGGGGTGCATGAGGCGAGGAGATTCAGAGCACCACCTAAATGAGCTCCAGAGATGGGCGTGAGTCATGGCTATCAGCGTGGACCCCAGAGACGGGCATGAGACGCTAAGGCTGCTGCTGCAGCCACCAAGAAACCTGTGTGTAAGCACAGGTCACTATCCATACCTCCCCTCCCAGGAGCCTGTGCAGGCCACCACTGCCAGGGTCCCATGATCCAGGGACAACTTCCCCGGGAGAACACATGGCATGCCTCAGGTTGTTGCAATGTCATGCTGGCCTCTGCTGCCACAGGCTCGCCCCGCATTCCATATCCCTCCCTCCCCCGGGCCTCAGTGATGCAGAGCCCCCTAATCAGCTGCTGCTTTAACTCCGTCCTGTCTGAGTGAAGAACAGACACCAGACGGCGCCCTACACGCAAAGGCGGGGCCAAATCCAAAGCTGAACCCCAGGAGCTGTGCGAACAAAGAAGAGAAAGGGAAATTTCTCCCAGCAGCCTCAGGAGCAGCGGATTAAATCTCCACAATCAACCTGATGTCCCCTGCATCTGTGGAATACCTGAATAGACAATGAATCATCCCAAAATTGAGGAAGTGGATTTTGGGAGCAATTGTAGACTTGTGGTTGGCTGTATGTGACTGACTAGTTTCTGATTTATATGTTTATCTTAGTTTAGCTTTCAGCGCTTGTTATCATTGGTGGATTTGTTTATTGGTTTGGTTGCTCTCTTCTTTTCTTTTATTAGTTTTTAAAAAAATAATATATTAAAATTTTTAAAAAATTTAATAACTTTATTTAATTCATTTAATTTATTTTTCTTTCTTTCTTTTCTCCCTTTTCTTCTGAGCTGTGTGACTGACAGGGTCCTGGTGCTCCGGCCGGGTGTCAGGCCTGAGCCTCTGAGGTGGGAGAGGCGAGTTCAAGACACTGGAGCACCAGAGACCTCTTGGCCCCACATAATATCAATTGGCGAGAGTTCTCCCAGAGATCTCCGTCTCAATGCTAAGACCCAGCTCCACTAAATGACCAGCAATCTACAGTTCTGGACACCCCATGACAAACAGCTAGCAAGACAGGAAAACAACCCCACCCTTTAGCAGAGAGGCTGCCTAAAATCATACTAAGTTCACAGAGACCCCAAAACACACCACCAGACACGGTCCTGCCCACCAGAAAGACAACATCCAGCCCCATCCACCAGAACACAGGCACTGCCGCCTCCACCAGGAAGCCTACACAACCCACTGAACCATCCTTACCCACTGGGGGCAGACACCAAAAACAACGGGAACTACAAACCTGCAGCCTGTGAAAAGGAGACCCCAAACACAGTAAGGTAAGCAAAATGAGAAGACAGAGAAATACCCAGCAGATGAAGGAGTAAGGTAAAAATCCACCAGACCAAACAAGTGAAGAGGAAATAGACAGTCTACCTGAAAAATAATTCAGAGTAATGATAGTAAAGATGATTCAAAATCTTGGAAATAGAATGGAGAAAATATAAGTAACATTTAACAAGGACCTAGAAGAACTAAAGAGCAAACCAACAATGATGAACAACACAATAAATGAAATTTAAAATTCTCTAGAAGGAATCAATAGCAGAATAACGGAGGCAGAAGAATGGATAAGTGACCTGGAAGATAAAATAGTGGAAATAACTACTGCAGAGCAGAATAAAGAAAAAAGAATAAAAAGAACTGAGCACAGTCTCAGAGACCTCTGGGGCAACATTAAACGCACCAACATTCAAATTATAGGGGTCCCAGAAGAAGAAGAGTAAAAGAAAGGGACTGATAAAATATTTGAAGATATTACAGTTGAAAACTTCCCTAATAGGGGAAAGGAAATAGTCAATCAAGTCCAGGAAGCACAGAAAGTACCAAACAGGATAAATCCAAGGAGAAACACGCCAAGACACATACTAATCAAACTATCAAAAATTAAATACAAAGAAAAAAATTTAAAAGCAGCAAGGGAAAAACAACAAATAACATACAAGGGAATCCCCATAAGGTTAACAGCTGATCTTTCAGCAGAAACTCTAGAAGGCAGTAGGGAGTGGCAGAACATATTTAAAGTGATGAAAGGGAAAAACCTACAACCAAGATTACTCTACTCAGCAAGGATCTCATTCAGATTTGATGGAGAAATTAAAAGCTTTACTGACAAGCTAAAGCTAAGAGAATTCAGCACCACCAAACCAGCTTTACAACAAATGCTAAAGGAACTTCTCTAGGCAGGAAAGACAAGAGAAGGAAAAGACCTACAATAACAAACCCAAAACAATTAAGAAAATGATAATAGGAACATACATATCGATAATTACCTTAAATGTGAATGGATTAAATGCTCCAACCAAAAGACATAGACTGGCTGAATGGATACAAAAACAAGACCTATATATATGCTGTCTACAGGAGACCCACTTCAGACCTAGGGACACCTACAGACTGAAAGTGAGGGGATAGAAAAAGATATTCCATGCAAATGGAAATCAAAAGAAAGCTGGAGTAGCAATTCTCATATCAGACTATATAGACTTTAAAATAAAGACTATTACAAGAGACAAAGAAGGACACTATAACGATCAAGGGATCAATCCAAGAAGAAGATATAACGATTGTAAATATTTATGCACCCAACAGAGGAGCACCTCAATACATAAGGCAAATGCTAACAGCCATAAAAGGGGAAATCAACAGTAACATAATAATAGTAAGGGACTTTAACAACCCACTTTCACCAATGGACAGATCAACCACAATGAAAATAAATAAGGAAACACAAACTTTAAAAGACACATTAAACAAGATGGACTTAATTGATATTTACAGGACATTCCATCCAAAAACAACAGAATACACATTCTTCTCAAGTGCTCATGGAACATTCTCCAGGATAGATCATATCCTGGGTCACAAATCAAGCCTTGGTAAATTTTAGAAAATTGAAAGCGCATTAGGTATCTTTTCTGACCACAACGCTATGAGACTAGATATCAATTACATGAAAAAAACTGTAAAAAATACAAACACATGGAGGCTAAACAATACATTACCAAATAACCAAGAGATCACTGAAGAAATCAAAGAGGAAATCAAAAAATACCTAGAAACAAATGACAATGAAAACACGATGGCCCAAAACCTATGGGATGCAGCAAAAGCAGTTCTAAGCGGAAAGTTTATAGCAATACAATCCTACCTCAAGAAATAAGAAACATCTCAAATAAACAACCTAACCTTACACCTAAAGCAATTAGAGAAAGAAGAACAAAAGAACCCCAAAGTTAGCAGAAGGAAAGAAATCATAAAGAACAGATCAGAAATAAATGAAAAAGAAGAAGGAAACAATAGCAAAGATTAATAAAACTAAAAGCTGGTTCTTTGAGAAGATAAACAAAATTGATCAACCACTAGCCAGACTCATCAAGAAAAAAAGGGAGAAGACTCAAAACAACAGAATTAGAAATGAAAAAGGAGAAGTAACAACTGACACTCAGAAGTACAAAGGATCATGAGAGATTACTACAAGCAACTCTATGCCAATAAAATGGACAACCTGGAAGAAATGGACAAATTCTTAGAAAAGCATAACCTTCCAAGACTGAACCAGGAAGAAATAGAAAATATGAACAGACCAATCACAAGCACTGAAATTGAAACTGTGATTTAAAATCTTCCAACAAACAAAAGTCCAGGACCAGATGGATTCACAGATGAATTCTATCAAACATTTAGAGAAGAGCTAACACCTATCCTTCTCAAACTCTTCCAAAATATAGCAGAGGGAGGAACATTCCCAAATTCATTCTATGAGGCCACCATAACCCTAATACCAAAACCAGACAAAGATGTCACAAAAAAAGAAAACTACAGGCCAATATCACTGATGAACATAGATGCAAAAATCCTCAACAAAATACTAGCAAACAGAATCCAGCAGCACATTAAAAGGATCATACACCATGATCAAGTGGGGTTTATCCCAGGGATGCAAGGATTCTTCAACATATGCAAATCAATCAACGTGATACACCATGTTAACAAATTGAAGGAGAAAAACCATATGATCATCTCAATAGCTGCAGAAAAATCTTTCAACAAAATTCAACACCCATTTATGATAAAAACTCTCCAGAAAGTAGGCATAGAGGGAGCTTACCTCAACATAATAAAGGCCATATATGACAAACCTACAGACAACATCGTTCTCAATGGTGAAAAACTGAAACCATTTCCACTAAGATCAGGAACAAGATAAGGTTGCCCACTCTCACCACTATTATTCAACATAGTTTTGAAAGTTTCAGCCACAGCAATCAGAGATGAAAAAGAAATAAAAGGAATCCAAATCACAAAAGGAGAAGTAAAACTGTCACTGTTTGCAGATGACATGATAGTATACATAGAGAATCCTAAAGATGCTACCAGAAAACTACTAGAGCTAATCAATGAATTTGGTAAAGGAGCAGGATACAAAATTAATGCACAGAAATCTCTTGCATTCCTATACAGTAATGATGAAAAATCTGAAAGGGAAATTAAGGAAACACTCCCATTTACCACTGCAACAAAAAGAATAAAATACCTAGGAATAAACCTGCCTAAGGGGACAAAAGACCTGTATGCAGAAAACTATAAGCCACTGATGAAAGAAATTAAAGATGATACAAACAGATGGAGAGATATACCATATTCTTGGATTGGAAGACTCAACATTGAAAATGACTATACTACCCAAAGCAATCTACAGATTCAATGCAATCCCTATCAAACTACCAATGGCATTTTTCATAGAACTAGAACAAAAAATTTCACAATTTTTATGGAAACACAAAAGATCCCGAATAGCCAAAGCAATCTTGAGAAGGAAAAATGGAGCTGGAGGAATCAGGCTCCCTGACTTCAGACTATACTACAAAGCTACAGTAATCAAGGCAGTATGGTACTGGCACAAAAACAGAAATACAGATGAATGGAATAGGATAGAAAGCCCAGAGATAAACCCACGTACATATGGTCACCTTATCTTTGATAAAGGAGGCAAGAATATACAATGGAGAAAAGACAGCCTCTTCAATAAGAGGTGCTGGGAAAACTGGACAGCTACACGTAAAAGAATGAAATCAGAACACTCCCTAACACTATACACAACAATAAATTCAAAATGGATTAAAGACCTAAATGTAAGGCCAGACATTATAAAACTCTTAGAGGGAAACATAGGCAGAACACTCTATGACATAAATCACAGCAAGATCCTTTTTGACCCACCCCCTAGAGAAATGCAAATAAAAACAAAAATAAACAAATGGGACCTAATGAAACAAAAGCTTTTGCACAGCAAAGGACAATAAACAAGGAGAAAAGACAACCCTCAGAATGGGAGAAAATATTTGCCAATGAAGCAACTGACAAAGGAGTAATCTCCAAAATATACAAGCAGCTCATGCAGCTCAATATCAAAAAAACAAACAACAAAATCCAAAAGTGGGTAGACAACCTAAATAGACATTTGTCCAAAGAAGATATACAGATTGCTAACAAACACATGAAAGGATGCTCAACATCATTAATCATTAGAGAAATGTAAATCAAAACTACAATGAGGTATCACCTCACACTGGTCAGAATGGCCATCATCAAAAAATCTACGAACAATAAATGCTGGAGAGGGTGTGGAGAAAAGGGAACCTTCTTGCACCATTGATAGGAGTGTAAATTGATACAGCCACTATGGAGAACAGTATGGAGGTTCCTTAAAAGACTAAAAATAGAACTACCATATAACCCAGCAATCCCACTACTGGGCATATACCCTGAGAAAACCATAATTCAAAAAGAGTCATGTACCACAATGTTCATTGCAGCACTATTCACAATAGCCAGGACCTGGAAGCAACGTAAGTGTCCATCGACAGATGAATGGATAAAGAAGATGTGGCACATATATACAATGAAGTATTACTCAGCCATTAAAAGAAACGAAATTGAGTTATTTGTAGTGAGGTGGAGGTACTTCATGTCTGTCATACAGAGTGAAGTAAGTCCGAGAGAGAAAAACAAATACCGTAAGTGAGCACATATATATGGAATCTAAAAAAAAAAAAAAAAAAAGGTTCTGAAGAATCTAGGGGCAGGACAGGAATAAAGACGCAGACGTAGAGAATGGACTTGAGAACATGGGGCGGGGGAAGGGTAAGCTGGGACGAAGTGAGAGAGTGGCATGGACATATATACACTACCAAATGTAAAATAGATAGCTAGTGGGAAGCAGCCACATAGCACAGGGAGATCAGCTCAGTGCTTTGTGACCACCTAGAGAGGTGGGATGGGGAGTGTGGGAAGGAGACGCAAGAGGGAGGGGATATGGGGATATATGTATATGTATAGCTGATTCACTTTGTTATACAGCAGCAACTAACACAACAATGTAAAGCAATTATACTCCAATAAAGATGTTAAAAAAATAAAAAGTAAAATTAAAAAAAGTAAAAATAACAATAGGTATTTTGGGAAATGTCCATGGTATTCCTATTTTGTACTTATTGACTTAAAAACTCAACACGTCTTGTTTTTATTTTCAAATTATGACCCTTAAATACCTTCAGAAAAGCCAAAAATAGCATTATGTTTTCACTCTGATAAAATGTCTAGATTTAGAGGCTGTCCTTTGTGTCTAAATTGCTACATGTACTGATATCTTCATTAATGTTGGAGGCTTGTGGTTATGTCTCCTCTCCTCTGGATTCTCTCTGGCAGAAAGTAATAACTTGACCCATTTGGGATGGCCATTTTTGTAGGTCAATTATGACAATTTCAATATTGACAATTTCACATAGTTCACCTAAGAGACCCAAGGAACCAAATACCCCCACCGTATTAACTTTAGACTTGGCTTCCAGAAGCAGTGTTGCCTAGTATCTCCCACTCCAATTTTAACTTAGCCTAAACTTTCTTAGGCAGATATACTGGGGTAAATGGTCCTCAAGCCTTGGACACTGTCTCAGGGATCCTTCCAGCAAGGAACGGTTCTTACCAGTCCATTAAGCAGAGAGAAATGAAACACTCTGAAGACAGGTTGTTTCCTCCTTTTTGTTTACTTTTAAGGCATAACAACCCCACTGAGTGGTAAAGTCCCCTACTGGATACTTCATTAGCTATTTCCCCTTTGGGTTGGAGCAAGAAGGAATGGAGAGAGAGGAAGAGTTTTCTTCCACCCTCCCAGTGTCAGAAGGGAATGGATGTCTCCCCTGGCCTGGCTGGTATCATGGGGAGAACAGAAAAGTCCCTCAACATTCCTTCCCTACCATAACTTGGTTTGGGTGACACCTATCTTCATGTGAAGGTTCATTTCTTCATTGAGAATCTACATATCATAGTATTAGGCATAAATATCTCCGGAAGGAGAAAATCAGAATTTGTAAGAATAAAATGTTAATAATGGTTATCTTTGAACGGGTTCACTGAGTCTTCACAACCCCACTCCCCAAATTCTCTGTGGTTTCCAAATATCCTCTCTTGAGCATATACTACTTTCAAAATATATAAAACAACACCTGTTATGAGAGTGTAAAAAATCTACAAGAGTCAGATCAGTCTTTCTCTAGGGAAGCGAAGAGTTTGTAAAAAAAAGTAAAACAAAACAAAAAACCTGCTACCCAACTGCTTCCATTCCAGGAGAGCATAATGAGGAGGTGACCTCATCCCTCTTTCTAATTCTCTCTGCCCAAAAGAGACTCCTCCGCCAGCCTTCAGTTCCTCATTAACGCTCCCCTCCGGCTATTCACAGGGCTCCGCTCCCCTCACGTGGCCCAGCTGTCAGAGGCTAAACCTGAGGCAACTGGTAGGTGATTCCAGGAAAGAGAACATTTCCGTCTCCATCCTTCCTCTGCTTCTAATTGGCAATTCTCCCGTGTTTCTAAAAGTGATATATATTATAAATTCATCTCCCGTGAGTAAAACTGAATCATTAACAGGGAAGGATCTTAAAAAAGACAAACTTCAGTAACAGAGACAACAAAAGTCCTCTTTTGGCTGACGGTCCAGCTGAAGAGAGTGACATATAATTTAGTAAATGTACCTTCACACGCAATCATGAACCATTTAACTGAGTGGCCTCGACAAGCAGCCATCCCAGAGGCATTTGAAAACCCAACCAGGAGTATAATTTCAGGGAGCAGTGTCTTTCATTTGGAACAGACTTTTCTGGTAGACACCCTGACCCCTCCACACCTTAGGACTTAATGTTTAGGTTTTACTTTCTTAAAATGTTCATATTGGATGAAGCCATGTTTCCATCATGTTGCCCAGGAGATCCGAACTAATAAAATGTGTCATTATGATGACTATATGACAGCCATTTTCCAGAAAATGTCCTATTTTCAGAATTTAGAAAAAGATTTTCACCAGACTATCTTTCTTGTTTCTACTGATAAGGATTTAAATGTGTGAATTTTATATGTTCCCTTGTGCCAGTTCATCAGAACTTCCTAGTTGTTAAAGTATCTTCTCTTACTTTTTTGGCTTCAACTCTTAAAGACAAAAAGAAAGAAAGAAACAAAGATACTACCATGAACTATAAATCTGGGACAAGCACCTAGAAATCTAGGTGACCACCGGAAGATACAGGTAATTAGGAAGACACACACTCTCTAGCTCTGCTGCAGGGAAATCTGCTTTGGGTGAGAGAAGAGCTGTCCCAGGGGACAAATTCCTACTGGGTGAGCATCAGTGGAGCTTTAATCACGTTTAAAAACAAGCTCTGATTGTCAGCAAACTAGATTCCAAAAGTAGAAAGCAAGGAATTAACATTTACTGAGTGTCTACCATACACCAGGTGCAATGCCTGGTTCTTATTTTTCCCATTTTACAGATGAGTGCTAAAGATAACAGGGCATTTACTTGAAGTCACATAGTAGAGTCAGAGCCAGGATGTGGTCCCAGGCCTGCCATTCTCCTCACACAAAGTGAGCTTAAGCAGTCAAGGTCCAGGTGCAGTAAAAAGTGTAAGGATCCAGTTATCATAACAGTGGTCTAGGCAGGGTCGGCCTTAACTCAATCTAGCGGGATTGTGCACTCTCTTTTACATTGAGAGCACTCTTAGAGAGAGGCAGACTCTGAGAGAATTGAAAAAATAATTACTGGTTGTCTGCATTTTTCATATGAAAGAAGGTGAAAGGTATAAGAAAAGTGTGTGAGAATTAGAATTGTTTCTTTTTAGTGATGGGTCTCTGATATTGTGTAGCTATCTTGAATGCTTTTGGAGAAGTACTTGCCTTAAGTCATCCCAAGCACTACGAACTTGTATTTCTTATTTATGCAATTCATGAACATAAGAACATTAACAATAACATTAAAGAAAGTACACGTTTCAAAGCACATATTGAAGGAAATGAACATTTTCTGATAAAATATTAATTTTACATTAATTTTGCATTACTTGTGATTCCTCCCAACATTAAAACAGCAAGGAGGGCTTCCCTGGTGGCGCAGTGGTTAAGAATCTGCCTGCCAATGCAGGGGACACGGGTTCGAGCCCTGGTCTGGGAAGATCCCACATGCCGCGGAGCAACTACGCCCGTGAGCTACAACTACTGAGCCTGCGCGCCTGGAGCCTGTGCTCTGAAACGGGAGAGGCCGCGACAGTGAGAGGCCCGCGCACCGCGATGAAGACTGGCCCCCGCTTGATGCAACTGGAGAAAGCCCTCGCACAGAAACGAAGACCCAACACAGCCAAAAATAAATAAATAAATAAATTAAAAAAAAAAAAACAGCAAGGAGAAACAATTTCAAAAGCTAGGGGAAAACATCTTGTACCTTTTGGGGTCTATCTCTAGGTCTAATTCAACTACTCCAGGTTTTATTAAAAAAGGTAAAGTCCGATTTTCATCACCTTATACTTGTCATTTATTTCTTCAGTCAGCAGATGTTTATTGAATGCCTACTCCATGCTCAGCATTGCTACAGGTGCTGAGCATGACCCAAACACTCTAGGTTCAAGTGGACAGTTGTCAATGAACACACGTCTTTCCTCCAGTTCACAGCCAGTGTCTTCTCCTAAGGACTTGCCTGGCACTGAAGGAGATTCTGCCCTCTGTTCTTTGGGACCTTCCCCTCCTGCTCCCTGAGGGACCTTGCTCCAGCAGCCATCCTGTGTCCCTCCTGGATCTTCGTCCCTCCCTCTTTGCTGGCTGTTTTCCTTCACCATGTAGACATGCCCTGATCTCACCCTTGATGCCCAATTGCTCTGTAGCTATTTATCTTTCCCTCTTCACAGCCAGGCTTCCTGAAAAATTCATCTACAGTCTGCTTCTCGTATCTTGGCCCCATTCATTCCTCAAGCTGCATTGATACTGACAACTCCCTTTGCCATGATGACCAAAGCTACTTTGCACGGCCACTTTTGACTAAAGCTTTCTGCAGCATTTGGCATTATTAACCACTGTGTCCTTGCATTCCCTTCTTTCCTCTCTGTCTCTTTTTCCTCCTACCTCTCTGGCACTTCCTTCTGTCTTTTCGTGGACTCATTTTGTTCTTTCTGTCCCTCACAGTTGGTGTGTTTGAGGTTCAGTCCTTAGCTCTCCCATTTCCACACTTGACATATGCACTCTTTGGCTCTCACCCAACTCTTACTTCCTTTCCTGCCAAACTTCTTGGGAAGAGTTGCATTCAGCCCCACTCTCCATCTCTTCAACATCCGTTCACCCCTCAACTCAGTGCAATCTGGGTTCTGTTCTCCAAACAGCATCAAAATCGCTCAAAAACACATCCCATTTCTGAACCGAGCAGAGCCATTGCAGTCCTTCCCTTAGTCAGTGCAGCATCTGATATTCTCTCCTCCCATTGGCTCTTTCCTGCCAGGCCTGCTTCTGCCCCGCATTTCATCTCTCACGCCTCCTTCACAGACTCCTTTCTGGGTTCCTGGTCTGTGGGCCCCTAGATCTACTCTCATCTCTCAAATGCTGCGCTCTCAGGACTCTGTCACAGTGTCTCTTCTCAACTCTCCCCATTTACTGTGGAAGATTTCACCTACTGTTCTGGCTTGAAAAGTCAGTCATCTCTGTACTGGTGATTCCCAAATCTGCATCTCCAATCTGGATTCAGCTCTACACTCCAGAGCCACGCAACCCCCTTCTGATCTGGCGTGGAGGTACCAAAAATGTCTACGGTTCAGTGTGGTTCAACCATGTCCCCAGTTGTGCTTCCTCACGTAATTCTTCCCTCAGTGAATGGGACCACTAGTAACTTAGTTGCTCAGGTCTGAACCCTGCATGTCTGGCATCTAGGGGTCATTTCTTCCCGCTTGAAACAATTTCTTGACTTGCTTTCAGATTCTCCTCTTACCACATTGGCCCCTTCTTGGCCTACTTTTCTCCATATATACTCTCCACTGGTGACTTCATTTGACCATGACTTTCAGCACCTTCTATAGGAAATGACTTCAGATTCGTAATTCCAATCCCACCACTCTCCTGAACCAGAGACATATACCCAGCCGCCTTGACTGAGCTCTGCCTGGATGGCTCACAGGAAGCTCAGACCTGCACAGCCAGACAGAACGCTTGATTTTCTGCTTCACATCTGCTCTTCTCCAGTTCTCCTCATCTCACCACATGACACAACCCAGCGGCTAAGGCCAATAACTAAGGAATCATTCTCGACTTTTCTTTTTCTCTCAAACTTCCTCAACCACCCCCATTCAAACACTCAGAAAATCCTGTTGGTTTTATCCTATAAATGCACCCAACCACCCCTAAACACATCCACAGTTGGCACTTGGCTTCAAGTCCCCATCACCCTTCTTTTTTTTTTGGTCACGTCACGTGACATGTGGGATCTTAGTTCCCCAACCAGGGATTGAACCCATGCCTCCTGCAGTGGAAGCTCGGAGTCCTAACCACTGGACCACCAGGGAAGTCCCCCCATCAGCTTTCAGCTGTGGTCTCCTGACTGTCTAAGCATGTCCACTCTTCCTCCTATGTAATCAATCCTCCACGAGCGGCCATAGCCACAGTGATCTCAAAATACAAACTAGGTCGCATCAATCCCCTGCTCTGAACATTCTAATGATTTTCCTCAGAACAAAGTCAAACTCCTTTCCTTGACTTATATAGTCTTCTAGCATCTGGCCCCTCCCTCCTTCTCAATGTCATCTCTTACTACTAGTAACTGCATTCACTCTTTCCATTTCTTAAACATGCATGCTCAGGGCTGTCACCCTTGCACTGTTCCCTTTGCTTAGAACTCTCTTCCCCATATCTTTGCATCTCTCACTCCCTTGTGCCCTAGTGGGAGAGACAGAGAATAAAAACCAAGTATCACTTGGAAGGGAGGCTTCATGAGGGCAAGAGCACCGTCTTCTTCATGCTATATGTCTAACACCACGGAAAAGTATATAAAATATAGGCTCAATAAACATTTGCAGAGCATGTGAGTGACTAAAACACAGATTGACCCTTCTTCTGCACCCGCCCATCCAATAAGTCACCAAGTCCTATCTGTCTAGCCCCCTAAATATCACTAGAATCTCTTCACTTGTCCCATCCTGTCTGTCCCGTCTTCATTAGATCATGTGACTCTTTCTAAACTGCAAATCTCATCATGGCATTCCTACACTAGCAACCCTCAGGATTAAACCCAAATTCACCAACGTGGCTTGTAAGTCCCTTGGTGATCTGTCACCAGCTACCCCTTCATTCTCTTCTTTGACCATGTCCTTCTTCAAACTCCATGCTGAAGCATTTTTAGTTCCTTAATGTGCTATGGTCTTTCTTGGCTCATTTCTTTACACATGCCGTTCCCCTGCCTGGAGTTCTCATGTCCATCTCTCCTTAGCCCACTCAGTCTTATCTTTCAGAGCTCAGTTTTGGACAATACTTCCTCCAGGAAGCCCTCTCTGATTTCCTAAGTAGGGATTAGGTGCCCTCCTCAGGGTCTCCCACTGATCTCTGTATTATCGAACTGTACTTACTGTGCTAAAACACAATACCTTCCATAAGGAGAGGACTTTTCCTCTCTTGCACTCAGTGTTACCTCCTGCAACTGGGATGGTGCTTGGTACACACTAGGGACCCTTTAGTATTTTGTTAATCCCTTCCAAAATATTTATGGGGCATCTACCAGATGCCAGCTACTATCCTAGGAAATAAAAAATCTAGGTAATAAAAAACATTCCCCCCTTATGGGGGTTTGTAATCTTGCATAAGAAGAGACAGACAATGAATATATATAGTATGCCAACAATAATAAGGACTATGCAGAAAAAGAAAGCAGGGAAGAAGGTAGGGAGTGTTGAATGGGGTAGGAGATTGTGATTTTAAACTGAGTGGTTGAGGAAGAACTCACTGACACCTGAGCAAAGTCCAGAGGTGCTTATCTCATTTGCAGACAGCAAATGTTGAATGAATGAAAAAGTTGAATGAATAATTTTGATTTCTCTGAGCCATTTGGGGGAGATTTGTTGTCACTGAGGTAACTGGTACTGTCTAAAGCTGCGATTTGAGATGATTTCAGTCAAGAGAAGCTGAAGCTGAGCGTCCTGTGCAGATGCTAGTTCCTGTCATCATTCTCTGGCCCAGATGGTGTCACAACTCCTAATCTGATCACGGAGCCGCTAACTTGATGGCCCCAGAAAATGCACAGGCACACTCTGTCTCCCGGTACAAGGGCTTTTGAATTGGAAATGGCCCCAACCCAGAAGATACAAACAAGAGGGAGGACATAAAGAAGAGGGACAAAAATAACTCCTGCTTTTTTCTCATATGTTGTTTTTTTAAATGAACTCTCATTGAGTCTTAAAAAGTCTCACAGCTTTAAGACTGTACTCTTCAGTCTGAAAGCAGCTCACACGCTTTTATTGACTAATGATTTACAAACAAACACATCCCTTCAAATGCATTGCCAAGGGAAGCAGGCTATGCATGTTTTTTCTTTAAGTGCAAGGTCACCGTCTCACTTTAACCATTTATTACAGGTAAATTTTGTACAGTGACTGAGTCAAAATGAGCACTTCTCTAAAAGCAACCAGTCAGAGCATGGAAATGTTTTCACGTGCCTCTATCCATGGCAGACAGCACCAAAGTGCTCTTCCAAGGAGCCCATCTAGGTGGCATTGAGAGTATCCTTTTCTCAAAGAATGAAAACACCAACACAGATGGGCAAAAGAAACCTGCTCTGGCATCCATGCTTCTGGTTCTTATGGGAGAAAACCCTCCAAAGGTCAGTTCCTTCAAATCCGCTTGGAAGTGGGAGTTGGGGGGAGAATTAAATATTGTCTCCAACTGTATTTGTTTCTTATTGTTGCTGTAACAAATGCCCACAAACTTAGTGGCTTAAAACAATACAAATTCATTATCTTACAGTTTTGGAGGTCAGAAATCCTAAAATGAAGGTCATGCCTGGCCTGTGTTTCCACTGGATGAAAGGGAAGAATTCCTCTACTTGCCTTTTTTCGGCTTTAGGGGCTGCCTGCATTCCTTGGTTTGTGGCTCCTTCCTCCACCTCTGACCCCTACCCCGCTTTTCAAAGGACTTTGTGATTACACTGGGGCACCCAGATAACCTGTAATAATCACATCATTTCAATTTCATAATTTAATCACATCTGTAGAGTCCCTTCTGCCTTAAAACAATATGACAGAGGCAGAAGAACGGATAAGTGACCTGGAAGATAAAATAGTGGAAATAACTACTGCAGAGCAGAATAAAGAAAAAAGAATGAAAAGAACTGAGCACAGTCTCAGAGACCTCTGGGACAACATTAAATGCACCAACATTCGAATTATAGGGGTCCCAGAAGAAGAAGAGAAAAAGAAAGGGACTGAGAAAATATTTGAAGTGATTAGAGTTGAAAACTTCCCTAATATGGGACAGGAAATAGTTAATCAAGTCCAGGAAGCACAGAGAGTCCCATACAGGATAAATCCAAGGAGAAACACACCAAGACACATATTAATCAAACTATCAAAAATTAAATACAAAGAACAAATATTAAAAGCAGCAAGGGAAAAACAACAAGTAACACATAAGGGAATCCCCATAAGGTTAACAGCTGATCTTTCAGAAGAAACTCTGCAAGCCAGAAGGGAGTGGTAGGACATATTTAAAGTGATGAAAGAGAAAAACCTACAACCAAGATTACTCTACCCAGCAAGGATCTCATTCAGATGTGACAGAGAAATTAAAAGCTTTACAGACAAGCAAAAGCTAAGAGAATTCAGCACCACCAAACCAGCTTTACAACAAATCCTAAAGGAACTTCTCTAGGCAGGAAACACAAGAGAAGGAAAAGACCTACACTAATAAACCCAAAACAATTAAGAAAAAGGTAATAGGAACGTACATATCGATAATTACCTTAAATGTAAATGGATTAAATGCTCCAACCAAAAGACATAGACTGGCTGAATGGATACAAAAACAAGACCTGTATATATGCTGTCTACAAGAGACCCACTTCAGACCTAGGGACACATACAGACTGAAAGTGAGGGGATGGAAAAAAACATTCCATGCAAATGGAAATCAAAAGAAAGCTGGAGTAGCAATTCTCATATCAGACAAAATAGACTTTAAAACAAAGACTATTACAAGAGACAAAGAAGGACACTACATAATGATCAAGGGATCAATCCAAGAAAAAGATATAACGATTGTAAATATTTATGCACCCAACATAGGAGCACCTCAATACATAAGGCAAATGCTAACAGCCATAAAAGGGGAAATCGACAATAACACAACCATAGTAGGGGACTTTAACACCCCACTTTCACCAATGGACAGATCATCCAGAATGAAAATAAATAAGGAAACACAAGCTTTAAATAATACATTAAACAAGATGGACTTAATTGATATTTATAGGACATTCCATCCAAAACAACAGAATACACATTCTTCTCAAGTGCTCATGGATCATTCTCCAGGATAGATCATATCTTGGGTCACAAATCAACCCTTGGTAAATTTAAGAAAATTGAAATCATATCAAGTATCTTTTCCGACCACAACGCTATGAGACTAGATATCAATTACAGAAAAAATCTGTAAGAAATACAAACACATGTAGGCTAAACAACACACTGCTTAATAACCAAGAGATCACTGAAGAAATCAAAGAGGAAATCAAAATATACCTAGAGACAAATGACAATGAAAACACAGTGACCCAAAACCAATGGGATGCAGTAAAATTAGTTCCAAGAGGGAAGTTTATAGCTATACAAGCCTACCTTAAGAAACAAGAAACATCTCAAATAAGCAACCTAACCTTACACCTAAAGCAATTAGAGAAAGAAGAACCAAAAAACCTCAAAGTTTGCAGAAGGAAAGAAATCATAAAGATCAGATCAGAAGTAAATGAAAAAGAAATGAAGGAAATGATAGCAAAGATCAATAAAACTAAAAGTTGGTTCTCTGAGAAGATAAACAAAATTGATAAACCATTAGCCAGACTTATCAAGAAAAAACAGGAGAAGACTCAAATCAATAGAATTAGAAATGAAAAAGGAGAAGTAACAACTGACACTGAAGAAATACAAAGGATCATGAGAGATTACTACAAGCAACTATAAGCCAATAAAATGGACACCCTGGAAGAAATGGACAAATTCTTAGAAATGCACAACCTTCTGAGACTGAACCAGGAAGAAATAGAAAATATGAACAGACCAATCACAAGCACTGAAATTGAAACTGTGATTAAAAATCTTCCAACAAACAAAAGTCCAGGACCAGATGGCTCCACAGGCAAATTCTATCAAACATTTAAAGAAGAGCTAACACCTATCCTTCTCAAACTCTTCCAAAATATAACAGAGGGAGGAACACTCCCAAACTCATTCTATGAGGCCACCATCACTCTGATACCAAAACCATACAAAGATGTCACAAAGAAAGAAAACTACAGGCCAATATCACTGATGAACATAGATGCAAAAGTCTTCAACAAAATACTAGCAAACAAAATCCAACAGCAGATTAAAAGGATCATACATTATGATCAAGTGATGTTTATCCCAAGAATGCAAAGATTCTTCAATATATGCAAATCAATCAATGTGATACACCATATTAATAAATTGAAGGAGAAAAACCATATGATCATCTCAATAGCTGCAGAGAAATCTTTTGACAAAATTCCACACCCATTTATGATAAAAACTCTCCAGAGAGTAGGCATAGAGGGAGCTTACCTCAACATAATAAAGGCCATATATGACAAACCCACAGCCAACATCGTCCTTGATGGTGAAAAACTGAAACCATTTCCACTAAGATCAGGAACAAGACAAGGTTGCCCACTGTCACCACTATTATTCAACATAGTTTTGGAAGTTTTAGTCACAGCAATCAGAGAAGAAAAAGAAATAAAAGGAACCCAAACTGGAAAAGAAGAAGTAAAGCTGTCACTGTTTGCAGATGACATGATAGTATACATAGAGAATCCTAAAGATGCTACCAGAAAACTACTGGAGCTAATCAACGAATTTGGTAAAGTAGCAGGATACAAAATTAATGCACAGAAATCTCTTGCATTCCTATACACTAATGATGAAAAATCTGAAAGTGAAATTAAGAAAACACTCCCATTTACCACTGCAACAAAAAGAATAAAATATCTAGGAATAAACCTACCTAAGGAGACAAAAGACCTGTATGCAGAAAATTATAAGACACTGATGAAAGAAATTAAAGAGGATACAAATAGATGGAGAGATATACCATGTTCTTGCAGTGGAAGAATCAACATTGCGAAAATGACTCTACTACCCAAAGCAATCTACAGATTCAATGCAATCCCTATCAAACTACCACTGGCATTTTTCACATAACTAGAACAAAATATTTCACAATTTGTATGGAAATGCAAAAGACCCCGAATAGCCAAAGCAATCTTGAGAAAGAAAAACGGAGCTGGAGGAATCAGGCTCCCTGACTTCAGATTATACTACAAAGCTACAGTAATCAAGACAGTATGGTACTAGCACAAAAACAGAAATATAGATCAATGGAACAGGATAGAAAGCCCAGAGATAAACCCACGCACATATGGTCACCTTATCTTTGAAAAAGGAGGCAAGAATACACAGTGGAGAAAAGACAGCCTTTTCAATAAGTGGTGCTGGGAAAACTGGACAGGTACATGTAAAAGTATGAAATTAGAACACTCCCTAACACCATACACAAAAATAAACTCAAAATGGATTAAAGACATAAATGTAAGGCCAGACACTATAACTCTTAGAGGAAAATATACGTAGAACACGCTATAACATAAATCACAGCAAGATCCTTTTTGACCCACCTCCCAGAGAAATGGAAATAAAAACAAAAATAAACAAATGGGACCTAATGAAACTTAAAAGCTTTTGCACAGCAAAGGAAACCATAAACAAGATGAAAAGACAACCCTCAGAATGGGAGAAAATATTTGCAAATGAAGCAACTGACAAAGGATTACTCTCCAAAATTTACAAGCAGCTCATGCAGCTCAATATCAAAAAAACGAACAACCCAAACCAAAAATAGGCAGAAGACCTAAATAGACATTTCTCCAAAGAAGATATACAGGTTGCCAACAAACACATGAAAGAATGCTCAACATCATTAATCATTAGAGAAATGCAAATCAAAACTACTATGAGATATCATCTCACACCTGTCAGAATGGCCATCATCAAAATATCTACAAACAATAAATGCTGGAGAGGGTGTGGAGAAAAGGGAACCCTCTTGCACTGTTGGTGGGAATGTAAATTGATACAGCCACTATGGAGAACAGTATGGAGGTTCCTTAAAAAACTAAAAATAGAACTACCATACGACCCAGCAATCCCACGACTGGGCATATACCCTGAGAAAACCATAATTCAAAAAGAATCATGTACCAAAATGTTCATTTCAGCTCTAGTTACAATAGCCAGGACATGGAAGCAACCTAAGTGTGCATTAACAGATGAATGGATAAAGAAGATGTGGCACATATACACAATGGAATATTACTCAGCCATAAAAAGGAACGAAACTGAGTTATCTGTAGTGATGTGGATGGACCTAGAGACTGTCGTACAGAGTGAAGTAAGTAGAAAAACAAATAACGCATGCTAACCCATATATATGGAATCAAAAAAAAAAAAAAAAAAAGGAAATGGTCAGAAGAACCTGGGGCAAGATGGGAATAAAGATGCAGACCTACTAGAGAATGGACTTTAGCATACAGGGAGGGGGAAGGGTAAGCTGGGGCAAAGTGAGAGAGTGGCATGGACATATATACACTACCAAACGTAAAATAGATAGCTAGTGGGAAGCAGCCGCATAGCACAGGGAGATCAGCTCCGTGCTTTGTGTCCACCTAGAGGGGTGGGATAGGGAGGGTGGGAGGGAGGGAGAACCAAGAGGGAGGAGATATGGGGATATATGTATATGTATAACTGATTCACTTTGTTATAAAGCAGAAACTGACACACCATTGTAATGCAATTATACTCTAATAAAGATGTTAAAAAAAACACAACAACAACAAAAGAATTCCCCAAAAAACAATATGACATACTGTAAAGTAAAGTAACAAATTTATGTACTACAGGGATTAGAACGTTGATATCTTTGTGGGACCGTTATTCTGCCACTATAGCAGCTATGTTCATGCATAATGAAAAGTGTGCCTTGAAAATTTTTTTTAAGGGAAAGGAAATTGTTGCTTATTGAGCAGGGTGTGCAGGTGTTTACATACCTAATCTTCTTTAGCACACTGGAATTCATTCATCTGAACATGGTTGTCTTTCAATGTAGTCACTCTGAAGGTCATGGGCGTACTTTAATGAAGCTCTCATTGCTCAAGAACAGTTTGAACGCTTTGAAATTGCTTTCGGAGCACTCATTAGAATATCCTTGATGGAAGCAAATGCTCATTCTTTGAGAGTAAGATTTAGTTTTTGGAAAGAAGCAAAATGCTGGATTAAGCTAGATAATACTTTCTGGATCCAAAAGAAGGATAAATTATAAAGAAACTTGCATGACTTAAAATTGGCTCTGAAGATTTTAAAATAGAAATTCTAACAGATTTTGAACAATGATAGTCACGTCAGAATAAGTGTATAATAATAAAAGATAAGCACTTTGAATATTGATTTGAATGTATAAAGTTTGCCATTTACTAAGCTACTTTGTTTACATTGTATATAGTAAAACATCATTATTACTTCAAGGATATTTTTATTTGAAAAGTAAAGAGAATTCTTATATAAAAAGATGTTTCTAACGAAACTATTTGGCGTTTGCTTACTCTTAATTCTCATGTTATGTTGCCTAATTATGGAAGCGATTTGTTACAAACTAGCTCTTTTCAAGTCCATTATCTTTCATATTGTGTCCTCTAACTAAATCCTTTAATAAGATGTAGTATTGTTTTTTAAAATGAGCCGAAACTAGATCATTGGTTTTAAAAAAATCCTCAAGTCCTGTATCCAACCCAGAAAATCATTGACTTTCTCTTTCATCTTATTAATGATCTTTAAAGTTTCAGGAACCAAGTAGTAATTATCTGGAGAAAACTATGAGAAATTATCAGTGATGCTATTTATAGAATTTTGCTTCAAGAAAGTCAGGAGGGATGACTTGAAATAAAAACATGATTCTAAATTTCTATGAAAAAATTTCTTACCTATAAAAATCACTTAAGAGGCCAAATGAACACTTTCAGCCAATGAGCATACCCTAATTGGCAAGATCTTAAAGCATGACTAATTGGAACACTCTGACTTTAGAAAATTTAAAATTAGTTTGTATCAAGGCTTATAAGTCATAAGTTTCTGAAGTAAGGAAAAATTTGAGTTTTAAAATTTTATTTACTTTGCCATTAGAAAACTTGTGTTTTCAATGCTGTGCTTTCTTTCCTTCTGTCTCTGTCTTGGTTTCTCTTTGTCTCTCTCTTACACACACACACACACACACACACACACACACACACACACATTCCTTACCATTGACTAAAACTGTCCATTTGTACAATCATCTGCCCACAATTCCACTAATTGTATGCTGTAGAGACCGTTCATGTTCAGAAGGTCTAACGCAGTCAATGGTTAACAGATTAATCTGAGTGAGCATAAAGTAGCCTTGGGGATAGCCAAGGCTGGGCTTCCTGTGTCTTCCCATCTGCCCTATTCACCCTTATCCACCAAAGATGCCAGGCGAGGCAATTTGGCCACTAACTCTGAAAAATATGAATCCTTGTGTGTGGTGTAATAATGGACTATAGGAGTGTTTCACTTTTCACAAACTCTGTACATGGAAAGAATACCTAAGGAAACAAATGTGCGTTATTATTCATAGTACAAAATGATTTTTCAATTTACAAGCAATACTCTGTGCATTTCCCAGTATTTTAAATATATAAATTATTTATAAAAATTTATTTGGAAGTATTATTTCAGGAACATGTTCACTGCAAAAAAGGTGGTACAGTTGTACCATAGGAGAAATTTTTCTTTATTTTACATGTCAAGCAACAGCATTCCAGGGCTTTAAGGTTTGTTTAGCCTCTGGTACTGTGAAAATATTCCAAATAGGATATTACCATATTTTCTTGTACAATTTCCCTTGATATTTTCACTCTCAAACAGAGTGGGTGGGAGAATTTTGTTCGTACCTAGCAGCAATCTCATTAATTTTTATGAGATTTCACCTCTATTGACTGGCAAATGGTCCTACCTGAGGTAACACAGTAATCAATCAGTGGCAAAGCTAATTGGAATGTGGGTTTCCATAACCTTCTCCTTGTGTCTCAAGCAGATTCTTTCACCTAGATCACTTTGCATGCAATTGTGAATTTTTTCATCGCTCTTCTTAAAATTGCTGTCCAAGAGTGAGAGTGTATGAGAGGATGAAGTGGTTTAGGCAACGTGTCTATTTTTAGTTTTTTCCCCCTTAAATTGGATCAATGGAAAGAACATGTGAAGTGGAAAATATGTGAGTAAAAGGAGCTGGCATTTAATGAGCAGCTACTACATTAAGGAGACGTTGCTAAAGCAGTGGGCATCACAGGTTGGCTGACTGCTTGCCCCATGGATCTCAGACAATTCTGAGAATGTCAGAAGACCAGAGACAGGTCTATTTGTAGGAAAGACAGAGGAACTTCACTGAGGAAGGTGCTAAAGTCTGCAGTAGGAGATGGTGGCAGGATCAGAACAACATAAGGTGTTATTGTTTGTTGCATTATTTTCGCCTTAGACCTGGTGGAGGAACACGGACCATTGGATGCAATGTTACATTTGCATATCCACAACCACAGCAGAAGGCAGGTTTTTATATTCTTACTTATAAGAGGGGAAACTGATGCTCACAGAGAGAGAAAACAAACACATAAAGGCATCTCACTTTTTTAGAACTTGTCTACATGAGCCAATGGAGCTGACGATCACCAGGGAACCAAGCTGTCTAGTTTTACTGCCAGATTCATGTTCTCAGTGTCCTCGAGAGTCTTCCCTGTCACGGGTGGATCCAGTCACTCCACTTCTGCAATCCCATAGTATTTTGTGTATAGATACATTTTACTGCCTTTCATGCTGCACTGTAATTTGTTTACAGATCTTTCTTCCAGCAAAATAGGAGAAAATTTTTGGAAAGTTAATCTTCCCCCTTAAATCACATGCCATCCAACCTTCTACCCATAAAACTGAGCCATGAGGAAAACAAGAGCAGGTCCTTTATAGAACAGAGAGGTCATTGATAAGCTTTCAAACATAAAGCTGATTTTCCTGACTTCTTATTAAGGAAGGGTCTAGAGGGTCATGTCTGTGGAAAGATAAGGGGTTCAAAGTTCTGTAATCTCCCTCCAACATATCAAGAATCGATATTGCCAACTCCATCAGAATTTCCTCCAGAATGTGGAAGATTGCCTTTTCCTCCCTTAGGGCCAAGCCAGGAGGGCTGGTGTCCCAAAAGGAGGATGTGAGACGAGAAAGTCCATGCTAGAGAGGATGAGGGAGGGAGCACTTGTCCCCCACCGTGGACATGGCCAGAGGAAAGGAAGTTGACAGAGGAGAAATGGCTGTTGAATCATATGTGCCCAGAGGGGCCCTCTCTGAACTGAAGGCCCAAGGGGAGAAAGAATGCTAGACAGTTTGAAAGGAAACTGAAAGCAAAGCGTCTATTTCCTTTTGGACAGCACCACACCCACCTGAAGAGGTCACATCAGACAACAAGCAGAGGTGAAGTGTCATTAGTAGAACACTCTCGTTCCCCAGCATCCTTCTTAGCTCCTGTTTTGCCAGAAGCCAGAGTGCTCTGCAAAGGCGTGCAGGCTGGCTGACCTGGGGCAGGACAGGGGGTTCTATGTGGCAGGAACCACCATGGCTGGAGACCAGAAGCATTCACAGCCAGATACCTGGAGGTCCACAGCATCAATGAGAATCAGGGGGCTCAGCAAGGGGGGAGGAGCAGCAGAGGCCAGCAGAGTGCCAGGCACAGACTGAGCCACAGATCCACATCCAACCCAGCAAGTGCACACTCAACAACTGGCTGACTGCCCAATGGTGGACAGCAGCCAAAGGACCAACGTGAGGCCAAAGGTCATGCTAGAGACCCACGTGCCTTCTCGGAAACACATATGGGACAGAGGAATTCTGAGAGGCTGGGCATTTGTCCAAAAGCAACTGAACTATCCAAAGAAAGTTTTTAAACCAGAAGAAATTGGTAATTTTTACATCTAACCAGACTTTTCCCTCCAGCCACTGCTATTTAGCTACCTTGGGGATATTTGGAGAAGGTTCACTATGAAGATTAGATCAATTGTAGGATATAAAGAAGGTACAATTGCTTTGGACATCTAAGCATAGCATGAGTGAATCTGCATTCAGGCTTTGCCTGCAACACTTGAGAGCTAGGACAATTTTTTCATCATCTTTATATCCCCAGAGCATAGTAGACTACTTAAAGGTGTTTAGAGTTCCATACTTGGGTCCTGCAGGAATAAATGCACTTACTGATGATAAAACTATTAAAGATCACTTGTGTTGCCTTGCCCAATAACTGGCCCTTAGAAATTCATCCTTTCATTCATTAACGTTTTTATTCAAATATTTCATATATGTTTGACATCTATATGTACCTGATCTTGTGAAGGAGACAAAGATGAATTGTTTCCACATTTATTCAAACATCAGACATTTTTTCAGTGCTTATTGTGTATCAGGTACATAGGTCTCACCTCAAGGACCTTACAGACTTAAAGGAGAGAGGAAATACGTAAACAACCATCATATAAAGTAGAAAGTGACAGTTACAATAAGGAAGGTGAAGAGGAAGAAACAGAGTGAAGACAGGATCAAATGCATGTTTTCCTGGCTGCTGTGGAGTGTAGTGGGAGGAATGGAGAGAGATGCTCCTCTTACTTTCCAATGGAATCACCTGACAGCATCAGGGGACCAGCCCGCGGGACCAGAGTCAACGGAGGTAGAGTATGAAAGCTCCCTTTTGTAGAAGGCGGTTTGACAGAACACATTTAAAAACGGGGTTAGGGATAGGCATCATCTGGAACTAAAGAAAGACTGAAGATAGTTTTAGTGTGTCCTTTGATGATATGCAAGGGTCTCTCCCCTACATCAGGACAAAAGGCTGACCAAAAACTGTGCTGCATCCAATCAAATATTTGGATTTAGACTGCTACATATTTAAGTTATTTTCACAATCATGAGAATAGGAAGTCCAGATTTAAGAAATCTGAGAGTCAGAATATCATGTTCCCTTTAGGGGTAAGAACATTGCTTTTGAATGCTTTGCCTTTAAATGCACTTTAAAATAGCTCTTGAATAGTCATTAAACTGCCACAGTCCTATACCAGGGACAGGTACAAACAGTGAGGATAAAGAAGGAAATACAGTCTTAAAAGCTGAGCTCATAATCGTAAACTCAAGCCCACAGGACGTGTTTCTAATGTGCACAGGCGTGCTTTCTCTCTGCTCATCCACGGAGGGGGAAATTCAGGTTGGCTACAAATAAAAAGTCTGCTTAGTGACTTTCTCTCGTGTGTCACAACTTCTTGACTATAGGACCACCGTTACATAAATCTTCAGGGTGAGAAGTACCTCTTCCCATGTCTCCACTGAGCTGAATGCATATTTTCCCCACCACACTGCCACACTGTATTCTAATTGTTAGGGTAGCTGTCTATCATCCCATGGTACGGCTCTGGTCTGATCAGTAGCTGTGTCCCTATCATCTAGCCACAGTGTTGGCATTTTTTAATCAATAAAGGAATCTGTATGCCAAGTCTATTCATATTGCTTAAACTTTAGACTCCAGAGAGACATAAGAAGGTATAAATTACCCAGCCTTTCTCTGTATCTTATGCAACTTAATTCCTAGCCTACTGAAAATTCAGAAAGAGTGGACCTAGAAAGTACTGAGCGTTACAAAAAGCCATCGCTTTGGTAAAAAACTGTTGCATGTGTATGTTGTAGTACGTTGTGTATGTTACACATGTATGCCACATGTGTGTACCTTGTAGAATTAGTCGCAGGGTCAGGTATCACACTGCACATTAGGGAGGCTGGCTTTCATTCTGTATTAAGCTCTGCTAACATACCCAAGGCGAGGAGTGGGCTGAAGGAAAACAATCAGGGCTAGAGGGTTTTCTTTCTCGTTCTTTGCTCCTGCTAAACTGCTTAAAGAATGGGAAGAGCTCAGACACACGCACTGTGTGAAGGAGGGGATGTGTTAAAGGTACACACTCCTCAGTATGGTTAGCAAGAGAACTGGAAATTGTTTCCCATGTGAGTTCATTTTAATTACCAAACTATCCTGTTTGAAGAGACCTGCTTTTTTCTTATTTCACAGATGTACTAGTTTCACCTGTTTGAATTTTAGTACTACATGGTTGAAGAAAGATGAATAAACCTTGGGTGAGAAGTTGTAAAGCTGGTATTTCTACTGAAATGGTTCATATAGCACAGTTATAAAAATAGCACAGCTTTTAGAATTTATCCAAATGTCATTGCTAATCTGTCTCAAAGTCACAGACACAATCTATTCATTCTCTACAAGTCAAGAGATACAAATCCACAAATGTGCCTATAAAATAAAATCCTTATAAATCTAACATGATGGTGTTAAAATCTCTCCTTTGACTTTCTAATAAAGAAAACAGCTGGTTTTCTTCACTTCCATGTCTGTCTTTCATCATCTTTTTCCTGAATAAATGTTATCTTTTGCCTTTGTTAACTTTCTTTAGCTCCCTACTATAAAGGCAAAGTTAAAAATTTTTTTCCCAAAAGATGTTTGACATTGTTAGCCATTAAGGAATTGCAAATTAAAACCACAATGAATTATCACTGCACACCTTTTAGAATTGCTAACAAAAAAAAATAATGATAACACCAAATGCTGGTGAGGGCAGGGAGAATGGGACCTCTCATACATTGCTGGTGGGAATGTAAAATTGTACAACCACTCTGGACAGTTGTTTGACTGTTTCTGAAACCAAATAGTCATTTTCCACATGATCCAGAAACTGTACTTTTGAGAATTTACCCCAGAGAGATGAGATCTTATGTTAATATAAAACCTCCACATGAATGTCATAGCAATTTTTTGTTTTTGTTTTCTTAATTTTTGAATTTTATTTATTTTTTTATACAGCAGGTTCTTATTAGTCATCAATTTTATACACATCAGTGTATACATGTCAATCCCAATTGCCCGATTCATCACACCACCACCCCCATCCCCCCGTGGCTTTCCCCCCTTGGTGTACATACATTTGTTGTCTACATCTGTGTCTCAATTTCTGCCCTGCAAACCGGTTCATCTGTACCATTTTTCTAGGTTCCACATATATGCGCTAATATACGATATTTGTTTTTCTCTTTCTGACTTACTTCACTCAGTATGAGTCTCTAGATCCATCCACGTCTCTACAAATGACCCAATTTTGTTCCTTTTTATGGCTGAGTAATACTCCACTGTATATATGTACCACATCTTCTTTATCCATCCGTCGATGGGCATTTAGGTTGCTTCCATGACCTGGCTATTGTAAACAGTGCTGCAATGAACATTGGGGTGTATGTGTCTTTTTGAATTATGGTTTTCTCTGGGTATATGCCCAGTAGTGGGATTGCTGGATCATATGGTAATTCTATTTTTAGTTTTTTAAGGAACCTCCATACTGTTCTCCATAGTGGCTGTATCAATTTACATTCCCACCAACAGTGCAAGAGGGTTCCCTTTTCTCCACACCCTCTCCAGCATTTGTTGTTTGTAGATTTTCTGATGATGCCCATTCTAACTGGTGTGAGGTGATACCTCACTGTAGTTTTGATTTGCAGTTCTCTAATGATTAGTGATGTTGAGCATCCTTTCATGTGTTTGTTGTCAATCTGTATATCTTCTTTGGAGAAATGTCTATTTAGGTCTTCTGCCCATTTTTGGATTGGGTTGTTTGTTTTTTTAATATTGAGCTGCATGAGCTATTTATATATTTTGGAGATTACTCCTTTGTCAGTTGCTTCATTGGCAAATATTTTCTCCCATTCTGAGGGTTGTCTTTTCTCCTTGTTTATGGTTTCCTTTGTTGTGCAAAAGCTTTGAAGTTTCATTAAGTCCCATTTGTTTATTTTTGATTTTATTTCCATTACTATAGGAGGTGGATCAAAAAAGATCTTGCTGTGATTTATGTCAAAGAGTGTTCTTCCTATGTTTTCCTCTAAGAATTTTATAGTGTCCAGTCTTACATTTAGGTCTCGAATCCATTTTGAGTTTATTTTTGTGTATGGTGTTAGGGAGTGTTCTAATTTCATTCTTTTACATGTAGCTGCCCAGTTTTCCCAGCACCACTTATTGAAGAGACTGTCTTTTCTCCATTGTATATCCTTGCCTCCTTTGTCATAGATTAGTTGACCAAAGGTGCGTGGGTTTATCTCTGGGCTTTCTATCTTGTTCCATTAATCTATGTTTCTGTTTTTGTGCCAGTACCATATTGTCTTGAACTGTAGCTTTGTAGTATAGTCTGAAGTCAGGGAGTCTGATTCCTCCAGCTCCGTTTTTCTCCCTCAAGACAGCTTTGGCTATTTGGGGTCTTTTGTGTCTCCATACAAATTTTAAGATTTTTTGTTCTAGTGCTGTAAAAATGCCATTGGTAATTTGATAGGGATTGCATTGAATCTGTAGATTGCTTTGGGTAGTATAGTCATTTCCACAATATTGATTCTTCCAATCCAAGAACATAGTATATCTCTCCATCTGTTGGTATCATCTTTAATTTCTTTCATCAGTGTCTTATAGTTTTCTGCTTACAGGTCTTTTGTCTCCCTGGGTAGGTTTATTCCTAGGTATTTTATTCTTTTTGTTGCGATGGTAAATGTGTTTCCTTATTTTCTCTTTCAGATTTTTCATCATTAGTGTATAGGAATGCAAGAGATTTCTATGCATTAATTTTGTATCCTGCAACTTTACCAAATTCATTGATTAGTTCTAGTAGTTTTCTGTTGGCATCTTTAGGATTCTCTATGTATAGTATCATGTCATCTGCAAACAATGACAGTTTTACTTCTTCTTTTCCGATTTGGATTCCTTTTATTTCTTTTTCTTCTCTGATTGCTGTGGCTAGGACTTCCAAAAGTATGTTGAATAATAGTGGTGAGAGTGGACATCCTTGTCTTGTTCCTGATCTTAGAGGAAATGCTTTCAGTTTTTCACCATTGAGAATGATGTTTGCTGTGGGTTGGTCGTATGTGGCCTTTATTATGTTGAGGTAGTTTCCCTCTATGCCCACTTTCTGGAGAGTTTTTATCATAAATGGGTGTTGAATTTTGTCAAAAGCTTTTTCTGCATCTATTGAGATGATCATATGGTTTTTATTCTTCAATATGTTAATATGGTGTATCACATTGATTGATTTACATATATTGAAGAATCTTTGCATCCCTGGGACAAATCCCACTTGATCATGGTGTATGACCCTTTTAATGTGCTGTTGGATTCTGTTTGCTAGTATTTTGTTGAGGATTTTTGCATCTATATTCATCAGTGATATTGGTCTGTCATTTTATTTTTTTGTAGTATCTTTGTGTGGTTTTGGTATCAGGGTGATGGTGGCCTCATAGAATGTGTTTGGGAGTGTTCCTTCCTCTGCAATTTTTTGGAAGAGTTTGAGAAGGACAGGTGTTAGCTCTTCTCTAAATGTTTGATGGAATTCACCTGTGAATCCATCTGGTCTTGGACTTCTGTTTGTTGGAAGATTTTTAATCACAGTTTCAATTTCATTACTAGTGATTGGTCTGCTCATATTTTCTATTTTTTCCTGGTTCAGTCTCGGAAAGTTATGCTTTTCTAAGAATTTGTCCATTTCTTCCAGGTTGTCCATTTTATTGGCATAGAGTTGCTTGTAGTAGTCTCTTAGGATGCTTTGTATTCCTGCGGTGTCTGTTGTAACTTCTCCTTTTTCATTTCTAGTTTTATGGATTTGAATCCTCTCCCTCTTTTTCTTGATGAGTCTGGCTAATGGTTTAGCAATTTTGTTTATCTTCTCAAAGAACCAGCTTTTAGTTTTATTGATCTTTGCTACTGTTTTCTTTGTTTCTATTTCATTTATTTCTGCTCTGATCTTTATGATTTCTTTCCTTCTGCTAACTTTCGGTTTTGTTTGTTCTTCTTTCTCTAGTTCCTTTAGGTGTAATGTTAGATTGTTTACTTGAGATTTTTCTTGTTTCTTGAGGTAGCCTTGTAGAGCTATAACCTTCCCTCTTGGAACTGCTTTTGCTGCATCCCATAGGTTTTGGATCGTCGTGATTTCATTGTCATTTGTCTCTAGGTATTTTTTGATTTCCTCTTTGATTTCTTCAGTGATCTCTTGGTTATTTAGTAATGTATTATTTAGCCTCCATGTGTTTGTGTTTTTTATTTATTTTTCCCTGTAAATCATTTCTAATCTCATAGCGTTGTGGTCAGAAAAGATGCTTGATATAATTTCAATTTTCCTAAATTTACTGTGGCTTGATTTGTGACCCAAGATGTGATCTATCCTGGAAAATGTTCTGTGCGCACTTGACAAGAAAGTGTAATCTGCTGTTTTTGGATGGAATGTCCTATAAATATCAATTAAATCTATCTGGTCTATTGTGTCATTTAGAGCTTCTGTTTCCTTATTTATTTTCATTATGGATGATCTGGCCATTGGTGTAAGTGAGGTGTTAAAGTCCTCCAGTATTATTGTGTTACTGTCGATTTCCTCTTTTACAGCTGTTAGCAGTTGCCGTATGTATTGAAGTGCTCCTATGTTGGGTGCATGTATATTTATAATTGTTATATCTTCCTCTTGGATTGGTCCCTTGATCATTATGTAGTGTCCTTCCTTGTCTCTTGTAACATTCTTTATTTTAAAGTCTATTTTATCTGATATGAGTATTGCTACTCCAGATTTCTTCTGATTTCCATTTGCATGGAATATCTTTTTCCATCCCTTCACTTTCAGTCTGTATGTGTCCCTAGGTCTGAAGTAGACAGCATATAGATGGGTCTTGTTTTTATATCCATTCAGCAAGCCTGTGTCTTTGGTTGGAATATTTAATCCATGCATGTTTAAGGTAATTATCGATATGTATGTTTCTATGACCATTTTCTTAATTGTTTTGGGTTTGTTTTTGTAGGTTCTTTTCTTCTCTTGTGTTTCCCACTTAGAGAAGTTCCTTTAGCATTTGTTGTAGAGCTGGATTGGTGGTGCTGAATTCTCTCAGCTTTTGCTTGTCTCTAAAGCTTTTGATTTCTCCATCGAATCTGAATGAGATCCTTGCTGGGTAGAGTAATCTTGGCTGTAGGTTCTTCCCTTTCATCACTTTAAGTATATCATGCCACTGCCTTCTGGCTTGTAGAGTTTCTGCTGAGAAATCAGCTGTTAACCTTATGGGAGTTCCCTTGTATGTTATTTGTCGTTTTTCCCTTGCTGCTTTCAATAATTTTTCTTTGTCTTTAATTTTTGCCAGTTTGATTACTATGTGTCTTGGCGTGTTTTTCTTTGGGTTTATCCTGTGTGGGCCTCTCTGTGCTTCCTGGACTTGGGTGGCTATTTCCTTTCTCATGTTAGGGAAGTTTTCAACTGTAATCTCTTCAAATATTTTCTCGGGTCCTTTCTCTCTCTCTTCTCCTTCTGGGACCCCTATAATGCAAATGTTGCTGTGTGTAATGTTGTCCCAGAGGTCTCTTAGGCTGTCTTCATTTCTTTCCATTCTTTTTTCTTTATTCTGTTACGCAGCAGTGAATTCCACCATTCTGTCTTCCAGGTCACTTATCCGTTCTTCTGCCTCCGTTATTCTGCTATTGATTCCTTCTAATGTAGTTTTCATTTCAGTTATTGTATTGTTCATCTCTGTTTGTTTGTTCTTTAATTCTTCTAGGTCTTTGTTAAACATTTCTTGCATCTTCTCGATCTTTGCCTCCATTCTTTTTCTGAGGTCCTGGATCATCTTCACTATCATTATTCTGAATTCTTTTTCTGGAAGGTTGCCTATCTCCACTTCTTTAGTTGTTTTTTGGGGTTTTATCTTGTTCCTTCATCTGGTACATAGCCTTCTGCTTTTTCCTCTTGTCTGTCTTTCTGTGAATGTGGTTTTTGTTCCACAGGCTGCAGGATTGTAGTTCTTCTTGCTTCTGCTGTCTGCCCTCTGGTGGATGAGGCTGTCTAAGAGGCTTGTGCAAGCTTCCTGATGGGAGGGACTGGTGGTGGGTAGAGCTGACTGTTGCTCTGGTGGGCAGAGCTCAGTAAAACTCTAATCTGCTTGACTGCTGATGGGTGGGGCTGGGTTCCCTCCCTGTTGGTTGTTTGGCCTGAGGCAACCCAACACTGGAGCCTACCTGGGCTCTTTGGTGGGGCTAATGGCAGACTCTGGGAGGGCTCATGCCAAGGAGTACTTCCCAGTACTTCTGCTGCCAGTGTCCTTGTCCCCACAGTGAGCCACAGCCACCACCCACCTCTGCAGAAGCCCCTCCAACACTAGCAGGTAGGTCTGGTTCAGTCTCCTCGGGGGTCACTGCTCCTTCCCCTGTGTCCCGATGTGCACACTACTTTGTGTGTTCCCTCCAAGAGTGGAGTCTCTGTTTCCCCCAGTCGTGCCGAAGTCCTGTAATCAAATCCTGCTAGCCTTCAAAGTCTGATTCTCTAGGAATTCCTCCTCCCATTGCCGGACCCCCAGGTTGGGAAGCCTGACGTGGGGCTCAGAACCTTCACTCCAGTGGGTGGACTTCTGTGGTATAAGTGTTCTCCAGTCTGTGAGTCACCCACCCAGCAGTTATGGGATTTGATTTTACTGTGATTGCGCTCCTCCTACCGTCTCATTGTGGCTCTCCTTTGTCTTTGGATGTGGGGTATCTTTTTTGGTGAGTTCCAGTGTCTTCCTGTGGATAATTGTCCAGCAGCTAGTTGTGATTCTGGTGTTCTCAAAAGAGGGAGAGCACATCCTTCTACTCCGCCATCTTGGTTCTTGTCTCAGAAGATCTCTCAGACAATCAATGAGATTGATTTCATGTCTGTCTCCTGTTACATGGATGTTAGAGCTAATATAATTCTGTGATCAGAACATCAAAAGAATAGACTCCTTTTCCACCTTTTACAGGCTATCCACGTTCCTTGACTTGTGGCCTCTTCCTCTTTCAAAGACAGCAATGATGGGTTGAGTCCTTATATCACAAAGACAATGACCTTCTCCTGTAGTCACACCTCCCTCTAACTCCTCATAGCAATTTTATTTGTAAAAAACCAAAGCTGGAAACAACCCAAATGTCCTTCAGCTGGTGATGGGTAAACAAACCCTGATATATTTATACTATGGAATACTACTCAGCAATAAAAAGACCAAACTATTGATATGTGCAACAATTTGGGTGGACTTAAGGGTATTATGCTTAGTGAAAAAAGCCAATTTCAAAAGGTTAAATGCTGTGTGATTTCATTTTATATAGCATTCTCCAGTTGACAAAATCATATAGATGGAGAATAGAGCAGTGGTTGCTAGGGACAGGAATGAGGGTGGTGGAATGGGTGTGACTTCATAGGGGTTGTATGAGGGAGTTTCTTTGTGGTGATAGTATAGTTCTGTATCCTGACTGTGGCCGTAGTTACACAAACCTATACATGGATCAAACTGTGTAGAGCTACACCCACACACACACGCCCCGACAAAGGAGTGAAGGGATGAAAGGGATGAAAAAGTGATGA
The DNA here is from genome assembly GCF_949987535.1 of Balaenoptera acutorostrata. Classification (NCBI taxonomy): domain Eukaryota; kingdom Metazoa; phylum Chordata; class Mammalia; order Artiodactyla; family Balaenopteridae; genus Balaenoptera; species Balaenoptera acutorostrata. The sequence continues at coordinate 43,653,011 of NC_080077.1, forward strand.
AAAGGGATGAAAACTGAATGAGGTCTGTAGCTTAGTTAACAGTATTGTACCAATGTCAATATCCTAGTCATATAAAATGTCACCATTGGGGAAAAGCTGTGTGAACAGTTCAAAGAATCCTATATAGTTTTGCAATTCCTTGTGAGTCTATAATCATTCCAGAAATATATATTTTCCTCTCATGCTTCATGCATTAATTGTTTGTGACATTTAACCATGAGTTTGAGGAATGAACTGAAAGGGCAAGAGGATAAAGCACAGAGAGGCTCTTCATGTCTTTTTGTTCTACATCACTGTTTCTAAGAGAATCAGAAGACAAAAGTACCTGGTCCTTTGCCAACTAGTAATGAGCACTGTCTTGTTAAAACAGAAGTGCCTTTGCAAAAGGGCTGTTGGGCTACATCCTACCATTTCTTTCCTCAGAAACCTTCACAGCTCTCTTTTATTTACAAAATTAAGCCACACTCTTCATTCTGACATTGAAGACCTCCTACAACATGACCCCAGCTTAACTTTTTGGATCTATCTTACTTTATTCCATAATGAGCGCCCATTGCTTCAATCTGTTCTCTGCACCACAGCCTGCCTGCCTTTAAAACTGAAATGTGGCTTCCCACGGCACTTAGCCTAAAGACTCACACTCTTGACCTGGCTGTCAAGACTTGTTGAGTCTAGCACTTGCCTCCTTCCCCAGCCCATCTTGCACCACTCTTTTCTTCACTCTCCTTGCCCAGTCACAAGCCCTTGCTCACAACCTCATCCTTGCCATGGTCCTTCCCACCACAGAGCCTTGAGCACGCTGTCTTCTTTGCTTGGACCTCTTTCCTTCTCAACTAATCTTCCACTTCTCTTATAGATCTCAGCTCTACCACTAGTCTTTTAGGAAAATCTTCCCCAACTTTCCAGTTTAGGTCATGTTGTTTTGACAAATGTTCTCGTAGAACTGTGTTGCTTTCTTTTAGAACACTTATCTTTGACTATAATGATACAGCCATTCATTTGGTTATTTGGCTGCCTTTCCCATTTGCCTGGAAGCTCCAAAGAATACAGAAAGTATCTTTTTTTGCTATTTGCTCACTGTTCACTACCTAATACACTGACTTGAACAGAGAAGTATTCAGTACTTATTTTTGAAGTGACTGGATGAATCAAACTGGAATAATTGTTCTCCAATCATATTCCTCAGGTTTTCTGCCCCTAGGCTTTTGCCATGATTTTCTTTCCAGGTTCAAAGCTATACCTAAATTTTATCCAATCTTATAGACTCCTCTGAATGGGTACTTTCTTGCCTCTGCAAATAAACATCACCTCTGGCTCCTTTGAAAACTATAGCACTTTGGCATTGGTTCTCTTGCCGTGCATGATGTTACTATCAATAGACTGCGCCTCTTGTCCCCTTTATAAGTTCAGAAGCTCCTGAAGGGTAAGGTTGATTCATTTCCTTTGTTCTTTTTTTTTTTAAACTCTGTAGAAGCTTTATCATTCTTTTTTTTTCTGTTAATGTTTTTATTTTTTAATTAATTAATTTATTTATTTTAAACATCTTTATTGAAGTATAATTGCCTTACAATGGTGTGTTAGCTTCTGCTTTATAACAAAGTGAATCAGTTATACATATACAATATGTTCCCATTTCTCTTCCCTTTTGCATCTCCCTCCCTCCCACCCTCCCCATCCCACCCCTCTAGGTGGTCACAAAGCACCGAGCTGATCTCCCTGTGCTATGCGGCTGCTTCCCACTAGTTATCTATTTTACATTTGGTAGTGTATATATGTCCATGCATAATTAATGTATTTTCCTTATTGATTAATATATGAATAAAAGCTAAACACTTAGCACGTATTATGTGCTCAATTAACATTTATAGAAACAAGGGAAAATCATTATAGGTCCTTGTTAGTTCCACTGATTTGCAATGAGTAAACAGAATTGAATTACAAAACAGCAGTACAAACATGGTTCCCAGAGCAAATGCCTTTTATTCTGACCATTCATTATTATTTAATAAGTTTATTTTTTGTAGGTAGCAAAATGGTTCTAGAATTGTTTGATTCAACTTGCTTTTTTACTTCCCGCTATCCCTTGCTCAGTAAGTTATAATGAAGACAAACTGATATTTCAGTAGAATTATTTTTTGTCTTTCTACAGAATTAAAATAAATTTTGCATAGAACGTAGCATTAAATGCGGTGTCAAACAGCTAATTTGAGAGAAGTGGCAGGATGGATTAATGGTGGTGCATAACATGGGTTGGACAAAACACCTGAGGACAAGGGGAAAGTTGTTAAAACCTTGTCACTGTCTACAAAAAGAAATTGAAAAACTGAAAAAAATTGTTTATAAATCCCCATAGAACTTAAGCAACCAGTAATTGGTTGTGACTTTTCAATGCTTAACAAAAGAAAACAAAAGTCAAATGGATTTCCAAAGGGGTAAATTTCCTCTTCATGCTCCCCAGGAGGCCCATTTATAATTTTTGACTCTGCACTAACAGGCCCAGTTCTGCCATGAAGCCAGCATTCCTCTTTCTTCTCCCACATACCTGTATAGACATTCCAGGGGCCTCTGCATGTGGGTAGAGAACTACTGGAAATTTCTGTGTCCCCAAATATTGGAAATCAATGCAATTTAATTAACCTCTTTAAACATTTTTGAGTGCCTATTATGTGCTGGGTTTCCTACCAGGTACTAGAGATTCAAAGGTGAACAAGAAATCCTCCTTGCTGTGAAAGAGCTTACAGCTTGGTGGAGTAGGTGGAAATATTCAAACACCATTCTTAGGTAAGACAGACTGTGAAGACACAGCTATAAAACAAAGTGCCTGGGAGCACAGGAGAGAGAGAGCATGAGAGAGAGAGAGAGAGAGAGAGAAAGACAGAGAGAGAGATTTGTTGTCATTGTGGGGCTTGTGGAAGTGAATAGGAGCTAGGCTGAGTTTGGAGCACTGTGGTTGTTCTCCCAGCATCCATCCACCTCATCTCTCCCTTAATGGGTGACAGATATGTGATTGGGTGAGATTGATCCTGCCCTGACTCCAAGAGTGAGTGCTGATTGGTGAGCCAGTGATTCTCAACTAGAGATGGTACCTGCTAGAGGGCATTTGGAAATCCATGAGGACACTTTTAGTTGTTACAAAGGCTGAAAGATGCTATGGGCATTTGATGGGTAGGGACCAGAAATCTTAAATGACCTATAAAGTAGGAAAATGACTCACATCATGAAAAATTATCCTACCCAAAATGCCAGTAGTACTCCTACTGAGAAACATTTGTCTAAACAAATCAGAGAAATCTCATCCTGTATTGGTTCATAGAGTCCAGGTCTAGGTCAGTTAGCTCACACTATTCCCCTGCCATCAGTGTGGTCCAATCAAATAGAGCTCTGGACTTTTCTTCAGTGGTTGTAGGGAAGCATCCTTTCTGTCCCTTATTGGGTATGCAGGAGGAAGCATGTAGACCCTATCTAATTCTGATTTAGATAGATTCCCATTCAATCTATATAATCTGAATTTATTCAAGTGGTTTGTTTGCTTGTTTATTTCTTCATTTTTGTTATTGTTTCTAAGCAAATTATTGGAATGGCAGCAATGTTGTTGAGGTATCAAATCTAAGTAAAATCTGATACATGAACAATATTTTGTTTTCATCCTGGAGCCTTGGAATGACTATAAAATTCATTATATCGTCATAAAAAGAGAAATAAGGGTGAAGCAAAAATAGTCAAGATTATTATTTATGGTTTAATGAGGAATATAAGTGGTGTCTAGTAAAAATCGTGAAAATCTAAGTTAAATTTGCAATGGTGTGTGTGTGTGTGCGTGCGTGTGTACACATAATTACATAAAAGAAAAAGAGAGAGAGGGAGGGAGGAAGGAAGGATGCAGTGGCTATCTTCATACCTAACACATTGTAGATATTTAAATCTTGTCCCTTTAGGAAAAATTCTGTCTCTTCAGCTTACAAAATCTACACATTAAAGAAAGCTAAAAGAAAAGATTATTAAGCACTTTGATTACTTAATCAAAGTCCATTAGCATATTCTAAAACATTATAAGTTGTGATTAAAATAGATTTATTTTTATGCTTATTAATAATTCTTCTGCTGACGTAAGATTAGTACTCTTAGCTACAAATTATTTTCCTACATTGTCAATGGTTCTTGTGGTATACTAAAAACAAAGAAGAAATGTACAATTACATGTGAATTAAGAAAAATTAAAGGAACACAGAAATAAAGTTCAAGTTAATTTTTATATAATCGATTTCCCTCTTGTTGCAAAACTTACAAACTAGTATTCAGAACTCCCAAGTGACTAAACTGAAAGTAAACTACATCTGGAAAATGAGGAAGATGAGAAGGGAAGAGAGCCTTGGTACCTGGATACTGGTCAGAGTCGTGTACTGGTAAGCCTTGACCACCAGATAGTTTGCTTCCAAGTCTATCAGTCCCAGGATCATATACTTCCACCATCTTCGTCGTAAAATTGCCAGGAGGTTTTCTTCTCCTGCGTTACAAAGTTAAGAAGAAATGGATTAAGCTCTGAACACGCTGAGAAACTGTATATTTAGAAGGATTCTAAAATATATATTACAGTACTATATTTTTTTCCGTACCTTATCAAACGTTTAATTAAACAAATGAATCAATATGTTGAAGAATGACACGCTTGTACTTTGTTTACTAGGCTTCATGGTAGATTTCAGCCCTTCAAATTAGTTCCTATCCCAGAACAAGACTGGGCAGGTTTTTAGTTCACTATGTAAAACATTTTCTCACAAACATTTGAACAAAAAATTTTGTCAAGTAAAAATAAAAGGAAAGGTGTTCAGAAAGGCTGTATAAACACGTGAAATCCAAATCATCCTGAACTTCAGGATTGTGGTAAAATAGACAAAAATGGAAAGAGGGTAGTCAAATGGAGAAAAGTCTGTGCTCAGCCGCAGATCTGCAGTAAGGCTGCAGGGTGCCACCCTGAGGGCTCGCTCGCCTCTGAACCTTACACGCAGGTGGTGTGTGGGTGATGGGAAGAGAGAGGAAGTTGGGGGTCACTCATGGATGGGGAAGAGTGCCACAGGCCTTGGTCTTAATGCTGCTGATGACTGCAATCTTCACCATCTTGCCTCTTACGCTGGTAGCCTCAGAACAGACTTTGAACTGCTTAGTTCTTCATCCTTATTTTTACATATTTCAGGCCTGAAATGTACCTTTTCTCAAAGTGGGGGAACATGATTATTAATAATAACAGCTTTCTGGGGCCAGCCTGTGAGGTATCCTTAGAGGATGTGGAACATGCAGAAACCTTGAGGGAATGGTGACTCTTGATACCAAAGAAACAATCCAAACATTTGGCCCAAAGTATGCTTTCTCTTGCTTTTCCATGTGCTGATTCCCCTGCATGGACTATTCTTCCCCCAGCCTTCAAATGAAGGAGCAGCACAGACTCTACCACCAGGAAGCCTTCCTTGATCTCTCACTTTGATCTTCTCAGAATCGGTTGGGTTTCCGTGCTATGGGCTCCTTTAACACCCTTTCTTATTCCACAGATACAGTACTTATCCCCCTGTATTATAATGGCCAGTTTTCTTGACTCTGTTACTCATTAGATTATTAACAATTTGAAGAGAGTGGCACTGTCTCGGTCATCACTTTATCTCTAGGGCCCAACAGTGCATGGTGAGTAGTCAATAAGTAATACAGAATCTATGAGCACATTTTGTGTTTAATAACCTCAGCAATGTTAAATAACATTGAAATTGAAATATTTAAAATATATCTACTATAAACATTCATGCACCAGACAATGAAAATTGTTTTCTAGTTAGAACATCTGACATAAATTCATTTGGTGACCGTTTTACACATAATACTCTATACATAGGACGTAAAAAGGTCAATGGCATATTGAACCGCAAAGCTGAAATTCTAAGGTCACAAGTCATTGTCCCGGTTAATTTACATGATGAACAGAGAATTGCTAAACTCGGAGCACACCAGCCACATTTCAATATGTGACATTGAAAATCTGGGTCATGGCGCTGTTTGTTCCGCCAATCAATACATATTCAAAGTTACACAGATTCAAAGGAATGATTTGTTGTCTTGCTGTTCTGCTGAAGAAGTTTGCAAGCAAAAGACCCTAAACAAATGCTCCCATATTGTTTCACTTGAGCACCTGAAAACGTACAACACACTTGCTTAGCAAAATTATCCAGGAAGGCAAGAAAGCTCTTTTTTTTTTGGCTGAGCAAAAAATGCAACCTTTAAAAGGACTGCTTAGGGATTTATCTACATGACTCTCATTAACACTGATGTACAATAGGCCGTTAAAATTCTAGAATAGTGAAGATATATTCTTTAGAGCCCTTGTGCCAAAGTGCTTTCTAAACCTCACGAAACCGGGCCATCCATAAAAGCACCAGCACAACTGGTGGTAAGTTAACGTTTTGAAGCAAAAGAATTTTAAAAATATTAAGAGGAGTAATAAAATCTATGGGTGGAAATTTTAGAATTATAATTTGGCATTTAAATTTGTTCTGTTATTATTCTTACTATCAACATGTTCAAATATAAACAAAAAGCATAGAAAATAATGTGATAAGGTAATCTTCAACCTGATTTAATTAATGTTAAAATTTTGCCATGTTTGCTTCAGATTTTTTTCTGAGAAAGGAAATGTTACAGATGAAGTCGAAGCCCCCTTTCTGCCACTGCCAGATTCCATTCCCTTCCCTCCTTCCTCAAATCACCATCTTGATATTGTTATGTATCCTTCATGTTCATGTCTTTGTTATACGTTTTCTACGTATGTATGTATTTAAATGAAAGTTTATTGTATATACTGTACCTGTCATTCTTCTAGGGTTCTTTATACTTAACATTGTTCTAGAAATAGATCCCTATTTTTTTAATGTAGAGAATAAATGTAATATACTTTAAATGATATATAATCACATTTTATGAATATGCCACAATTTATCTCATCTCCCACTGACAGACATTTAAGTTGTTTCCAATTTTTCTTTAAAGAACATCCTTGTACATATGTATCTCTATAATTGGTTTCGAGTTTAATTTTGTTTTCATTCTCTTTTTAAAGAACTGTGGAGTATGCAAGTATTCACAAATGTGTAAAACATAATTAAAGAAAGTAACCCTAACTGAAAGTAACATAGCGTTCCAGCAACAATAACTATGGCAATAATTGAGAATAGAGAGGGAAATTATTGACAGTCTTGATCATGTGACTCATATCTCATTTTCTAAGCATCAACAGAATGACCAATCAATGTGTTTTTTCATTTTTGTAACAAATACTTATATGATACTATATACCAGGCAGTGTCTATGTGCTTTACAAATATTAATTTACTTAATCCTTATAATATCCCTGTATGGAAGGTATTTCTGTTAACCTTATTTACAGATGACAAAACTGGGGCCTGGAGGAGTTAAGTAACTTGCTCAAAAGTTCACACAGATGAGCCAGGATTTGAATTCATGACAATCTGGCATTAGGCTTCATACTCACTGGCACTGCACTATTTTTGCCTTATTGGTTTGTAATTACAGCACTGTCCTCAGGAGTCATTCATTTCTCATTAAAGGAGCTATCATGACCTGCTTGTCCCAACCCACCTGCAGGGTGCCCCCTCTGCCAGACTCCAGGGGGCGCCTGGCATATTGAAGCCGACGTGCACGGCGTCCGTTAGTGTTGCCGGTGCCCAGCCGCGCAGTCGTGCGTCCACTCCTGAATCAGCTTAGGGATGAGCACGTGTCCCATCACCCTCATTTCAGTATCAAAAGTTGATGTTGCCCTGCCTGATCTAAGTGCATGACAGAGTTTCCCTTGTGAAATGTAAAATAAGGCTTTAAATCAAATTTATGGCTTAAAGTCTAATGATAAGAATTACTGTTATATGCTGTACTACTAGTTGAAGCCTCGGGCGTAATAACAATGGTCACACATGGGGGAGGGCGAGCGTGGCAGTGGTCAATGAATGTTGAATGAAGGAAGAGGAAACGCCTGTGCAAAGACTGAAACATGGTCCACATTCACGGCAGCGACTGGAAACCTGAAGAGCCTTGATTCATAGACAGGACTCTTGTTCACCCCCAGTGGTGGTCTGAGTAGAGAATAAAAGGATTGCGAGACAGCACCAGAGGTGAATTCAGCAAAGGGAACAAGAAGCTGCATTATTCTCGGGACTGCATTTTCATTAAGGGCTCTCAAGGGTGGTGTGATCCTTCATGGTGTTTTTCTGCAAGGACAGAACTCAGCATGCATTTGCACAGAGGGTCTGCAGCAAGAATGAAGCCCCTGCACAGGGGGTGAGACCCTTGCTTGAATGGATGCCTCCTCGGCTCACAACTTGAAGCCATAATGCCATCTTCCTTTACCAGAACTCCAAGGGAAGAGGTTAAATATTCATCAGTGAATTTGAAAAAAGGAATGACTGAAGATGGAAGTTTTAATTACTCACCTTTAAAAGGTGAAATTTAGTATTAGGATGTAGAATTCAAAACAATTCTTTTGTCAGAAAAGTGAACAAAATGAATGTGTTAATAATAAGGAAATGAAAATGTAAATGGTTCACAAAAAGAATTGCAATCAATTGCACTTCATAATGTGAATCTGAGGGTAAGGATGAAATATAAAAAGGACAAATAATGAAGATTACATTTTGTTTTGTATTGTTTCATTCATTGTCACTATTGGAGCCAGACAGTGAGATTAAGAAGAGCATAAAAGGCAGTCCTTTAATGTCTTGGCTTAGTGGCAACAGACCTGGGTTTGGCCACTGAGGTACCTTAGTGGTACTGAGTAACTTGGGTAACGGCTCTGAACCTTGATCCCTCTACTGTAAAATGGGAACTGTAGCAACTATTTCATAGGGCATTGTGTATTAAAGGCAGTATGAATGTCGTAGTTAATCTAATATCTAATGCCAGGTATGTGCACAAGACATGACAGCAAGTGGTGGGGTCCTGGAATCCTTGAATCCTGACCAGCCACCCACCACAGACTGGCTCACTGCGAGTGATGGATCCTGCATGGAGGAAGCCCAGGGAAATGAACTCTCTTAATTTCTCATTAGGGCTTTAGCTGCACATCCTCTGTCTCTAACTCTTGAGATTGTGGATGGATCACACTGCAGCCAGCATATGCCATGTGTCCAGACAGGAGGCAGCCTGAGGGCAGTGTCCTTGACCTTGACACCTCTCCCCTGGGCCAGATCCTTGTCTTGATTCTCTGGCTCTCACTGCTTGATCTGGGAGGGGAAGCCATGTGAACACACCCCTTCTCCCTAAGGCTTGAACTAGAAATGGCTTCGTTCTCTGGGACTCTGGTCCTACTGGGCCTTTCCAGGGTAGGGGCTTTGAGGAGGTGTTTCCAAGGTTACCACATAGGCTGCATGTGACAGGCAAAACGTAAACGAGGAAACCACACAAAGGGTTCAAAGAAAGCCAAGAGAAGAGACACGGCCTCAGTTCCCATTTTACACCCTTCACATCCCTCTCACTCAAGTTCCCACTCACACTGCAAGATCCAGTTACCTGGATGTGAAGCTCCCATGTGAAGCTTTCCCAAGGTCTCTGCTTCCCCTCAGCACTTATTTCTCTTTTTTACATATCTTGAACTATGCCTAGCATAGTGATTTAGACAGATAGTTACTCACGTAAATAAGATCCTGTTATCAAGGTAAGATAGCTGAATAACACCGTTAAAATCTACTCGGTCACCTGGCTGTTTTCCAGAGATGCCTAATAAGGGTTTGGAAAAATATCTAAAAGCAACTAAAAATGAATCATAATCACATAAGTTTCTGGTAGCTGTGACTTTAAGAGAAAATCCATATATGTGTAAAAATGATTGTATATAGGATAGGTTTCTTAACAGTAAGTTTATTTTATTTTTTTCAAAGTTACTTGTTTGGCATTGATAAGTAAAACAAAATATTCTAGCCCTAATTACAAACTCAATCTATTACCTTTCTGACACAAAAACATATATACCTTATGATTCGAAAAATCTTTCAATGTATATTACCTTTTTAAACATGAAACAGATCACTTAAACCTCAGAAACCTTTTTTTTCTGGATTTTTTAAGCTGTCATCTTTTATGAAGCTAAGATACATGATTTTATATGACACGCTTATACTCTACACCTCTGAAATATGCAAAACCTGTGTTTTTTTTTTAATTAATTTATTTTATTTATTTATTTTTGGTTGCATTGGGTCTTTGTTGCTGTGCACAGGTTTTCTCTAGTTGCAGCTAGTGGGGGCTACTCTTTGTTGCGGTGCATGGGCTTCTCATTACGGTGGCTTCTCTTGTTGCGGAGGATGGGCTCCAGGCGCACGGGCTTCAGTAGTTGCAGCACACGGGCTCAGTAGTTGTGGCTCGCGGGCTCTAGAGCACAAGCTCAGTAGTTGTGGTGCACGGGATTGGTTGCTCCGCGGCATGTGGGATCTTCCCGGACCAGGGCTCGAACCTGTGTTCCCTGCATTGGCAGGCGGATTCTTAACCACTGCACCACCAGGGAAGCCCCAAAACCTGTGTTCTTGATGTATCTTAGGAGAGACACAATTGCTAACATTTTCTTCTTCATATTAATAGAAAAATTGATAGTAAGTCTGCCTAGATTTTACCATAAAGGCAATTACAACAAATAGATAAACAAATAAAGAACTTTTCTGAAAGTTCAGGATGTCTAAAACCCCATATATGAAAACTGTGTACTGACTATTAAACTCTGTTGACCAAAATCTATGTGTTACAGGTTCCTCTACCTCTTAATGAAAATAGTGCATGAGAGCCAAACAACTCCCCTAAACAAAGTCCATTCAGAATTTAAAAACTAGTTATACATTTAAAGCATCCATTTCATATTCTTGGAAAGAACACCCTATAAAGAATACACCCGCTTGCATGCTAAACACTGTCACTATTGATCACTGAAAATCTTAAAGATGTTATGCTGTTGCATGATCAAACACAAACCAATACTATTGTCCCATATTTCTAGCTGTGATAGACACATTTCTTTGTACTGATATATGTCATCCAACAACAAAAATTTAACTGATTAAAATGGAGCACGTCTTCCTACTCCAAACTCCTGTCCAGTTTATGCTTTTCGTTGAGCAACCAGCCCTTGGGGCGCATTTTAACTTTGCTGGCTCTTTTGCAGTTATCTATATGTGCAGATTCTTGCTCTGAGAAATCTCGCCAAGAGTTCTTCCCTTTTGATTTAGATAGTGAGTCGGTCAAGCTGGCCTTTCCTCTCCGGCTCCAGGAGACAGCCTTCTCAGGGAAGACAAGAATGGTGTCCTGCGGAGTTGTGGACGTGGCAGCCACGCCTTCCCTTTGGCAGCGCAAAACAGGGAGGGCACTGGAGTCATTCAGCAGTGGGCTCGAACCCAGCCTCTTCCGGGCACTGGGTGTATGATATTGTTGCACAACTTAGTCTATCTAAACCTCAATTTTCCTCATCTGTACATCGGAATTACCAGGTGGACCTGCCTCCCTGAGTGTTGGTCAGGATTAAATGAGATATTTATAAAATGCTTAACATGGTGCCTCCAGAGGAGCTCTTATCATTATCTTGACTTTTATCACAGCTGGTCTTATCTCATGCCAAACTTCCGACATACTGTAGATGTGCAGTAAAGAATTTAACGTTGCCCCCAAAGAGGTCTGCAATTTGTCCTGGGGTAACGTTATGATTCAGGGCTGAGGATGGCCATGTCAGAAAGACCAACAATGTGATTTGGGGTGAAGGCTTTGGGTCATGGTCAGAGACTAGAGAATCAATCAGGCTTACATAACGGAGCTTCAGTAAAAACCTGAACACAGAGGCTCTAGCGAGTTTCCCTGATTGGCAATATTTTGTCCGTATTGTCAAACACTGGTGCTGGGAAAGTAACATGTCTTGTCTCCATTGGGAAAGGACAATGGAAGCCCTGGACTTGGTACTTCTTTAGGACTCTGCCATATGGGCTTATTCACTTGGTTGATTCTAATCTGTATCCTTTCCCTGTAATAACTCAAACCATGAATATAATAGCTTTCAGTGAGTTCTGTGAGGCTTAGTAAATTTCTGAAACTGATGGTGGTTTGGGGGATCCTCCCCCAACCCTGAACTTGCAATTGGCATCAGGAGAGAGGGTGGTCTTTTGTGGACCCTGAACTTTCCCATTTGGCCTAAACTCTCACAGTGTTATGAGGTAAGGGTAGTGTTGGGACTGTGCCCCTAAACCTTTGCACCTGGTTTTCCTCAAACACAACTAAATTTGTCCTTCTCTTGCTCAAGAACTCAAGTATGTGTTTGGTGCATCTCAGCAAAACCAGACCCTAGAATCCTCGAGGTCTGAATTCAAATTAAAACAAACAACTGGTGTCCTTTCCAGGTGATTTTAAACAACATATGTGATTATTTGTGGTCTTGAAAGAATATAGAAACTTCGCACTTTAAACCTAAATTTTCCGGCTTCCCTGGTGGCGCAGTGGTTGAGAATCTGCCTGCCAATGCAGGGGACACGGGTTCGAGCCCTGGTCTGGGAGGATCCCACATGCCGCGGAGCAACTGGGCCCGTGAGCCACAACTACTGAGCCTGCGCGTCTGGAGCCTGTGCTCCGCAACAAGAGAGGCCGCGACAGTGAGAGGCCCGTGCACCGCGATGAAGAGTGGCCCCTGCTTGCCGCAAGTAGAGAAAGCCCTTGCACAGAAATGAAGACCCAACACAGCCAAAAATAAATAAATTAATTAATTAATTTAAAAAAATCAGCTATACTTCAATTAAAAAAAAAAAACCTAAAATTTCCGTCATTATAGAGATATCACTTACCGTGGGAAATACTGTTCACTAGCTCAAAATGGTTAATGATAGGTTGGCTGTGTGTGGGGTGGATGCTTTGATTTGAAATTATTCAAAGCAGTCATAATGAAATGATGGACTCATATAAATCTCTCTACTTTCCTGTGGCGAGCCTGCTGAGAGGAAAATGTATTTGTCCTTTTTAATGACATGACTATTTTCCTTTTCTTCATCCCATTTTGTGAAAAGTGACCCTATTTGCCTTTTGAAGGCTTCCTGTAATTGGCTCTGATGCCCCCCCGATGTTAGCAGATGAATCTGTCAGTTTTGTGAATTTTGTTTTGAACAAAGAGCTGTGTAGTAGCTAATGACACACGATGTAAGGGGAAGAGGCCAGAGCAGGCTTGCCTCCGGACTCCTGCCACACCTGCTGAGCATATTAAAAAGACAACATGACAGAAGATGCCAGCCTGAACTCTTGAGGGCTGACCTTGAACTTTGACATGAGAGCATCTGTCATGGTGGACACATAGGTTAGACCCAAAATGGGAAATTAGCAAGAGGAGCGTCAATGGACAAGAAGCCTGGCTAAGCAGAAAGCTGGCTGGCCTCCTCTCCCCTGTTCACGCTCCCATCTCCCACCCCAAATGTCAAGTACAGATCTACCAAGGCCACTTCTGTTACCTGACATTTATTTTTCATTGAACACCATTTGTCAGGACAAGGCCAGAGGCAACATATATTTACTTTCTCATTTAACTGCCACCCTATACTCTAGGTTAAAGGCATCAGAGAGACCTCTGTTAAAGTACTGACTTTGCCACTTAACTGGCTGTGTAACCTTGGGAAAGTTTACTCCTTTACAAAAGGGGGCAAACACCACTTACTTGAAAATGTCGCTATACCAATTACATGAGAAAATGTATGTAACATCTCTGGCTTCCAGTAAATATTTGATAGCTTTGCTATTAACAGCCTTATGAAGAAACTATTTTTCAGATCATGAAATCAGGTTCTGAAGAATTTTAAGCAATCTGTCCAAGGTCTGTCCTGACTTTTTACTGCAAAGCATTCACTACTCTAAGAATGATGCTTTTTGTTTACACGGTACATTTAATAAAACAAATCAGAAATATTTTAATCTTTTTACCAAATCTTTCTGAAATTAAGTTCAGTAGAAACAAGGCAGCATTTTCTGAGCAATGCAATAATAGTATGCAATGTGTACTTCTAGAATACACAGAATACACACACATATATTCTAAAACATATTTCCATCTGAAAATATTGAAGAATATATTCATGGAGTTAAAAAGTTTCCACTTTACTAACCTAGTGGTAATGAGCACCATAGCACACAGATTATCATCTTAAAATATCATCTTAAAATTTTCCACCAAAAAAAAAATAATAATCTTGGAGAAATGGTTGACTGCAGTTCTGTATCAGGAAATGTAATACAAGTCAAACCTGGAACATTTTGTTATACAAAAGAGCAAGGAAACAATAAAAAAACTACTTGGGTTGTGTCAAAAGGACTCAGAGGCCAACTTGAAGTGTCTTTTGTATAAAAATAACACTGAAATGGATTGAAATGCATCAGATATGTTTCAATCCATGAGCTCATAAAGAATCTAAAAGCAACAGCAATAGAAACAATCACAACCAAATTTTAAAAGCTAATTGGTCACTACTGGATATTAGTAAACCAACTCAATATTTGGAAAATTGGTAAAAAAAGGAAAAGAATCAAATTTTGCCCCCTGGGATTCTCATATGAACTATACCACTAGGTAACTAAATTGCAGATGAGGGGAGATTGGTCTTTATGGTGATACTCTAGCTAATAAAAGAAATGAGAGAATTAGAATATCATCATTTTGTGCCCTTTAATGAATATAGGCCTATAAGGTCAAGCTACTAGCATTTCAAAGAAAGAGGCAACCAAGCATTATGTTTCATGTGCTTCCTGATGGATGAACAAAACACTACCTATGGAAAAAAAAAAAGAAAGACACCAAATCTGATCAAGTTTCAGGACTTGACTACACTAATTTAAGAAATACAGAGGTCACAAAAGTATGTATTGAATTACTCTAGAAAGATTCAATCAGCAAAAATCCAGATTGTGGGATATACTGTAGTCCAGCTACTCAGTTTGGCCTGTTGAATGGCAGTGACAGCAGCAACTGAGAATCTGTCAGAAATGCAGAATCTCAGGCCAACCCCAGACTACTGATTCCAAACCAGCATTTGATCAAGTGCCCAGGTTATTCCTATGTATTACAGTTTGAGAAGCAGTGATTGTATGGACCACCTGATAGATTCTTCAACAAAGATATTGCAATAAAAATGAAAGAAGGAAGAGAAATCTGTGGGTTAAAAGAACTTAAGAAAAATATCAACCACTTGCAATTTGCAGACCTTATTTGCATCCTGACTCAAACAACCTGTAAAAAATACGCATCTATGAGACCACTGGAAATCTGAACACTCACAGGATATTTGGAATTATTGTTAATTTTAAATGTGATTATGGATTCATGGTTATGCTATTTTGAAGCTCTTATCTTTTAGAAATACACACTGCAATACTTAGAGATGAACTGATATAATAGCTGAGATTTAATTTAAAATAATACAAGATGGGGGAAGTGGGAAGGGTTAAGGATAAAATAAGCCTGACCATGAGTTGAAATTCGTTGAAGCTGATACATTGGCTTATAGGTGTTCATTATACTATTGTGTCTACTTTCCTATATGTTTGAAATGTTTCATAATAAGAAAGTTATAAAGAGAAGAGGTTCCATTCATTGTGCAGAGAAAGTTTAGCTGGTGGAGTAGCACTGGCCAGAACATCTGATTATCAATGGTGTCTATGTGTCTGTAGCCCTTTAAAGCATGTTACTCGTGCAGTCACATTCCCCTTACAGTGTCCTTGAGTTGCAGGTGGTATTATCCTCTTTAGCAGCCAGAGAATGCAGAAGTTTGAATTCTATTTCTTCCATGTGCTCACTTCAGTCTTGGAGGTCAGGAAGAACACTTGGCAACTCTTCCAAGCAGAGGTCTTGACAAGCGCTTAATAGCTAAGAACTTCTCTTGTTCATTTCCCTGTGTTCTGTGGTTGTGGCAGTGCCTTGCCCTTGTACTAACGGCCAAGATGTTCCCTGCCCTTGCTGCTTCCTTTACAGACAAAGTCTGTCTATGTTTGAACCCCAAAAGCCCTCTTAGGGAATCTTTGGTTGGTGCAATGTAGCATCTGTACCAACTACTGAGGCTTCGTAAAGCTGCTGATGGACAAATCACGCCTCTCAGGGTTGGTGGCACTGTATTCATGTAGGTAGATATATAAGGGTAGAGCCAGCTGAGTGCAGCAATACCCGACCAATTGTAGGAGATGGCATGATATGAATTGTGACTAACAAGAACCAGGAAAGGAGAAGATGGGGAAAGATAATCTAATGTCCATCCGAAGCAAAGCCTCCTGTGTCGTGTGGCAAACATATTCGGAGCCACAGATATCGATCAGGTATGGCAGGTCACAGAGCAAGGGAGGTTCCAGAGTATGTCACCAGCCTTAGCCATAGACATAAGCCTAGAATAAGTCATTCAACAAGGCTAAAATATTTGGGAAGCAAGAAAACAATCACTGAGCCAGTGATTCAGTTTTTTATAAGATTATACAAATGTCTACTTCTTGATGAAATCAGATTTTTGCCATTTTTCCCCCAGCTTTGTCTAGTCTGGCTCTTAACCTTGAGTGCACAGTAGAATTACTTAGGGAGCTTTTAAACTTGCTAATTTTGGGGCTCTACCTCAGACATTCTCCTCACTCAGCAGGTCTGGGCTGGGGCCCAGGAATCTGCATTTTTAAAAGCTTCCCAGAGACTTCAGTGCTGCATGTCACTGATTCCATTACATTTTGGCAATCTTGATCTAAACTAATAAATAAATTGGCTTATTTTTCCGAGGCATTTATGCTCCAGGGCCAGCTACCTGCTTGGCTGGTGACTAGAACCAACTGACAGGGTCGCCCCTGTTATAGGAATAAATCTGATATCTGTTCTAAATCCGTCAGAGCCCAGGGGAGTGGAGGGGCTACTTACAGACAAATGCAGCCTTGTCCCAAATCCTATCTTCTCAAAGAAACAGCCCCAATTTGACCCACATTGACTTTTCCTCTGAATTTTTACAGTCCTTATGCATAATTCTATTGTTTTTTGAACTTATATTTTTTTCTCATATTTTTAAAATGTTGCAAGTGTGTATTTTTTTCTGTCCTGAAATAGTGGTAAACTTAGGAAAAGCAAAGTCTCTGTTTTATACTCTTTTTCTGTTACATACATTATTGTCTGCTAGACAAACATTTATTGACTTTCTTTTACAAACCAGTCCTGAAACATATGTAGAGAGAGTTATTCCATAGGACCTAAGACCTCTATTTTTATTATCTTCTACTACATTTACATATTATGTTTTAGGGTGATTTTAACTTTCCCCAAATTTTATTCCTTTATTTATTGTGTGTCAACTATGGCACTAGTGAGTCAGCTTGTGTGCACTGCCAATGTTGACAAAACTTAATAATCCAAGTTAAAATTCATAGACATGTATACCCCTGAGGAAAAGGTCAATTTTACCATATAATAATTTTTTTAAATCCACAACAAATACAAACCCTAATGACCCATACTAATTGTCTTGCTTGAAAAGTGTTTCTGCTCTTGGATCTGTGTCCATCCACTAAATGTAAATCTCTGAGAATTAAAAGGATAGTGTCTCTGAAGGGTGTCTCTCTATGAGACACAGCAGATGGCCTGTAAGATAACGACACGAGTACTATTGACTAACAGTCCACCAATACATTTCCAGAACTTGGGGTTAGTTACTGATGGGAAGTGAACTCTTAGGAAACAAAATTGATCAGAATGTGTCCCAGAAATCACGGGCTATATAACAGCTTTTAATATGGTGTTCCATTTGCCTGTGGATTTCTTAGGACACAGAGAAATAGTAGGAGCTTAAAAGTGAATAAAAGAAAACTTCAGATTTCCAATTAGTAGTCAAGATCAGAGGTAAGGAGGCATAGGCTAAAATTAGCATTCCTAATGTCAACCTGGAAGACAATTCAAGTTATGCGCCCAAGTAGCCCCATCAACCGTTTTTGCTCTCTTCACTTGGATCTAATTCAAAGACCAAACTTGGCGTAATCATTGCCCACATCCACCAAATCCAGTTTATTTTTAGATCTGACTTCAACTGAAGCAGAGAGCTCCTTTATAAAGGTTAAGGATGAAATCTGAAGGGTGCCTGAAGGTTGTGGATATTCACCTGACTGAGAAATGAAGATGCTATCACAGCTAACCTCTTAGGAGGTAACTTGACCTTGAACAGGCATAGTGTCAAAGGATATTTAGAGTGTTTCTTCCCACTGGTCTTCTGGGGGCACCATGCCAGTAAGCACGCTTCCTCCATTCTCTTCGCTTAACCATTTTCCTGAGAGGCCCCTGTCACTCTCATTTCTTCCTTGATAAGAGAAACTTAGACTCACCAATAGTCTGATTAAAATTGAACACAAATCCCAAGACTAGCATTCTACTTCAGAATAAAAATTGGGCCATCTGTCCAGTCTGTGGGCCTGCTGCCATCCATACCCTGCCATCTGTCCTACAAGGTCCAGCCAGGGCAGGGAAAGCTAGGCTTTTCTCTTGTTGCCTCAGTGCTGCCCCAAGCATGAAGCTGGCCTTAGCAACGAAGCAGATAAATAAATAATGCTTCAAGAAAGCAAGAGAAAGAGAAATTTCCAGGAGAGGAAATTATTGAATTGACCTTGCAGTATCCTACAGGAGTTTAAATTAAGGCACATCGTGATGCCACTGTTGTATTTTTGAACCTGAGGTCAGGAGAGGAAAAAGCAGAAGGGCACAGTTTCAGCAAGGAATAATTCAATTGCTGAGTTAGGATGAGATGATTTTTTTTTCCAGTGATTGTTATTTTTTTCTCTGTGTGGTAAAATATACATAACATAAAGTTTACCATTTTAACTGTTTTAAGAGTAAAGTTCAGTGGCATTAAGTACATTCACATTGCTGTGCGACCATCACCACTATCCATCTCCAGAACTTTTTCACCATCCCGTTCTGAAACTCTACCCCCATTAAACAGTGATTCCCAATCCCCGTCTTCCCCAGCCGCCGGTAATCATTGTTCTATTTCCTGTCTCTATGAATCTGACTACTCTAGGTACATCATATAAGTAGAATCATACATTATTGTTCTTGTGTGTCTAGCTTATTTCATTAGCATAACATTTTTAAGGTTCATCCATGTTGTAGCATGTATCTGAATTCCATTCCTTTCTAAGGCTGAGTAATATTTCATTATATGTATATTCCACACTTTGTTTATCCATTCATCTATCAATGGACACTTGGGTTGTCTCCACCTTTCGGCTACTGTGAATAATGCTGCTGTGAACATTGGTTACAAGTATATGTTCAAGTCCCTCCTTTCAATTCTTTTTGCTATGTACATAGAAGTGGAATTGTGGTAATGATCTTTTATAAATTCTGGGGCTCATTAGTAAAGTTATGTAATGAATGAAGCTACTACAGGGAACTCTTTTTTTCTGATTGTTTTGGCCCCTCTTTGTACTCATCCACAATGGCTCTTCCAAATCACTGGATCCTCAGGCCAGTGAGATGGTTTCTCAATTTTAATCACTTTGGAATCAAACTCAATTTAAGAGCAGTCTATGTGAATGAGGATGTGTATGAGAATGGGACTTATACATTATTACGTTCAAGTTCTATGGGAAACCTGGGTAGCTGCTATTTTTGGATTAAACCGAAGTTCATATATAAAACCATTTCACTCTTTGTAGAATTTGAAATTTCACAGTCTTGTGACTGTGAAATCATGACTGTAATAAAGTGATACTCTGTGTTATTATTTTGAGCTCTCTTCAAATAAAGACAATATGGAAATAATTCATACACAGTAAGTATATTATTGATAGTTAATGAATAATCTTCATCAATTCTTATGATATAGACTTTCTTATAAATAAATTACTATAGAAGCCTCTGACTCAATTAATTTCAACCATTTCCTGACTGTTTTAATTCCTCCAACTTAAAATAATTAAAAAGCCCTCTGTTCCCTTTCTCCAACATTTTTTGGGGGTACTTACCTTCTTTACCTACCATACAACTTTTTAGTAGTAAGAATGACAAACTAAGAATTCTAAAGACTATGGGATCTAGAATAAGAACCATGCATATCAAGTATCCAAAATCTTTAGATTCTTGAAATGAACAGTGTTCATACTCCTATGGAAAAAAAAGAACTATGATATGAAATACCCTTTAACCTCTGTCATCATCTATCAAACACATTTCACTTTTAAATGACAACCAAATTCCTTTGTTAGGTGAATGATGAATCAAAAGTCCTTGTTTCCAATTCAGAATACACCATATTCACACTGCTAAGATAATCAAGCTTTGCTGCTGCCCCTAACAGTTGTCTAATATACTCTGAAATCCTGCAGCTCCTTTCACTAACAGGGTCATCACAAGCTAGAAAGTTAGAAAAATCTTCTACTAGAATAAACAGGCCATTCTGCGTTAAAAATGTTAACTGCGTCACACAAAAGTTTGATATATTAGGCAAATAAATTAAGACACCTGACCTCTCTCAGTCTACCACATCTTCATTGCTGCCATTCCCATTATGGGAGAAACTCATCAGCCTGGTTTCTATTGTGACAAGAACTCACACTAAAATCCTCATGAGTTCCTCTACCCTCCTGGCCCACCATTGTCTTGGTATCTCTGTTGCCTAGCAGCAAGACCATCTTATCTATGCAAGCAAATAACCTTTAATACGTATTAGTTGAAAGCACTTCTTGGCCTTTCCTTTATTTTTTTAAACTTTCAAAAATACTCTTTTCTCACATGCATTTTCAATTGCATCTTTTTTTTTTGACATATAAGACAGCAAGGGAAAATTCACTGTGCAGTTTTCTGATCTCTTCTGTTTCATCTACCTTAATACCTTGCAGTCTGGCCCAATACAGAAATCCCCAAGGAACAAAACACATCTGAATTCCAGCGCACACTGTGGTCAACAGCTTTTCTCCCCAGCTTTGCAGTGACTCCTACCTCAAAGTCCACTTTGCTTGAGTAAAGGACACCAGTGACCAGACCCTGGAGGAAGGTTAGGGTTCTCCTTTGCCTCCTGATTCCAGGGAAAATAGTATAATCAAGCTCCCTGGGGAAAGATCTTTGGACACATTTTGTTCACCAAAATACTGAGGCAGCACCTTTCACTTACCAGTTTCAAGGAAAGCGAGAGAGAAGGAACAAAAACTAAAGAACAAAAATCACACATTCATAAAAAGGAATAAGTATGTTATTGCTTCTCTGTGTTTCTGCTCCCCTCCCCCTTTATACTTCTGTCCCCTTTCTCTTTCTTTCTCTCTCTTTCACACACACACACACACACACACACACACACACACACACGCAGCCTGCCATTTTTTGTCTCTTTGCAATTGCTTAGGGGTTTTTCCACCACATTGAACCTGGTCGCTCAGGGAAAAGGGAGCACAGACAATGTGCAAAAGCATGTGGAAAGCCATTGTATTAGCTGAGGGAATAAATCCAGAACCATCCTTTAAGGGCAGGGCCCTTGTGAGCCCCGTGCTTCTACCTTTACCCACAGAGTTACTAAGCTGTATATGCTGTGGATTCAAATTCCTTATGATGCCCTAGAGGATCCATGAACCTATGATGCATTCAAAATTCAATTCAAGACCTCAGTCAATCTCACCTAGAGCCCACATCAATTCCTTTTGCTTTCACTGATGATTTTTACCTTTCTAATTAGCTCTGTGAAAAACACAGACTGTATTTTGGATTCTGCCCCTTCTTTCAAAACTCATCCACCATCCCCTTTCTAGTCAGGGCAGAGGTGTGATTCTTTGACTTCTGATAGACAGCTCTCAGCTTATCATTCTTCACCTTCCTTCCCCCACTGTTGGCATCAGCAATAATTCCATTGTCCTGGTGTGGAATGAAAATCAAAATGGAGTTGGTTTTGCCAAGAGAGCTCTATAAAATAGAGCTGAGAGGCCACAGAGGAAGTGTGACTTATGCACATCTCATCCTGGATGGAATCTGACCTTTTGGTCACTTACTTTCCTAACGAAGGCATCCAAAACATCTGCCAGAAACTAAAGATATTTATCAGACCCTTATCCTAAAATAACTTGTGACAGCCTATATATCCATCGGATCCTTAACCTAAAATAACTCATGACAGTCTATCTACTTATCAGACCCTTATCTTAAAACAATTGTGACCGCCATGCATTACAGGCAAATATTTCCTTTCTTATGTCAGAGTACAGTCTCACAGCTTTTGCCTTTTTAAGCCCCTGATTCTTTCTCTTCCCCAGAACACTCTTTCAGTTTTACCCCGATCTATGTCTCCTGAAATACAATTTTTCCCAAATAAACTCTTTCCCTATTTTCAGCCTTCTGTGTTTCTTCGTTGACACCTGTTATTTCAGCCTAAAGCTCCTGTGGCAGCTGCAATGGAGAGACACCCCAGATGATGATTTTCCACTGGATATCCACTTGGAATATTGATATTATAGAGAGATACTGGGAAAGCATAAAAAAAGAAAAGATGCTGTATGGTCATGCAGAAATGGATAGAAGACATTCTGAGTATAATGAGTAATTTCTGGTTGGCCTTTTCCAGAATATAGTCCTATACTGGTATTCCTTACTTTATACTGGTATTCCTTACTTTACATAATGGATGTGCTGCCCAAAAAAGTCAATGTAAAGAGACTTTTTTTGTAAACACCATCGTATTTTGTATGTTCAAGAAAGAGACCTACAGTGAATCATTTTTTAAAAAAGGAAAAATTCCTTTTTAAAGTGTCAATCACACCCTAATTTAATCTTTTGTAAGTGGTAATTTTCTTGTTATGTTTTCATAGAGTGAAGCTCACCCACATGTAATTTCATGACAACTGGAATAATTTCATATCACAAGCCTATTGAAAATATTTCCACATTGAGGCATGCCTAAGCCCACATGTACTTTTTCCAATAAGGACTTTTAAGTTCTAAGGCTTCAAGAGCCTTTCGAATAGGACTATGTCTTATATGCCTTTGTTATTTCCAGTTGTACCAAACATAGCGTCTTATACATAGCAGGCAAGTAACATATATTTGTTGGAAAATGAAGGAATGAATCAAGCATCTTGTGTCATAGATAGTAGTGGACTTGAGAAGACTTTTAGTTTTGACAAATAAAAATAGAGAAAAATAGCTGGTGACACCAACGTATTTATAATAAAGAAATGGTAATTTTTAACATTTTCCAAAATACCTTCAAAACCATTTTTAAGAACAAAGTCAAATAAAAAAGAATTCCATGTAAAGTCGAAGTCTTCACTTTCCTTCACACCCAATTCTATTTCTCCCATCCTCAGAAGGAACAATCGGGAATTTATGAATTGTCTCCCAACCCATTTTTGTTTTTATACACATGTACATGCATATGTATGCATATCCATAAATATCATGGTTTTTTAAGAGTTTTATAAAATTTAGAATACTGGTATCATGCTCTAGTTACTCTATATATCATTTTGCAACTTGCTCTTTTTCTACTCAACATTGTGTTTGTGAATTAGCCATGTTACATACAAATAAACCTCGTCATTTAAAAAAACGTGCATGCTATATTTTATTTATTCATTCCCCTCATTCTTGGACTCACAGGTTATTTCCAATTTTTGCTATTATAAACAATGCAGCAATAAGCATGTTTCTATGCCTGTGTCAAACTCTCCGGTCCCCAAACTTACTGGTTTGTGGAATATGTGTACTTTTTACATACCTAGCTACAACCAAATAACTCCCCAAATTGTTTGTACCAGTTTACACTCCACCAGCAGTGTATGAGAATTCCCTCTCTCCCCATCCTTGTTGATAAAAACTGCACACATCCTGCATGCTTATCTCTCAACTGACAAGGGGGATAAACTCTCATCAAATTTATGTTTTGTGATCAAGACAAATTCAACAGTCCTTAAATGACGGCTAGTACAGTTTGCATAATTATAACATGCTATAGACTTACTGATTTTAATACACTGGGTCTTTTTTTTTAATTTTTTTAATACAGTGGGTTCTAATTGAGAGGTAAGTGAGAGAAAGGACTGAGAGCTAAGTGATAACTTGAGCAGAACTGGAGTACATCTTTATGCATGGCTGAATTTTAAAAAGATGCCCATGTGGTGGGGTACCCCACCTCTTAAGTCTTTTCTTCAATAGTATGGTTTTAACTTTTTATAGGTGAGATCTAGTTTAGATATGAATTACTTCTTAATATAAATGGTGTTTGAACATTAGGAGATTTCCCAAAGTCAGCTACAGTATCTGTTTCTTTAAGAAAACTAGGTTAATTATTGCTCTAAATGGCTTAGAATACCGCTGATAAAAGAATTTGGATGACGGCAAGCTATATGATTATTTCTGTATAAAGATTTTTACAATTGAAAGCAACAGACATCAGCTGTGATGGATGATAAGTAGAAAAGAAAATTGTTGGAAGGCTGGGGAACTGAGTTTGAAAAAGTCAGGAACCAGGACTTCTGGGACATCTATAAAGTAAAGACAGATAGTATTTTTAGGATTCAATGGCTGCAACAAATTAAGACCAATTGTTTTTACAGTTTGCCCCACTCCACTCAAGATTTAAATACCTGGGAGAAAAAGAAACATTGGCTCAGAGGAAAAGTTAAGTTTACCTTAAGTAAAGTTACAAAAAGAACGCATACACAGGAAAAAGAGCCTATTTCTCTGAAGAAAAGAAGGGAAAATCTAGCTAAAACAGAGGAGATTGGCACAAAATAGCAAATAGCTGCCACACGCGGCAGGCTGAACAAATATACATCTTTAATGTCTACCATATGCCAAGAATGACCAACACAGACAGGGTCACCATGCTGCAGGAGACTCCCACAAAGCCTCTGAGCCTGCAGACTATAGCTTGAGTAGGTGTGTGTGATTCCACCAACTGCAATACCTCCCAACGCAGCCAGCTGCCCCCCAAGTATCCAAAAGGACGTGCTGTAAACAAGTGAATCTATTTCTTCAAAACTGAACTCAATTATGCCTTGCTCTGCAATGCTTTCCTACCATTATACTCCCAATTCTTGCTAATGGTGCCAACCAAGTCTCAAACCTCAGAAGCATCTTTGACGTTTCCCTCTTGACATGTACACACTGCTATATTTAAAATGGATAACCAACAGGGAACTCTGCTCAATATTATGTAACAACCTAAATGGGAAAAGAATTTGAAAAAGAATAGATACATGTATATGTATAACTGAATCACTCTGCTGTACACCTGAAACTATCACAACATTGTTAATCTACTATACTCCAATATAAAATAAAAAGTTAAAAGAATTTTGAATCCCTGCTCATTCTCTTCCTCTGTTTTCTGCAATCACCACCTCTTAACTGTCCTGTATTGATTCAAGTTAAGTCTTTTACTGCTTCTCACCTAAACTATTGTACTAGTCTCCTGGCAGATCTCCTTAGCTCTCATTCCGAACCAATTGGCTCCACTATATACTAGCACTAGATTACTTTTCCTGGATACGTTGAGAAAGGAGAAGGACAAATCCAGGTGAGAGGGTGGTTTGATGTTGGGACAGAAAATGTCACGTGTCTACTGTCATTTATCTTTTTGGCTGCTCAACATCCATACATCCTTACATATCCTCTTGGCTTCCTTACACTTACAGAAATGTCAGCATCCAAATAAAATTCACTCACTCTCCTCTCATTAGGGAAGCTACTAATGTCTCATCCAGTTATTAGGTTAAGGTCTTCTTTCAAGTGCTGAAATCACTGTTGCCAGTATTAAACCTGGAATACACGTTTAGATCCAAGCCAAAAATCCCAGTGTAACAAGCAACTTCTCAGTGAGCTCTTAAAGATCTGGCAACCTTCCTCCTAATGAAAGCTTAACCACCCCTAACGCACTGACTTATGCAACGAGGGAGGGAGAGAAGAGGAAAACCACACTAGAGCTCTCATTTGAGAAAGTGGAGAACTTTCTGCCTTTGTATCGAAATACTTTTGTTCAGCCAATGTAGTTGACTGCACTTCTGCCCTGGGAGGGGTCTCTTGTCTCTTGCCTTCCATGGTCCTCAGTTCTTCTCCTGGGGAGAATGTTCTTGTCTATTTTGCTCCGTGGCCACATGTGGGATGGACACACTGGGGAGGATTCTTCTGTGGTCCGTGCATTGTGAATAACCCACTTCCTGGGACTGGTGGGTGGCTGGAGAATCAGACTGTCAAGAACCGGGGCAGCATGAAATACTTGCTCTTGTCGTCAGGGCTGCAAATGGAATGTGGCACCTCCACCTCTTCCCGTTCTGTTCTGGGTTGTGTCTTCTCACAACACAGCTCAAGGCCCAAGGTCCCAGGAGACAACGTCCCACCGGCTTCAGTTTGGTCATGCATCCACCCATCGAGTAAGAACTGGGGCTCCCCGAGAGCCACATGGCCTGGATAGGGGATGGGGGTAGATCCCCTGACAAAAGTTGGGCTTCTTCGAGAGTGAATGGTTGCTGGCTGGGTAAAAACAACAATATCCACCCCAGAAGGTTTTACTATATATAGTTCTGATTCCTTTTTTACAATCTGTGGATGCCTCTGTATTACATTTATTGTGGGAAAATCAACAGTTAATATCCTCACCTGAGAAATCCAATTATTTAGGTAATGTATCAACTAAGTTCTCAAACTCCTTTCCACTTAGCTGTGCACAGTTCTGGCTAAGGTCAGACAAGGAAATTTATTATAATAATGATCTGTTAATACCAATGTAAGCTCCTAGCCCTACGGGGATAAGCAACAGGAAGCTATTAAAATGCTGTAGTCAGCATAACCGGATCTTGGCACCACTTCTCCTCCTCGAGGGTCCATATGTTCCGGGTTGCTGTTCTTCGGTTGATTATACTTTCTTTAAGAACTGACATTT
The DNA here is from genome assembly GCF_949987535.1 of Balaenoptera acutorostrata. Lineage (NCBI taxonomy): Eukaryota > Metazoa > Chordata > Mammalia > Artiodactyla > Balaenopteridae > Balaenoptera > Balaenoptera acutorostrata. Next base: position 43,679,920 of record NC_080077.1, read on the forward strand.
CCTAATGATTTATGCCAGTCACCTGCCTCTTTGGGTCATATTTATTCATTCAGCAAATATTTATTGAGTGCCTAGTAAGACTGTGCTACACTCATGGTTTATCGTAGGCACACAATGACTATTTGATGAATTAATGACTGCAATGCAGGCAGTGTGAAATGAATTAGACTTAGGTCTTGCAAAAGATCTCACGGTCTGCAAAGAGAGATATGCAACACCAGCACATGCACAGTTGTAAGAAAGGTAGAAAGAAAGAAGGACCAGAAGTTCAGAAGGCAACAGAAATTCAGAAGAAAAAGGGCTTACCTCTGACTAGGGTGGTGCAGTCGTTTGCTAGGGCTACCATAACAAAGTGCCACAGACTGGGTGGCTTAAACAACAGAAATTTACTGTTGCACAATTCTAGAGGCTAGAGGTCTGAGATCAAGGTGTCTGGCAGGTTTGTTTTCTTCTGAGGCCTGTCTCCTTGGCTGGTGGATGTTGTCTTGTCCCTGTGTTTTCACATGGTGTTTTCCTCTGGGTCCTAATCTCCTCTTCTTACAAGGGCACCAGTCAAATTGGATTAGGGCCCACCCATATGACCTCATTTTCCCTTAATTACCTCTTTAAAGGTTCTACTTCAAATACAGTCACATTCTGAAGTACTGGGGGTTAGGCCTTCAAAATATGAATCTTGGGAGGGGTATACAATTCAGCCCATAACAAGTAGTTAAGAGTGGATTCGTGAGGGAGGGAGGCAGCACTTGGGTGGGGACTCCCCTCTGACTCAGTTATGGAATAATCAGCATGTAACTTTACCTTAGCTAAGATGGTTGAGTTAAGATTGGACACATAATCTAAACAGAACTAAAGAAATATAAGAGGTTACCACAGTGACCAGGAAAAAGCTTTGCTCTTCCCCTAAATGTCTGAACCTGAAAGTTTGGAGACAACAACTGAGGTAGATTTCTTATAAAAACAAGGAGAGAAAAAGCTCATTTGAGAATGGACTGTACCCAGGGAAAGCCAGAGTGAAGACATGTAAAAATGGACGATTAGGTCCTAATGCATAATCTGAGCCAGGTCAAGCTGCATGAAGCCAGCACTACCCTTCAGTTTCTCCAGTCTTTTCGTTGTTGTTGTTTTGTTTTGTTTTGTTGGTATTCAAGCAAATTAGAATTTGATTTTTTTTTGGTCACTAGTCACCACAAGGCTCTCAACTGGTAGGCATTCCAAACAAGACTTTTCTTAGATCAGCTGGTAAAAGATTAACAGGGAAAAATGTCTTTAGAAGGGATTAGAAAATGAGGGACATGAAACATTTTAGTATATTAGGTGGATAATTTTTAATTGTTGAAAATTGTTAGGAGACTAATAGTAATAATCATAAGTAGGTCTGATTTTAATTATAAGAAGCATTAATAACTCAGGCAGAAAACTATATACCTGCCACTTTCTCCCATTTTCAGCCAACCTCCTCAAGGTGGAAAAGCACATATTTGCATAATTGGTTTCTTTTGTTCTTTTACTTGCTCCAACTAAGTGTCTTAGAATACCACTGCTATTGTTTCCACAGCTATATAGAATAGAGATAACATACTTTTTACAGGCCACTGAAATTATCATTGCCATTACTTAGTTTATTTAGAAAAGCAAAAGGGCAGATAAAACCTTTGGAAAAAGCAGAATCATAAATCACTTCTGTTCCTTTTTGTCATATGGAGCCAGAATGCATTTTTTTCCTTTTTTGGGTAACCAAGACATTTCAGAAGTCTTGATAATTTTCAAAAAATACTGACCCCTGTTCAGCAGAGTAATAAAATTACCTGTAATAAATTTATAAACTCTTAAACTCGTAGTGTCCCTGGTCCTATGAGAGCCCAGCAATGTCCTAAGGATATGGTAATTCTGGGCATCTAAACACTTAATAATCCAACTATAAAGGTAAGATTCACTACATCTACTTGTTAGAATATTTAACAGTTATTTTAAAAAACACTTTTAGAAAGGCTTTGTAAAACAATATAAAATGATGAAATATTAAATGTACAATAATCAGGTGTGAAAACTGTAAACCCAGTATGACTTCAATTATGTAAAATAAAAGCACAAATACTTAAGTACGGAAAGACTCTAAAAATGACATTGAAACACTAACAGAGGTGTTTGTGATTGGGTGTCGGCACAGTATGTGTTTTTTCTATCTGGTTACATGTATTCTCCAATTTTTCTTTAATAAGCATGAATTGCTTTCATAATTAAAAAGCAATTATTCATAAAAAAAATCTGTGCACTCCAAATAATGAAAAGATTATTTTAAAATAAATTCCTCTTCACAAGTTTAAACTCTGATAATTTTTAAAAGATTTATAAAGAAATCCGAGAATGATTTAATCTACCAAACCATAAATGTCTTGCTCAAAGGAAATTGCAAAGTCATTTGTCATTATTTTATGAGCATCGTTCACACTCTGTGGTAGGTTCTCATTTCATTACCAGGTGGTGCTTCTGGATTAGAGAGAGAAAATTACTTCCCAGGGTCATATATGAGTGGAACATAAAGAACTGGAGATCTCATCACAGCCTGGCTAAGTGGAGGGCACAAGCAGGTCATATAGGACGTGCTTTAACGCGCGCGTGTGCATGCACGTGTGTGTGTGTGCGTGGTGCGTATTCCTCTCTTGATGCTTCCATTTTCTTCTAAGGAATCCATTGCCCTTCTCTAGGGGCCCTGGACCTTCTACTCAGGGCAGAAATCATCACCCTGATTCAAAAAAGTAGAGATTTGTTATTATCCTTTAAACTTAATGGATTCCATTCATGCCAGGTGGGTAACTCTATTAAATATTTAAATGCCAATGGTATTCATGTCTAACAGTGGGAAAAAGTCTTTATCTTCAATTAAGGGAATTCGAGGTGATGGTGAGCAGGTCGTTTAGATGCAGTGGGTGAGGGAGGCTGTCAGGAGAAATAGTTTCTTGTCCCTGAAATCAGACTAGGTCTCCAATTTGGAAAAACAAAGAACAGCTTCAGTCTTCATTAGGTACCTAGGAAGGTATGCTGACGTTGTCTTTCAACTTTCCTCCCTCTTATTCTGAACTTCACCTGTCCCTCCCCATCTGTAGGCCATCATCCCAACCCGTTTCTACCCATATTGATGGCCACCACTTTGTTGTAAGTTGCCTTTGAGTAGAACAGTAAATTTCATGTGTGTAGGGAAACACAGCCTTTGTGGTTTGTTATACATGTATCTTAGGTGCTTAGAACTCCAGAAAAGTTCTATAAATCATATTCAACAGAAAATACCTCCTAAGTCTTATAACTCATTACATATGAATATTTTAAAAGAAATTACTTCTTAAAATCAATCAACTAACCAATCAATAAAACTCTGACTCATTTACTGATTTATTTTAAACATGCTTTTTTATTCTAACATATAACTTAGGAATTTTAATTTTGAGTAATTGACCCAATCATTTTTCTCCTACAAAAGGAAGCAAATGTTTCCAAAGGTCCCCTCTGAGGTCTGTGCTTATATTCCTTGGTCATGTATTCCTCCTTCCTTTTACAACATGCTTTTGCCTAGGCTTATCGTTAATATAAACATAGACCCAAGTATTTTTCTTACTTTGCCCATTTATTTTTACCCAAAGGCTACTCTCTCTTACGCCTCTCTCTTCATTTCTCAATTAAGAGGTTCTTATTTATAAGTGAAGGTAAGCCTTTGACCAATTGCACATGTCAGAATTTGTTATATTAATCACTTAAAAGTATTTTTAACTTTTTAAAGAAAAGAAGACAAATTGTTCAGAATATCAGCTTCTCAGCTGCAACAAGTGATTAAATCCTGAATCTTCTAAATGTTAAGAGCTTTGACAGGGAAAATAAACATTTGTGCACAAGTGCTGTGTCCTGCCAGACACAGTGCAGCTAATTCAATTTGCTTCTTGGTCCCCTGAGAAGGATGGAGGATGTCTGGTTTGTTCACCAGACAGCCTCTGTGACACAAAAGGCAGGACTGTCCCACCTCTCAAGTGACCCAACTGCATGACTGATCACAAGATCCTCAAACCTTGTTGGAATTTTTTTCTGTTTTAGAAACATATAGAAATACAAGGTTAGAGTAGTCACATCATTCTTTCTTGTGATATAAGAATCCAGAAATGTTTCCTATAGCTTTGCTTAGAATAATGAGAATTCATAAATTCAAAATTTGATTTCACGTAAAAAGTTTTGTCTGCGGGTGGCTCTACATTAACCCATGGGCTGAGGTGATGCCCTCCCACTGGGATAAGCCACAGGGCGTGGAAGTGAGCTTAGAGAGGGATGGGTATGGTCCCTAAGTACTTTCTCCAAAACTGGCCCCTTATCAAAAATTTTTCCAAAGATAGCATGTTAACATGATGGCTAAGAAGATAAAAAAAAAAAGTTAGAGGATATAGTGTGAAAGCCAAGCCATCAGATAGGTAGAGAAAGGAATCAAAGAGTAGTAGCTTTTTTTCCTCTTTTTTATTGTGGTAAAATATACGTAAATATATATACATATAAGATAATATTAACAATTTTAACCATTTGTAATTGCACAATTCATTGCATTAAATGTATTTACAGTGTTGTGTCGCCATCACCATGCTCTATACTCCAAACTTTGTCATTGTCCCCAGCATAAACTCTATATCCGTTAAACAGTAACTCCCAATTCTCCCCTCCCTCAAGCCCCTGGCAACTTCTATTCTCCTTTCTGCCTCTGTGAATTTGCCTTTTCTAGGTACCTCATATAAGTGGAATCATATAATATGTGGCCTTTTGTGTCTGATTCATTTCACTTAGCATAATGTTTTCAAGGTCCATCCATGTTTTAAGATGTATCAGAATTTCATTTCTTTTTATGACTGAATAATATTCTACTTTTGTTTATCCATTCATTTGTTGATGGACACTTGACTTGTTTCTACTTTTGGTTCTTGTGAATAATGCTACTATGAACATTGGCATACAAATGTCTGCTTGAATCCTTGCTTTCAACTCTCTTGGATATTTACCTCAGAAGTGGAATTACTGAGTCATATGGTAGTTCTATGTTTAACTTCTGCAGGAAGGGCTCAATTGTTTTCCACAGTGGCTGTACTATTTTACATTCCCATTAGAAATGTATGAGGGTTCCAATTTACCCACATCCTTGACAACACATATTTTCTGTTTATTTTATTATAGTCATCCTAGTGGGTATAATGTGATAACTAATTGAGGTTTCGATTTGCATTTCCCTAATGACCAATGACATTGATTTTTTTTCATGTACTTATTGGCTATTTATTTTCTTTAGAGAAATAGCTATTCAAGCTCTTTGCTCATTTTTGAATTGGATTTTTTTGTTGTTGTTGTGAGTGGCTGCTTTTTAAAGTGTTGCTTTACTTCCAACCGACAGCACAGGCACCCCTCCTCTACCAGGAGCCGCCCACTATCTTATACCCTATTTTAGAACTGCACACAAGTTTGCAATGTCCTATGACCTTCCTTCCCAGCATTGTCCTGCCTTTATGGAAGATGGGGAGCACAGGTGCAGCTGCAACAGGAAAGAAGGGGAACATCTTCTGGGGGCCCCCTGGATGTTGCAGGAGCCAAAGAAACTCTGACAAAAGAAGTAGAGGCGAGAGGTAAGCACCTTTTCTACTCTACTGGGAATCTCCACTGTGGTTTTCTTGCAGCCGGGGTCACCTCATACTACTCATGGGATCCAATGCTTTTTGGATCTTCTTGCCTTTTTTCCTTGGTTCTCAAGAAGCTTTAAGTCTTAATGTACCTAATCAGCTGGTCAGTGGATGATGTAATGAAAAGTTTCTTTTAACTCTGTATTTTGAAAGTAGACAAAGGGCTCTGTGGTAGATTGTGGTAGAGTGTTACAATGGTGGCCCCCAGAATCATGCCTTCCTAGGAGCACACCCTTGCACAGTCCCTTCCACATTAGCTCTGGACCAGCCAGGGGATCTGCCTTGGGTCACTAGCAAACATGACACAAGCAGAAGCTTGAACAGCGCTTGTGCATTCGGGTTTGCTCTTTTGGGGCTGTGGTTGGAACCTTGAATTTGCCATGTGAGCAAGCCTGAGTCGGCCTACTGGAGAAACCATGGCAGGTGCTCCAGCCAACTATCAGACATGTGAGTGGGACCAGCTTAGATGGTCCAGCTCTTGTGGAGCCTTCGGGTATATGCGGACACGTGATCGAGCACAGGTGAGCCCAGCCCAAGTCACAAACCCACAGAATCACAAGCAACAGCAGAATCACTGTTTTAAGCCACTAAGTTTTGAGGTGGTTTCTTATTCAGGAATACGTAACTGACACAGTCTTGCACCCACAATATCTAAAGAACTACAAATCAATAAGGAATGGACAAAACCCAACAGAAAAATGGACAAAAGGCTTGAACAGGCATTTCACAAAAGAAGATAAACATAGACATACAAACAACCAATAAACACATGAAAACGTGCTCATCTTCGCACGCATCAGGGAAATGCAAATTAAAATGATACGGAGATCTTCAGCAGAATGGCTAAAGTTAAAAAGGCAGAAGTTATTAAGTGTTGGTGAAGATATGGAGCAATAGGAATTCTCTTAGATTGCTGGTCTCCTGTGGGAGTGTAAGTTGGTACAATCACTTGGGAAAACTGTCTGTCTGTATCCACTAAAGATGAATGTATACATAGCAAAGGCTCTGGAGTTTCTCCTGAGTACCCAGAGGTATACTAATATATGTTTAACAACTATCCTGCTGCGAACAACAACAACAACAAAAAACAAGAAATAAAAGCCCTGATTTGTAGCATTTGTTGATTTCCGTGGTATAAATACTCCCACTAGGTGACTTTAAGCTACAACCTGATATCACTGAGCACAAAGTGGGAACAATGTGAACAATTGGCTTTGTGAGTTGGTACAAGCTAGTTCCAGCACACCAGTGTACATACTCAACAGAAATGTATATATACACCAAGAAATAGGTACGATGCTCACAGCAGCACTATTCATAATAGCCCAGACTGGAAAATACCCAAATGCCCATAGACAGTGGAATAAATTGTAGTGAATCCACGCATTGGCACACCATTTAGCATTAAGAATGAATGAACTACAACTATATGCAATAAATATGGATGTATTTTATAAACATAACGTTGACTAAAAGCAGTCAGACAAAAGAGTACACAAACGTTAACGATTCCATTTACACAAAGTTAAAAAACAGGTTAAGGCCAATTTATGTTGTTAGAAGTTAGGATTGTGGTTAACTTTGGGAAAAGGATGGAGACGAAAAGCAGTTATGATGGGGGCACTTCTGCTCTGGGGAGTGGATAATAATACTCTGTTTCTTCATCTGGACTCTGGCTACAGAGGTAATTCACTCTGGAAACTTCTTATAATTTACTGACTATTCTCTAGGTATGTTATACTTCAACAAAGGCTCAGAAGAGAAAAAAAAGAGAGAAAAAAAACTGCCCACTCAACAGATTCAGTAGCTTTGTGATATGTCTATTTCGTAAGTAAGTCACCTCTGAGAGCACACTAGACTCAAACCTAAAAGCTCTTAAATAGTTTACAAAATGAAAATAGGAATTTCCTAGTGGTCAAGAATCAAGAGAAGATGCCTTATTTGTCCAACCATTATTATAAGGCAGAGTGACATTTTTAAAAGGCAAATCTGATCATCTCTGTTTCTAGTGTAAAAAGCTTCCGTGATGTCCCAGTGCAGTGGCAGCAAAGCCTGCACTCTTTACCCTCACCCAGGAGGCCTCACGGGATCTGGCACCTGCCTGCCTCTACATCTGCATCTTGTCCTGCTGGTTCCCTGACTTTCGGTCCTGCAGTAACACAGGTCTCCCCTCCGTTCCTCAAGCCCACCCGCCCCTCTCCCCTCCTCACCTTTGTGTCCACTGCTCCCTCTGCTGGGCTGTTCTTCCCTGCCCGTCCACATGACTTTGCTCTTCCCTCTCTCTCCCTCTCTCTCTCTCTCTCTCTCTCTGTCTCTCCCGTTGGGTCCCATCTCAAGCGGTACCTCCTCAACATCTTTTTAAACCGTCTTGTGTAAAATAGGCCCTCCATCATCATTGTATTACTTTCTATATCATCTCCTACTTTATTTCTTTTATGGCATATGTTACTATTAGCAATTATCTTGCTGACTTGTCTTCCTCACTAGCATATTATCCTCCATGAAGGCAGAGACTTTGTCAATCCCGCTCGCTGCTATATTTCCTGAATGCTCGCACAGTTCAAAGCATGGAGTCTTGCAGAAATGCCTATTTGCTACATAAGTAAATGAAGCCATGAATGGTTCTAAATGAATTGGAAAGAAACCAGGTCAAGGTGGGACACAGCAAACATCATGTTCTCCCGTGGTATGGTTTCCAAAGGACAATTCAGATTAGATGGGTACTCAGCTAGGAGTAAGAGAGTTTGCAGTTATTTCTCCTCTAACGTCTCTCTGTGGACAGGCTTGCCTACAAGTCTTGGCAGGAAACAGACATATCCCTCCCAAAGGCATGGTTCCCTCCCCTTCACAGAGCAAGGTTTTCCTCCAATGGCCTTGGATGCTTGTCTAATGCACACAGAGCCCTCAGAGGGAGATGTATAGAGGGGCCCTCCTGAAAGGTGGGAAAATGGGATAAAGAAAAGAGACTAGGGCAAGGCACTTATAGAAGAGGCTATGAGAATCCTCAGTCTGTAAGCTCCTGCCTTGACTTCCGGAGAGGCAGCCCTGACCACGGGCATCTCTCTTGCATTTGGCGTTCATTCATACAGATGACCTTTGATAGAGTGCTATCACAGGAGGACACCGCTGATCAAAGGGGCTGTGCTTCACTTAAGGGAACCACTGTCCTCAGAGTCCTGTGAATCTCAGGTGAGGGTTGAGATTCTGCGTAAATAGGGTGGAAGCGTGCATGGAGACATGGCCCAGCTTAGGAGTGAACAGCAGGAGTGAACATGAAAACTCCCAACGCTGCCATAAAATCTTGGCCGCTGTGTGAGAGCAGCTGGGCTGACTTGTGTTGAACGCAGTTTGCCAGAAATCAATTAGCCACAGGTAGCAACGATGGCTTCCTCTCCTTCTCCAAGGAAGCTGGTTTGTTGGGTTCTTATGCTGTTTGTAAGAAAAATGTAAATTGTTGGTGCCTCTGCACTAGTATTTTCTCTGCTTAGAACACTCCTCACCTATGCTTTTTTCATGGCTAGAATTTATCATTCAGGTCTCAGCTCAAATGTCCTCTCCTCATTGAGGACTTCCCTGATGACCCAAGCTAAAGGAGCGTTCCCAGTCTTAGGTAAGCCGCTCTGTCACACAAGCCTATATAATGGCCTTCGTAACATTTGTTACTACATGAAATCCATCTATCTGATTTGTTTATGTGGTTGTTTGTCCCCCTCCACCAGGTTGTAAGTTCCACGAGAGCAGGAACTTTGTCACCATCATAACTTCAGTGTTCAGAATATCCTAAGTGCTTGATACCTTAATTTACTGAAGTACTGGAGATTTTAAAAGTCATTCAATAATGTAGAATGGTGCAGTCACTTTGGAAAAGTCTGACAGTTCTTTAAAAGATTACACACAGAGCTACCATATGACCCAGAAATTCCACGCCTAGGTATATACCAAAGAGAAAAGAAAAACTTGTACGTGAACGTTTTTAGTGTAATTATTCATAACATGCAGAAAGTAGCAACAATCCAAGCTTTTATCATCTGATGAACAGATAAATAAAATATGATATAGCCATACAGTGGAATATCATTTGGCAATAAAAAGGAATAAAGTGCTGATACATACTACAAAATGGATGAAACTTTAAAATATTATGATAAATGAAGAAGTCATTCACAAAGAACACATATTATATGGCTCCATTTCTATAAAATGTCCAGAATAAGCATGCCTATAGAGACAGAAACTAAATTAGCAATGTGCCTAGGCCTGGAAAAGTTGGCCGGAAATGGGGAGTGACTGCCAATGGGTACAGGATTTCTTTTGGGGGTGATGAAAATGTTCTAAAATTGATTACAGTGATGGTTGTACAACTCCGAGTATATACTAAAAACCACTGAATTGTATACTTTAAGTGAGTGAATTGGATGATATATCAATTTTTATCTCAAAAAAGCTAGTATTAGAAGTCTATGTTTAATAAAAAATATTTAATAATAAAAAACTATCACAAAATCATTCAACGATGCATGATACCTGAAATTATTCATTCATTCAATCTTTCAACATGTATTCATCAGCTGCTTTGCAACGGGCTCATGGCTAAATGAGGGGGATACACAGATCAACAACTACAGTCTCTACCTTGAAGAACAAATAATCTACTGAAATGTTTATAGTCTCTGTGCCAACTCCTCGCCTTACTTCTCATTCTGCAGGAAAAATCTGATTACAAGAAATGATGTGTGGTGGAGACTGCTATTTGTTGAGTAAAATCCTCATCCTCTTATTCTTCTCAAGCACACAACTAGATTACATTTCCTAGCCTCACTTGCAGTTGGGTGGCCTTGTAAGTGAGTGTTAGCTAACAGTTTGTGAGGGGAAGTCATATATCTTCCAAGTCTGGCACATAAAATCTTTCACTTGCTCCTCCTTGCATTTCCTCCCTTCCTCCAATGGAATGAAAATAAGCATGCGGATCTTGGAAGCCACATGTTGAAAATGGCAAAGTCTTCGTCAACTTGAGTCCCTGAATGACACCGTGGAGTCAAACTTCCCAAGCTGACCCCTAATTGCACTGTTATACTAGGAAGAAATACCCCACTAATACTAAAGCAAAACTTAGTGTTACCCTAACAAACACATTGGGGTATAATAAAAAGACAGAAATATTGTTGGCTGAGATGCCCCTTTCAATCCCGTAAAAATCTAGGCTTATAGGTGCTGTTTTCCTTTCCATACAAAGTGGTAATTTTACCAAGCTTTGATTAGACATGTGTTATTGCCTTTATTACTTAAACCTGGTTTGGTTTCTTCTATTCCTTGAAACTGCTGCTACTGCAGCAACCAGGTACCTGGAGTGATACTGGCAGGGGAGAGAGTAGTTGTGGTTAAATACAGTGGTCCAGGAAGGTGATGCTAAAATGTAAAAACAAACAAAACACCATGGTGTTCACATGTAAATTATCAAGAAAATATTGGGGTGATCCCCTAGCAAAAGTGTTGCCCCATCCAGCCTCCTCCATTTCCCTTCTTGATTTACTTTCCTATCATGCCTTTCATTTTTAACTGCTTTATGACTAACCTTGATAGTAATTTAAACCCAATTCCATTCATTTTATCACGTTAGGTGGTGAAGGACACTCTTTGGGATGGATTCTAACCCAGGGATTGCAAACAAACTTAGATATTTGTTCAAATAAGCCCACTTTAGGAAGGCCAAGTTGCCATGAAGATATCATCAAACTTTTGAGAAAATAAGCAAACAAGGAAATGAACAAACAAAAACAACTGTCCTGGTGTCTGTTCATTTGTGGGAAAAATTAAGTATCACTTCCTATCATAATTCTTGCACTTATTGCCAAGCCCCAAATTCTTCCACCTGCACAGAAATAAGAGATTGTAAACTTAAGTAAACAAGGGCAATTCTGTTACCCTTCCACAGGCCACCAGGTGCTTAGCTGTGTCCTAACCATCAGAGGGCCAAGGGAAGAGGAGGAAGAACCTGGGAGAGAAAAATATTTCCAAGGCAACTGGCACCAAGGCTCTAGCTATGGACAGAGCGACCAGAGTCCTTGTGCTTGAGACTTCCCAAAAATAGCTAAAGATTAAAAAGAGCAGCCAGGGACTGCTTTAAACTAACACCAAAGAAAATGCCCAGAAAACCATGGGGAGAAATTAAAATTGATGCAGAAAATAGAGAGGATTATATCTAGCACGCTCAAGGGCTTTGCTGCCACTCTTAGTTCTTACTGTCCGAGGGACTTTCAAAACAGAAGGCTGTCAGAGGTACAGTTCCAGAGTGCTCTGAAAGAGACATTAGATGAGAAAGAGAAAGGAGTTTGAAGGGACATGTTTTATGAGGTTTTCAAAAGCCATAGTTGCCATCATAAGTTGAAGCAGTTTATAAACGTGTAATAAGTTTTGGTGTGATTTCGGGGACCTGGCACTCTCACCTACACTGCTGGTGGAAGTATGAATGGTACAACAATCTTTCTAGAGGGCAATTTGGCACTGTGTACCAAAAGTCTTAAAATACTATTAATTAATTCTCCATCCCTCCAGTCACAAACTATGTGCTCTTTGATAGAGTTACTGCATTTCTAGCAACTTATCCTAAGTTTAAAAATGAAAGGAAACAAGGTTTTCGTTGTCAGGATTTTTCACAGTACAATTTATTATTTGGAAAATTTGACAAGACGATGTGATTGTAAGGAAAAATTTGGAAAATTTTTGAAAGACTTTGAAATTTACTAGGTGTCCTGTCTAGACGCCTCCATCATTATTTGTGTTTGTGTGCTATTTTACAACTCTGTAGCGAAGTTCACTTGTAGAAAACGAATAGTAACGCAAATAATTCCTGTCTGTAAGAATACAAATTGTGTCTGGCAGAAAGCAATTGATTATTTCCCTGTGGATACTGACCAGTTTTCAACCAGTTTTGCATCCATTTGTAAATCTATTTCAGTATTCTTTTTTTAAATTAATTAACTAATTTATTTATTTGGTTGCACCGGGACTGAGTTGCAGCAGGCGGGCTCCTTAGCTGTGGCATGCAAACTCTTAGTTGCAGCATGCACGTGGGATCTAGTTCCCTGACCAGGGACCGAACCTGGGCCCCCTGCATTGGGAACTTGGAGTCTTATCCACTGCACCACCAAGGAAGTCCCTATTTCGGCGTTCTTTATTTGACTCTAAACATCTGAGATAATTAGAGGTCTTTTAAAGCTGGTTGTAATACCTTACTGGTTCCTCATTAATTAATGAGATAAAATCTATGGTATATGTTTATTTTAAATTTGTATGGGAGTTGTGATTTTATCCTCTTTAAAATTTACCCGTTAATATGGAGATTGGTTAAATAAATTATGGTACATTCATATAACAGGATGAATGCCTTAAAAGTTGTTGCTGCAGAAGAACATTTGACATAGAACAAGGCAAGCTGCGGAACTGTACGCACAGTATGAGTTCCTCTTGTATAAAAATGTAAATATAAATATGTGTGTGTGTGTGTGTGTGTGTGTGTGTGTGTGTGGCTCAGGACACAGTACCCCGAATATGGCACCTTGGCATATTACATATTTTAAGCTGACGGAGCTGAGAAAACAGCAGAAGCAGAAAGATCTTTCTCAACTTCCCCTGCCCTTCTCCCCAGAAGCAGGTCACAAGACCCTCCTGTGAGAGGTGCCCTAACTATACCCAGAGAAAAGGAGCATCCTTAGTTCAAAGATGGAAGGACACTGAGAAGACTGTGAATAAACAGACCTTGCTAAATCTCCCCTACTTCACTACACTTAGCTCCTATTTTTGCCCTATTATATTTCTGCATGACCTTCCACTCTTCAACAAACCTAGCATAAAACCACTCAGTTTAGCTGTTTCTTAGGTCTTTCTTCATTTCTTTATGAAGGTTCATGTAAAACTCATAATTAAATAAATTTGTGTGCTTTTCTTCTGTTAATCTGTCTTTGTCAATTTAATTTCCAGATCCAACCAGGGACCCTAAGAGGACTGAGGAAAAGTTTTCCTCTCTTACTAAATATGTGTGTGTGTGTGTGTCTAAACATAAATGTGATATATATGCATATATTTCAGTTCTGGGATAATATACAGCAAGGTAATAATAGGGATTATCTCTGGAGATGAAAGTATAAGTATTTAATTCTTCTATATGCTTAAATGTATTTTCTTGCTTTTCTAAAATAAATTACACTTACACTAAAAAAGTGCATTTAAAAAATGCAGTGGGATGGGCAAGAACATTTTTATCTTGCAGTGATTTATTTTCAGATTTAAAAACTCAATCCCTCATGCATAAATTTGCTCAGGACAGTCCTGGTTTCTGCCTGATGTCCCCACATGAATAATAAAAGCCCCCTTTCATTCTTTAAAACTGTCCCAGTTTGAAAGAAAAAAAATTATGGTCATTTTACTTCTGTGATATAAGATCACAAGATTTGAAACATGTCATGCCTGACTGCATGAAGTAAGCAGTATAAAGAGAAACTAGAATATCTGTGAGCAATTTCATAATTTACCAGTTCAAAATCTGAATTTTATCTAATCCAGAAAAATATTCTTGCAAAAACATAGGATGCTTGCCTTCACAGATTGCACAATTGAATTCCAAGCTGATTTAATTGTCTGAATAAATGGGGAAAATGATCACAGCATTTCCTGCCATTTACATTTACTAACATTTACACTGAAGCTGAGTCCTCAAGTCAGTTGAATATTTTAGGGGGAAAAGTGTTCCAGAAGGAAAGTTTCTATGATATAAGAACTGCTCTTAATAAAAGAAAATTTTTTCCTCTGTAAGTTTTACATAACTGCAAACAACTTACAGATTTTAGGACAGAGAAAAGTCTTCAGCTGTAAAGCAGCATTTATCTTGTCTGCAAGCTGATTAGAATGATGCCTTTACAAATCCACCACCAGCCCCATCCGAGGCTCTCCCAGCGGGGAACCAGCCGTTTCAGAAAGTGAGCTTTTCAAATGTAAAGTAGGGTTTTTTTCTCCTGCTTTCTTCCCTCTGAAAGCAGACAACTTAAAGTCTTAAAAATTCAACCCCGAATTGTTACAAGGGCATTTGTAAGGGCTGAGTACAGTTTGGGCCTTAGGCCATGGTCTTTATTCTGGCCAAAGCCCCATGAGGCAGGAGATCGATTTTTATAAGCTCAGAGTTCTATATTTTCCTGAATCCTCTTTCAGCATATTAATATTATACTGGAATCAGATAGGGAAACTTTTACTTAATCCGAGAGGTAGTGGAGTTGGTCTGATCCTCTGTACTTTCTAAGCTAGATGTGGGAAAATAACTTCATAATAAAGTAAAACCTCTTTTTATTCATGTATTTTGCTATAAAGGCAGCACAAAGATTCACTGAATTTTTAAAAAGAGAAATATTCTAACATTATCAATTTTTCATGTCATTCAGTTTCTAGACACTTGGAGACTCAAAGATACATCTTAGGTTATCTAACAAAAAAAAAAAAAGGAAGGAAGGAAGGGAAGCAAAGAGGGAATGGGAAAAAAAAGTTTAAAAAGGAAAAGAAAAAAGAAAGGGGCAAATAGCTGATTCAATTACTAAGCCAAATAACTAAGGCATGCTGAGAACTTTTTTTTTACACGCCACTGAGTTACCAATGCTCCAATAAGCTTAAGGGATTTCAACCAGAAGTATAGTTTTTCTTGCACTGTGATTTTCTTTGGCTGGACTTTACTGAATGAAGACAGCTCGAAAGACAGTGGAAGCATAACCAATATAAAAGGAATTTTCTGCAAATCAGAAGTGCCATCTCCAGGAGAGATTTAATCATTTTGTGGACAGCCCAGCTGGTGTCCACAGCAGCAGATCTATCTCCCCTGAATCTGTGAGCCTGGGTCAAGTTCTAAGTGATACTGTAGCATCATGGCTTAAGTTAAGGACAGTTACACATAATGAAGCAATCGGCTACAGTATTAAATTCTTTGGTAAGAGCTGACCGCTCAGAGACTTGACAATATGAGTTAAATACACTATGTTGTAGTCTCAGAGGTGCTGGACGATAGGAGTTTATGCCATTATTCTTGAAACAACTCTGTCTCCGGCAAAGGCCAGAGACAGTGGCCTGTGTCAGCGTCATCCCCCCAATGTGGAGCTAGCGAATGATTTATATGCCATGAGGGAGAAGAGTTTCTCCCTTGCCTGTAACAAAGACTATTTTTAACTCTCTCAGTTGAGAAAATTCTGTTTTCTGGCTCAGGCACCTTTAGATTAATAATGCTTCCTAAAATTGCAATGACTCATTAGGATCTGTGCTTGGAATGGGCTGCAAGCTTGGTTTGCACATCTCTCTCTGAGAGAGCTGTTTCATCTCACAGCCTCTGGAGAAGTCCCTCCAGCCACCTACACACAGACGACCAGGGGAAACCTGATTAAGGGGCTGTCAAGGAAAAAAACCCAAACAGAGCAAAGTGTAAACTCCTTTACGATTGAAGAAAGGCTTTCGTGACCAAAAGGTGAAATAGCGCAGAAAAAAATTCAACTTCTTTTTGTTGTTGTTTCTTTTCCACTTTATATGCTCAGAGAACTGCTTTTATGAGTTGGTTACAGGTTTTAGGCCTCTTTTTTTCCCTTACATTTCCTTACATTTTGGTACTAATTGGAACACTCGTCAGTCTCAGCAAAGGTGGTAAAGAGAGAAAGACGTGGAAACAAAAACAGGCTCTCAGAATGTGAGCGCTCCATCTGACAGAAAAGCAATTTCAGCCTTGGCTTTTCAGGGATGAAGAGAGAAGAGAGGTAACATTCACGTGTCTGCCTTGTGCAGGGTGTTGGCACATAAATTATCTCACTTAAGAGATGTGACTCAGTGACAGAGAGCAGGGGCAGTGAACAAATCCCAACTTGTGCACATCAGGGGAAAATGAGATCTTTCCAAAAGGCAGCTGGTTGAGATAGAAAGAGAGAGACAGCTGGGCACAAATAATGGGACTGATATGAGAAAAAAAGGGGGAATGTTGGGAGGGATATGAGAGTCTGGAGAAAATATCTGCCCATGCCATGCCCAGCTTTAGAAGGTAGCCCAAAGCCCTGGGAAGCTGGCTTTGGTTCAAGTTGTCTAGGAAACTCATCATAAGTCCTTAGCGGTTCACCAGACAGGAAAAGTTGTACCTTTAATTTGGGGTGTGGGGAGAGCTCCTTGAGCTCACCATTTCTCTGGGGAAGGATCAGTGTGGCCTCATTTAGAGAATGTGGGCTGCCTGCCTCATCACCTTTCTAGCCCTAGCACCTAGCTGGGCACCTAGCAAATAAGAGCAGCTCAATAAATGCTTACTGAATTAATGCCAAGAACAGTTCAACGAAAAATCCTCATCTCTCATTTGAAAATTGGGTGAACTCTTTCACAGTAAATTTAGTCAATAGGAATAGTTAGGAATAGTTAAAAAAGAGAAAACTGGAGACTGGGAAGAGGCAAAAAAAACGCAGTGACTTAGATGGTATGCTAGGAATAAATGTGTTTGCAAAGTGGTTTTTGTGCATTGCGTAAGATAAAGAAGGCTGAAGAAAGGTATATTTTGATGCCCTGGAATTGTGCTCCTGGGAACCATCCTGGATTTAAATAGAGGGGCTGTGGGCCTTTTATTTCCATTCACAGGTATTGGGTGCCCTTTTCTGTGTTGGGCTTGGGGTTACAATGGGAAAGAACTCTTCTTTCTCTTCTCCTGGTGCTCACATTCTAGATGGGAAGACTGACAAGAAACATGCATCCAAGGTAACTCCATATATAGCCAGGATATATGGTGGTGTGTGTGACGTGTATGTGTGTGTGTGTGCGCACGCGTGTGTGTTAGAGAAGGAAACTCTGGCTCTGGACAGGGTGACTCGGGGAGGCCAAGGAGGCCATGTGACTACATCCTCTGTTACAGTCCCCTCGAATGAGACCACTGAGAATAAAACTTACGCTCTTGATGTTGTACATTGCAGATAAATGGCAGAATAAAATTGTCATGTAAACACAACAAATCTTTTTTTGGGGAAAGGGAACAAAGCAGAGTTGAATAAAAATAAAAAAATTTTTTTTCAGCAGGGGGAGGGGTTTGAATCTATTCATTTTAGACATATTGATATATGTCGAATCCTAATATACACCAGACACTGTGTCTGTTGTAATGAACAAGAGACCCTCCTTGACATCACAGAACTTAAAACGTACAAACTTAGACGAGGGCTCACAAACTCAGGTCCCTGCCGGCTAAGTAAAGGATGAGCTCGTGGCCACCTGGAGGGTGCCCGTCTTGTCAGGTGTAGGGGGTGAGACACAGCTCACTTCCTGGGATTGTTGCTGTCAGCCATGCAGAACCACTGTTGCCAGTTTGTTACTTCTGTGTTAGACAATTTTAGTAAATCATCATGACAAAAAGAATAATCAGGGTACCACCTGAAACCCTAAAGGGGGTCCCTACACTAGTCAGAGAATGCTTCCCTGAAGCATCTACATCGAAGTTACCATATGGAGGAAAGAACTGCTTACATTATTTGATTTTCTTTTCATGTTGACTTTTGTGGCTAGAATTCATTATGTTTTCTCCCTTCCTCCCCGCTATTCCTTCCACTTATTCAAACTGATAGTCGAGTTTCTGTTTCATTGCCTCAGAGACAATGTGGCAGGGCCAATGTAGAATTAGCTTGCAAATCTTTCTGGCTTTTATTTTCCCAAAGCTTAATACCTTAGGAGTAATTTGCAGATGAGGTAAAAGAAGAAAAGATTTTCCAGTATATGCAGAGTCTTGGATATCCAAAGGACAAAATACTACTTATTTCCTGCCCCAATCAAGAAAGAAACTCCTCCCAGACTGGGAAGAGGTAGAGGAAGGAAAGAAGAAACAATAATGGGCTTCAGAGCAATAAGGATCCCAGCCTGGCCTCTTACTAATGCCACCGCTGCTGCGTCTACACAGAGGATCTGCAGGCAGCTTAAAGAATATAGCTGTATCCCAAGCATGGCATCAGGAGCTTCTGGGCAAGAAGGGGCCATGCAGACAGGACGACAGGTAATTCAGTGGAGGCTACATCTCCTGGTTACCCAGGACCATGGCCACAGAAGCTCTGCACCATCCCTGACCGTGGAAAAGATCTTGTAACCACGGCGCAGCCCTAACGGGAGGGGAGAGCCCCAAGTGCAACAGAGGTGAGGTTTTCTTCCTCCTCATCAGTGGTAGCTAAGGTAAAAATAGAGTGAGTCACAGAAAATATGAAGATGTTTTATTTCCTCCACATTTGGGGATGTGGCTTGAGATTCAAACCCACTATAATTTTTAGTTATAGGCCTCACACACTAAAGTGTCCATGTTTTCATATTAAGTCCTTTGGAACCTTTCTTTTTTTAAAATACAGATATGGCACAAATGTTTCTTTTTAGCCACTAATTCTATGTCCTGACCCTGAAAGACTGCAAAGACAGTTCCTGTTGCTCCCTTCCTAGAAATTCAGGTGCAGGGTATTCTTGTCCTCTGAGGGACTAACAGGCAGGAAGAGTGGAGTTGGGGCATGTGTTGCCTACTCAGAGCATAGTCTTTGGGTGCTGGTGAGAGAAGGTTTCACATTGTATATTATTCATCTTTAACATAGTAGTTGAGAGCGATTCCATGCTGCGGTGAAGCTTGGAAACCCTTCGGATTGCACTTCCAGAAAACCTGATCCATGTGTGGTAGGGCCAGGTACCCCATCATCCAGAAACCCTTTTGAGAGTTGTGCTCTTAATAAGTATTCCAGGGCATGGGCACAAAGGTACTGCCATAGGCGAACCAGGATGTACGGTCACCTTACCCTCGTGCGTGGAGATCCTTTCATGGTATATGGTGTATGGTATGTTGTGATTTGTTCTTTGTGCTTTGTCAGGAAAACATCACATCCTAAAAAATTACAAGCAGTTTGTCTTTTCTAAATCACCCAGTGGAATCTGAACCAATAATGAAGGTGAACTGTGTGCTGGTCCACTAGCAATTCCACAAGGGTCTTTGCTAGAAGATTTGTTGTTCCAAGATAGGTGGAGAGAGAAGCAAATTTTTCTCTGCTTCCTGATACTGAAAGATTAGGGAAAGGAATGAAAGCCAGAAGAATAGAGAATATTTTTACCTCTTATATGAAAAAATTCAAATAAATGATTTAAAAAAATCACACAAGAGAAAAGAAACAGTAAAAGATCATGGTAGGAAGAAAGATGGATTCACAGTAATTTGCAAAATGCTTCTATTAATTTTCAATTAATTGCAGAGTAAGTTGCAGACCTTGAGCCCTATTCCAGGAAGGCATCTCTAGAAAGTTTGGCTCTTCTTGAATTAACTAGATTGGGATTCTAGGTAACAAGAACTTATTGGGAAGCACATGCTTTGAGTTCTAGGGACATACTTTGAAATGGGTGTTTTTTGATGGCCACTGTTGAGTACTGATCTCTACTCTTAGTGTTGTCAGTTCACAGGATCCATCCAATTTTTCTCTGAAAAGCAATTTCCTCTTCCATGCATGTCTTAGCACTAAGAAAAATTTTGCTCTGACACCTTCACCCTCTGTCATCAATAATGGCTCTCAACAATCCAGGTGGAATTCACCTCTAACCTTAACTTCAGAGAGTGAAATTTTAACTTAAATTGTGAACACAAAATACACAAACACATGCCATCCAATCATTTGCTATCTGTCACTATCTGTCATGGGCTTTAAAGCCACCTAATAAGCTTCAGAAAATAAAAGTCTTCACTGCTGGAGGTATTTCAAGACATCTGGTTATCATGATTGATTGTAGCAACCTGAGCCATATAATTTCTCTTACTTTGAAACAGATTTTGAGAGAGGTGTTTAAAGTTTTAGAGTCAGACCAAAAAGAAATCCTTCCAGGGAAAGCGTTTCCAAAAAGCAATAATACGCTTTAGGTCATTCATTTGAACAGAATAATCACAAGGATCACCTAAGTTTTATGGCAAATGGTCTTTAAGGATTAAATTTGGTCATGAAAAAGCACCAACCAGGTTATTTCACATTATAGGGCTTTGATAAGTCTATAAAAGTATAATTTTGTTACAAATGTTTTTGTGCATGTATATATATATACATATATATGAAAACAGCGTCATTTCATAACGATGAATAATATAGAACACCTACATCCATTTACCTCTTGTTTTCAAATTGCTTTTTTATGCTAGGGTTTATTAATGCCTTGTGTTTATTCTGTACTCTATTGAGTTTCTTAATCTCAAAGAAAAAATAAGAAAGGAGATAGTAAAGTATAAGTGGAGAAAATAATAAAATAGAAAACAAAGACATAGAAAGTATCATCCAAGTCAAAAGTTGTTTCTTAAAAAAATTAGCAAACATACTTTACAATATTTCTTGATCTATCAGTTATTGAAAGTCACCTTAAAAATCTCCCACTTTGATGGATCAGTTTTTACTTTATCTATTTTGAATCTATTCCTTAAAATGTTATGGAAAAACCCAAATGGACATTTTGGCCAACCCAGTGTATTACTAGGTATTTACAGGCTTAAGATTGTTTAACATTTTGATTAACTAAACCTTTAATCAATAGGTAGTGAGCCTTCTCATCACTAAGCAATATTTTTGTCTTAAAGTTTTTATCAAATATATCTATAGTAACTCTCAGTGTTTTTCCAGTTATCTTTCTCCATTCTTTTACTTTCAATCTTTTTTTTTTAATCGTTCCAGTTTTAGGTGTATTTTTTGTAATCATACAGCTAGAATTTAAAAAAAATTATCCTGAATTTTTTTTTAAGTGGGAAGTTTTGGACATTTACATTGCTTGTAATTTCTCATATATTTCTACTCATTTTTGCCAAATTTTTGGACTTTTTCTTTGTCTCATGTAATGTTTCTTCTCCCTGCTGCACTTCTTCCCTTCTCTTGGATTTATTGAATTCTGCTCCCTCATTTCATTGCCTTCCTCTGTTAGATTTTAAGTTTTGTGTCCTAATTCTATTCTTGTAGTGATTACTTAAAAATGTAATATTTCAATGTTTAAAGTTAACTTCACCCTCCTCCAAATCAATACAGGAACATTGGAACGTTTTAATCCCAACCATTACTTCCTGACTTAAATGCTATTGTTGTTCATGGTTCAAATAAACATTATC
The DNA here is from genome assembly GCF_949987535.1 of Balaenoptera acutorostrata. NCBI lineage: Eukaryota > Metazoa > Chordata > Mammalia > Artiodactyla > Balaenopteridae > Balaenoptera > Balaenoptera acutorostrata. The sequence goes on from NC_080077.1 coordinate 43,701,739, forward strand.
GTCATGTTTTACACAATTAAGGTTTGTATAGATGTGCCTTAATATCTATTATTTTCTTTATTTACCATTTGTTCTTTTACCTTACACCTTACTACAATCTTATTTATTTTCCTGAAGAACATCTTTCCCTTACTGAAGGTCTGTTAGTAGTAAACCTATTTTCACTTGTGAGAAAATAATCTTTAGTACACCCTCTTTTTTAAAGGATACTTTTATTATATGTAGGTTTTTTTCTCTGCACAGTTGAAAGGCATCATTACTATTTTCTAGATGTCACTGTTAATCTAATTGTTACTCTTTTTTTTGAAAAAAAATTTTTAACATCTTTATTGGAGTATAATTGCTTTACAGTGGTACGCTAATTTCTGCTGTATAAAAAAGTGAATCAGCTATACATATACATACTCCTCTTTTGTTGTGTTTAAGATCTCTTTTCTTTGGTGTTCTGTAGTTTAATTATGGTGTCTCTAGATGTGGTTTTATTTTAATTACTTTGCTTGATATTCACTAAATTTTCAGAATTTAGGGGACTCGGGTTTTTAGTTAATTCTGGAAAAGTTGTTACCATTATCTCTTTAGTACCACTCTTTTTCTTACCATAATCTCCTTCCAGAGTCCGAGTTCATGTTGCATCTTCTCAGTACTCTCCATGTCAATTAATATCTGTTATTTTTATCTATTTGTGCTGCATCCTGAATAAATTTTTAAGAACTTTCAGTGCACTAATTCTCTCTTAATTGGAATTGATTCTGTTTAACCTCTACATTGAGTTTCTAATTTCAATTATTATGTTTTTCATTTCTAGAAATCCTATTTGGTTCTATTTTTTAGATCTACCTGATCAATTTCTGATAGTCTCTTTCTTTGTCATATAATAAAGTCCTCCTCTATTTCTTTAAGCATATTTACTTTAAATTTTTAATTTGGTAATTCCAATAGTTGTAATCGGAGCAGGTCTGTTTCTGTATTGTTATGCTGGTTCCTATTTATGATGGTTTGTTTTCTTAATTTGTTTAACATTAAAAAAATGATTAGCTCATATTCCTTAGAACTTTATCTATGGAGAATTTTGAGATCATATTTTAAAGTTCATTCCTCCAGAGGATCTGTAATTGTTTATGTCTGGCACCTGGAGCAACTACTAATCTGAGACTACTTAAATTTTAGCCTCAGTGTTTTTTAATTCATAAAGATAATATGATTTCAAATATGCATGCATGTGGCCTTGTGGTCAGAAATTTGCAGGGGAGAATTTATTTCTACTGATTCTGCTCTAACCAGATCAAAGCTCAGAGAAACATATCCCTACTTCTTCTTTTTGAGACAAAGTTCATCCACTGAGAGGCTTTCCCTTTGCTGGTCCTGAATTTATTCTAGGTCTCTGGTCCTACAGTCCATACTTATTGGGTTCTAGGCTTTTACTTTTGAATGCCATACAGGTGACCCATTAAAACCAGTACTCTAAAATCAGCCTCTGAACCACCAGGATTGAGGGTACGTGAAGGTAAACCAGCACCAGTGTATGTCCATCCAGATGACCTTCTGGCTGACAGCTGTGTCTGGCTTCTACAAATTCCCATAAGTTTCCTGTAAGATCAATTATACTTTAAAAAAAAAAAGACTTAAAAAAACATTTTATCCCATAATCTTAGGGGTGCTCTACTGCGAAAGGTTTCTCAGAATACATATCCTATGTCATGTTTACAAACCAAAAAAATAAAAATAGAAATCCTAATATGGTCATTCTAAAAAGTACTCATTGTCTGAATTCCAATAACATAAAATATACTGGAGGCCCACCTTGGCAAAATATGCTAAATAAAAAAATAGAAGATAGAAGACTAATTTATTTGTAGGATATAGAATTCTTGAAGTTAACCCATTCAGCTATATCAATAGTAAAACTACCTCCTCAACCCCCAAAAAGGCTAGGAGGAGAGGCTCTGGTTAGGGTTCTGAATGCTAGATATCTATTTAGACGGGAAGTACAGAGGTGCCCTTGTCCTGAAAAGCTCTGAGATAAGCCTGGCTCCTGTCTGTTTTTCCTTAGTCCCCAGGTATGGAAGGGGTATACATTAATTTAACAACAACAAAAAATTAGGTTAATCTCTGTCTAGGAAAGAGATGAATCCATTGAGTCACATATATTCTGCATTAAAAAGCCTTCATTAAAATTTCTAGTAATGTGGGCATTGTTTATTTATGGCTCTTCATAAAAATATTCTTAAGGGTTATGTTCAAAACTATTTTGCTATTTATCTGAGCTTAGTTTTACGACACTGAGTTGCAGAACCACCATGGGCAAATCTGATTCTGTGTCAATCACAGACCTGGGTTTTTAGAGCACAAATCTACTCACAGAGGTACTTAAAAATCCTAGGAACAAGAAAAGAGAGTTATCTTTGGGATAAATCTTACATCTGTCTTGTGATTGTCTGGGTTTCTTTATCAGTCCTGTCAGTCTCTTCTAGTTGAACGTGGTTAGGATAGAGTCCTCAATGAGGCTCAGTGCAGGGAATTTTCTCCATTTCCGGGCATAGTGGAATAAAAAAGCCATCTGGTTTTACTTCATATAATTCTCCTTAAACTACTTGTTATCCTCCTTTTATAAGCAACAGTTAGGTAATAGGCATCATGAGAAAAAATATGCCAAAATTCACTTTTAATGTTAAAAAATAATACTAAAAATAAATTCTTATAAATAAGATGGTCAGCTGAATTGAATACAAACAAAAGGACATGAAAACTTTTTTTAAAAGTAGCTGTAGAAACACAGGGTCCAAAGATATCCTTCCACACACAGGCGAGCGGCTGGGCCCTAAAACAGGACACTCTGACAAGAGAGGTGTGGAGAAAGATGTGAGGCAGAACGTTCCAGGTGGAGAATGAGGGAAGGTAAGAGGACAGAAGAGTTGGTGTCCTCCAGAGGAGGGTCAAAAATCCAAATCACCAAGTCCTAGGAGGTGTTGATATTCAGTGGTGAAGATATCCTAGGGGTCTGAACAGAATCGACAGGGAAGAGTGATGGGGGTCTGAATCGCTGTGGTTTTCAGGTTTAGGGGCTTACTTGAGTTGCAACGTTGGGAAAGTTACTGTCGTAGGAATAGTAGTATCCACACCTTACAAAAGTGAGCATGAGAGAAGTCAACATCCACCCAACCCAGGACTGAAAACAAAAGGAGGTTTAACAGTGTGACCTCAAGAAGAGGTCAAACAAGTAAAGAAGTAAAGAGGAATAGGGAATGGCTCGATAGGCGGCTCTTAACCAAGACATTTTCTTCCTGCCAAAGGCCAGTGTGGTCTATGCACCCACTGCCCCTTCACACTCATGCAATGTAAAACCATTCCTAAGCAGGCAGAGACCATTTTTTTCAGGGTTCATGGTAGATGTCAAAGGGACTTGGAAACTATAGTACCAAGTTAAAAAGATCATTCTGTAGAACAATGGAACTATAAATGATGAAGAATCTGCTTGAAGTATGAATACTGATTATTAAAAAAAGATTAAGGGCTTCCCTGGTGGCGCAGTGGTTGAGAATCTGCCTGCTAATGCAGGAGACACGGGTTCGGGCCCTGGTCTGGGAAGATCCCACATGCCGCGGAGCGGCTGGGCCCATGAGCCACGGCTGCTGAGCCTGCGCGTCTGGAGCCTGTGCCCCGCGACGGGAGGGGCCGCGATGGTGAGAGGCCCGCGCACCGCGATGAAGAGCGGTCCCCGCACCGCGATGAAGAGTGGCCCCCACTTGCCGCAACTGGAGAAAGCCCTCGCACGAACCAAAGACCCAGCACAGCCAAAAATAAATAAATAAATAAATAAAAAAAAAAAAAAAAAAAAAAGATTAAGAATTATCTGCAATTTGTAACCAATTTGTCATAGATCAGTGAGGAGCTTAGAGGACAATAAAAAGAAGAGACTGGACAGGATTAGAACAGAGATCATTCCCTGACCAAGGTTCTGGCATTTTCCCTTTTAAATTCAAGAGGAAAATTCTTAAAGAATTTTAATCCATCCTTTTCATTCTGAGTTTTCACAATGAACCATACACCTATCCCATGCTCCATTTATAAGGGACATGGGAGGGCTTACCTCCTTTACTTTCTTAACCATTCCAGTAAGTTTTGATTTAATGGAAGAAATACAATGAAATAAAATTTGTCTAAGATAGTACAAGGATAGGGAGGCTTACTTAGAAAAGAGGAACTTCTGTCAGTTATATTTAACAGTATCTGATGTATAGCTTCCCATTTTTAGGGACCATGGAGAGATCAAAGAGAGTTTGAAGGTGTGCAGTGAAAGCTATGATAAGCATAGAAAAAAGGACCTATGAAGAAAGCTCTAAGAAGTGTGCAGTAGTCCTTAATCAAAGATGGAAAGGTTTGGTGATTTAATATGACTTAAGGTGACTTTGAGGGATACAAAAGATAATTAGAAAGAAGTGGGTTTATAACACAGTGGCAGAAATTCTGGTCAGATATCAGAAAAAATAACTTTTTAACAAGTTAAAAGTTATGGAAGTAGCTGCTTGGGAAAATTCTTTCCTACAATAAGGATATAGGAATATGTAAGAAAATAAATCACTCTTTCATTTGGCATTATTTAGGTGCTGTGAGCTTTGAGTGCAAAAAAAAAAAAAAAAAAGATCAACTGCAGATTAAAATTTTATTAAAAATGTAATATTTAGAAAGAGGGAAGTGATCACTCTCTTTCCACTCTGAACAGCAGAGAAGTGGGTTTTTCTCTCGCAAAGGGAAAAGGAATAAATGGAAGGTGCTAAGAAATCAGAATGGGGAAGGTGCTAAGAAATCAGAATGGAGAAGGTGCTAAGAAATCAGAATGGAGAGGGTCTGGAGAGGTTTGCCTAGAGGAGAAAAGTGTGCATGAGGTGTGTTTCAAATATTTCAATGAGAAGAATTTAATATTCCTTGGGGCCTCCCAAAATAGATTTAGGATACTGGGTATCAGTGAAAAAGGAAACAGGTTTTGAGTCATTGTGAGGAAGAAATTTAATGGTCAGAGTTGACTAAAGATGGGATGCATTTCCCTGGAATATAATGAGTTCAAAATACTTAAGTATACTCTGAGTCCCTGGTTTGGATATTGTAGAAGCAGAGATTATACAGGTGGAGTAGGTGACTCTTAAAGTCTCCATCAATACTTTTTTGTTCTTTAAACAGTCTCACTATAAACAACAAAAAATTATTTTCCTTATTTGACTCTGTCTAAAATCAGATTAGTCAACTATGAACAATGTAGTGACTACAGATACTTTCTCAAGTGGAGCTAAAGTGCTTGTTATAAAACAAGTCTTTTCTCCTACCCTTCAGGTATGACTTCTCACTTTCTGCCCCCAAATGCAGGTGTGAATACATTCTGAAAAATGGTAATTTTTAAAACTGCTAGCCATATTAGTTGGTAACATACATGTGTATGACAAAGACAATGGTGATGTTTGTGAAGGTGAGGCTGCTTCATGTCACAAAACTGGAAAACATCTGAGTGATGACATGTGGAGTTACCAGAGTATCCTTGGCAGGAGAAAACCACATAAAACTTTTTGCTTTCTTTTATAACCCAAATAATTAGCTTAATGTCACTGTGTTAACTGATTGGAAAATTTTGCTCTTTCTGATGCTTTTCTTCAAGTTAGAAAGAAATAGAATATTCCAAATTTGCATATTTAAAGTATTGAATTTCTTATATTTATTGCCAATGAGGATTTGCCTTAACAGAGAAGTGTTGACAAGGATTCTTGTTATGACTTTTCACATCTCAAGTCTAAGAAAGAGATCAAGGAAAGTGGGCCATGTTGAGCTACTCAGTGGAGCTTGTCTCTCATTTCTAATTTGTCAATTTGAGTCTATAGGAAGTAAAAAATGAGAACTTTTTTTTTTGGCCATGCCACACAGCATGCAGGATCTTAGTTCCCCCACCAGGGGATTAAAGGATTGAACCCAGGCCCTAGCAGTGAAAGCGCTAAGTACTAACCACTGGACCTCCAGGGAATTCTCAACAGTCATTATTTTTATAATAAAAACAAACTGTAAAAATTAAACACTTAAAGGCTGGCATTGCCCATGACATATCCCAAAACACAACAAATACAATGAGGTAAAGGCAGAGCTGACTGTGATGGGAAGCAGAATTCCCATTTATAGGGCTCTGGTTCCAGTCTTGGCTCTGCTTCTTATTAGGTATATGCCTTTTATTTGCCTTCACTTTAAAAAGGTACTCTCATTATATATAGACTTGTATGATGACAGGTTGTTGTTTTTTCCAGCACCTTAAAAAAGTTGTTCCATAGCCCTCCTGGCCCTATTGTTTCTAGCAAGTGGTGTTTTTCCCTCTTTGTAATGTATCTTCTTTCTTTTGCTGCTTTCAAGATTTTCTCTTTGTCTTTAGTCTTTAGCAGTTTGACTATGATATACCCGGGTGTAGCCTTCTTTGCATTTATACTGCTTGGGATTTCCTGAGCTTCTTGGATCTATTTGATGTCCTTCAACAAATTTGAAAAGTTCTTAGCTAAGATTTCTTCATATATTTATTCTGCCCCATTGTCTCTCTCTTCTTCTGGAGTCCAATCACATGCATAATGGATCATTTCATTTTGTCCCAGATAGTCTATTCTGTTTTTCTTTTTTTTTTCACTCATTTTTTTCCTGTTCCAACTGGATATTTTGTACTCACCTATCCTCAAGTGTACAGATTCTTTCCTCTGCTGAATCCTACATTCTTCATTTCTGATATTGTGTTTTTTATCTCTAGCATTCCTACTTGACTATTTTAAAAATAATTTCCTGGTCTCTGATGAAACTCCCCATATCCTCAACCTCTTCCACTAGAACTTATGATTTTTACCATAGTTATTATTAAGTTCTTGTCTGATAATTCCAATATCTATGACATCACTGGGTCCATTTCTATTGATTATTTTCTCTCTTGACCATGTGTCACATTTTTCTTGCTTCTTCACATGTCTAGTAATTTTTTACTGTATCTGGACATTTTGTATAAAATAACAGTCGAGACTGAACTAAATAATATTTACTTTCCAAAAGAGGATGCCCTTTTTGTGTCAGGCTGCTTGGTTTTTGGGACTGAGTCAATCTGATCAGTGGGGCTGCACTTTCTTGTACCTTTAGTTTGACTTAGTTGACTGCTGACTTCAAATATTTGCAAGCAGGATCAGCACTACTTTTTTTCAAGACTTGAGGTTTGAGCACTGTTGAGGTTTTAGAGCTCTCTGCACTCTGCAACCAAGCAACCAACAGTCTGAACCATTAAAAAAATATATCTTTGCATTATAGCTCAGCTGACTACTGTTTGGGTTGCTGGGGAATTCTCTTTGCTCTCCCGTCATGTGATAGGCTTTCTGCACCATAGAAATCTCTCTCTGTCTGTAATGTCTCTGAAAGATTTCCCTCAGCAATCCTGCCATGCCTCCAACCCTTGGAAGGTGAAAGTCTATAGTGCCTCAAGTTCATTTCTCTCAGATCTCCTGAACTGTTCCCTCCACCTTCAAAGGAAGACTGCCATGTACCTGGGGAGGCTCCACACATCTCAGGTGGCATCTCTTTTAGCTCTCCTGCTCCACACCTCAGGCTTTGGTATACTACACGCCCAGCACTAGACACAGATCCATGAAACACAGTTTGCAGGTATAGGTAGACCTGCCCTGTGGCTGGGGTCCTTTAGAATTAAAATCTGCCATACCAGCTCACATGTGGCCAGTAAAACCTAAAGTTTTGGCTGCCTTTTTTTTTTTTTTTTTTTTTAACCTCTCTGTGGATTCCTTCTCTTGTCACTCTGCCATGAATGACAGAAGTTGTGAATCTTTTCTGTCTTACAAAGGGAATTTTCTGGAAATTTTTTATACACTTAGGTCTCTTTTCTTCCTTAGCTTTCTGGTAGGTTCATAAAAACAATGATTTTATATGTTTTTTGTTGGTAGAGTGAGACTGATGGTCTTTTGTGATGTACTATATGCTAAATGGAAGCGGCTCTACACTTTTTGATAAGTCAGTATCTCAAAGCTTCAGTTTCCGTATCCATAAAATGACCTAAATGATGGTTATAAGGCTTATAGATGATGTAGTTGTGTTGTATATTCTCATTTCCTTTCTCTTTCTCCTTTGGGGGGTACTTGAAATGGTGCATAGCATGGTCATAAAATCAAACAAACTCACTATGCACTATTTCTTTCTTTCTCCCTCATTTAAGTGTGTTCTTCTCTGTCAATAATTATCCAAGTTGAATGGACTGGCTTTTCACCTGTTGCTTCAGAAAAGTCTTACTCATCCTGGAATATACTAGTTTTATTCAGAGCCAGAAGTAAATTAAAGGCCAACCCTAGAAAAGTCACATACAATTGAATACTGTCTCTCAAATATCAACTAGATTGACATTTTAATGAAACCACCTTGGAGCACATAAAATGATCAATATATATTAGTAAACAATTTTTATTTAATAGTCATCCTCATTTTTTTAGGGAGGAAATTTGAGTCACAGAGATATTAAGTTGACCTGCTTAAGGAAGGAACGTAACCATGGTAGAAACCGTCCTTGAATGTAATTTGACTGTTCTGAATCCCACAGCAGTCATCTAAACCATGCTGCTAATTTATACTGATTTGGGATTCCTGGAACCTACTTCCATGCCACTTTCACTATTTTTTACAGAAGAGATAAAAAAACATATATACTAAACTGACTTCATTCTTTTTGTATTAAACATTAATAAAAATGCCACAAGAGTGAAGAAAACCATATGTAAATGACACTGAGCTATAGAAAGAGACAGGATCTATTTGGCTGATGGGCATATTCCTGCACTGATATTGGCTAAAATTATCTCTATTTCTCGCTCCGATCCATTCTTCTCAGACATATTAACACCAGTAAACCTCCCCTGGAATCCAAAATCCAAATGCTGGAAAATGCCCCTGGGTTATCACTCATATTCTGCTTTCTAAGCAAAAATAATCTTTTTTTTTGAATGGATATTCTGGTTTTACCACAGCTAAACTGATTCAAGTACTTTAGTTTACATGATGCCCTAAACGATTATTACTGATGTCATTTATGTGATCACAAGCTGTGTTTACAGCCATAAAGAAAGCTAGGCTTGGGTAGTATTAACAGCCCTACTAATTACACTACTATAAAAGGTTTGTGGATGATATAAATTTCTACATTATTACTCCAATGTTTTGGCAGTGGCGTTCTTCCAGAGGAAGGTATCACAGGGCCCATTTGTTTTCCCTTCTTTGCACTAATTCATGAGGAGATGAAAACAAGAGACTGAGTTAAAGAAAGAAGGAAAGGAGTCCACTGGGACTTACTCCTACACCAAGAACAGAGTGCAGAGGGATCATTATCATTTCATGTTTTTATTTTAGGGTTTAAAAGTTATTTCATCTTGCCCATAAACATGTGAAAGGATGCTCATTTCACTGGTAATTAAGGAAATGAAATTTAAAACAATAAGTATTTTTCACCTTTCAGATTGAAAAAAAGTTACTGATAATATCAAATGTCAATAAGTAAGTGGGAAAACAGATACTCCCAAATACTGTTAGTATGCTTTTGAACTGGTAATACCTTTTGGAGAGGACAGATTCGGTGATATTTATCAATATTTAAAATGCCTCTTGACTTAGCATTTAAACTTTTAGAAATCTAAACTATGAGATACTCTCAGATGTATTTAAAGATATATCTACAAGGTTGTTTCTTGTAAATGGATGGAAATGCAAAATTGGCAACAATCTGTATGACCAGTAATTGTGAGTTTATCAATACTATCGTAGCAAATAAAAATGATTAGGTAAATATACATGTACTGAGATGGAAAAATTTCCAGTATATATTATTAAGTGAAAAAAGCAAGTTTCAGAACAATATGTATAGCTCCAAGCATTTACATGAAAAACACATTATAATTATGTACATGAATGCATATGCATAGAAAAATTCTGTGAATGGTGAATACAAAATTTTAACAAAGATTTCCTTTGAAGAAGAGAGTGGCATTTATGTGGTGGGTGAGAAGCACTATCTCTTTTTTTAAAAAAATATTTATCTCTATATTTGCAATGTTTATGAATGTTTGTAATGTTTATATTCATGTATTACTTGAGTAATTTAAAAATACAAATACATTTTATAAATGGTTATAACATTGTCATCTCAAATATTGTCTGAGTCTCTTGAGCTTTCATGGTTTCTTCTTAGTATTTAGCAGTTTTTATGAAGTATACATCTGCCTTAGAAGTACTCCAACAAAGATCTTTGATCAGAAGATTTTTTATTAAGGAGACCTTCCAGTTTATTTTAACTTTCAACAAAAGTGAATTGATTTTATTTTATTTTTAAAATTTTTATTGGAGTATAGTTGATTTACAAAGTTGTGTTAGTTTCAGGTGCAGAGCAAAGTGAATCAGTTATACATGTACCTATATGCACTCTTTTTTTAGAATCTTTTTGCATATAGGCCATCACAGAGTATTGAGTAGAGTTCCCTGTGCTATAAAGTAGGTCCTTATTAGTTATCTATTTTATATGTAGTAGTGTGTATATGTCAATCCCAATCTCCCAATTTATCCCTCCTGCCTCCCCCATCCCCTGGTAACCATAAGTTTGTTTTCTATATTTGTGACTCTACTTCTGTTTTGTAAATAAGTTCTTCTGTACTCTTTTTTTAGATTCCACATATAAGCAGTATCATATGATATTTGTCTTTCTGTGTCTGACTTCAAAGTGAATTGATTTTAATTGGAAGTTCTATATTAAGAGATGAACTGATTTTTTTTTTTTTTTTTGCTGCGCCACATGGCTTGCGGGATCTGGGATCTTAGTTCCCAACCAGGGATAGAACCCGGTCCACAGCAGTGAAAGTGCCGAGTCCTAACCACTGGACCGCCAGGGAATTCCAGAACTGAATTCTTTGAGTTTAGCAATAATGCTGTGTACAGAGCACAGTATGAACCAAAGTTATATCTTCTGAAACTAGTACCTAAAATATTAAGTTTATTTTTTTACATTAGGATCAACGTCTCCTGCTCTAAAACCCAAGGCAACTTGACTTGCACTTCAGAAGACACCCTATTCAGAAAACAAAAATTAGTTATTATATCTCTGGTCTCCTTTCCTCAAGTAAATGGGCATATTAGAAAGCAGAAATAGCAACATCCTAGTATCTTGATTTTGAGTCTCTTTGAATCCTTGTTAAAAGACCGTATTTCGGTTTACAAAATGAAGCTGGAAAGTAGATGTTGATTTTAATTGACATGGAAAATAGTCACCTTTCATTTACCAATTCCTCTCCCAACTGTTTTTAAAAATCCTGGTTTCAATAAAAGTCACAAATAAACAAGATTTACATGATCATCCAAAGCCTGGTTGACTGCTGCACTTTAGCTTAGCATAAATAAAGTTTTAAAAGAGGGATTACAGTGATGAAGATGTGGCAGATGTCAGAGACAGAGAGCTGTTCAGGGGTGGTAGCGGCGGTCCAGGTGAGAAGGAATGCCAGGCAGTGCTAGGGTTGATGGGGATGGAGAGAGGGCATCTGAAGGGGTCTCATCAGGTGCTGGTACCCAGTGGGCTCAATAAATATTTGTGAAATTTAACTGAAGACAACTTTGTACCATCAATATATTCCACAATCAAATGAAACTTCAACCCCAGAGATGGTGGGACTTTTCTAAGTTAGTTGCTGGCTGTGTTTAAACTTTAACCTTGGGAGCTGCATTGATACACAGGGGATACCTGTGGTTAGAGATATGCTTGCTAAGGGGAGATACTCTTTTCTGGTTTTCAGGTGAAGCCATGAATAAATAGATTTAGATCAGGGGTTTCGGTACAAGATTAAGAGGATGCAATAATGGTTTCTTCAAGGGAATTATAATCATTGCTGTACTTAGTTGGATATTTATCTGTGCTACTTTCTAGAAATGAATTGGAACTACTGGAAATTGTACCTATTGTAACCGTAGTTTACTCCTCTAGAATACTACGAAATGGAAATCTAACACCCTGAAAGAGATGTGATGAATACGTGCTGAATGGAGCATGCTGAACACTAAGAAAATAAGATGTGCTAGTTGGTTGAAAGCAAGCGGTTGATATTTTGTCCTTCCTTCCCACCCCTCCACATACGCTAAAGGTCCCAGTGAGTGGTTGGCAGCCTTTTCCCTTTGTCAGGTACTGGAATAAAGGCTGTGAACTCTGATATCCTCCACTGTATTATTACTTTTCATTTTATAACATTAAATTATTGTGGTTTCTATTTTATGGTTGTTAGAAACTTGAGAAGAGCTTAAATTCATGTAACAGTAAGTGCTAAAGGTACATTCCTAAATCACCAGAAAGGTAGACTTCTTAAAAGGATAAAGCCAGAAAAGTAAAGGGCTATTTTCCACTATGTAAAGGGGTCACTTAAGTCAGGCAAAAAGACGTAAATCTGTGATCCATATATAAACTGCCTGTAAGAGGCGAAGAGACTTTTGAGGGTCTTCGGAGCCACTAATAATCATGAAAATACCAACTGCTCTAGTTCATAGATGCCTAGCAGCCAGGAAGTTGCCACAGCCAAGTCTAAATAAAGGAGGTGGGTGATGTCTGTGCTGTGTTCTCCCAGGAGACAGCATGGGGCGTGGTGCAGGGACTGGGGGAACAGCTGCCACTCTTCTGAATGCAAAGTCAGGGTCCTGGAGCAAGGGGTGTGCACCATCAAAGAAAGGCCAAGAGGAAGGCCGTGAAACAGCAATGGATTGATTCTAACTGCTTGGACTGAATCCTTCTGCTGTGAATAATTGGGAAAGGGTGGCTGAATGGAGCAAAGAGTGATAAAATGGATAGCAGAGAAGTAAATTCTTTTGCAATGGAGATTTGGTGGAGATAAGGGAAAGCTGGGGGTGGTGCTCAGATCTGTCTGTACTCTTGCAATGACAGGGACTGTTTACTCTCCTCCTCTTGTCTGTGAGCTTAGAAGGGGTGTCAGAAGGGAGATCATCTTCACTCAGTTAGGTATCCTTCACACCTGGTAGTACAGTGCCTAACAGAACAAGGCCCTCAAGAAGTGTTTGCTGACTTAATGAATGAAATAATGTATGAAAGAATACATAAAGGATGAATAAGCAACTAAGGAAAGTAAGATAACTTAAATTTAGATAAGAGAAAGTTGAATAGATGTAATCAGGTCAGAGTGTTCTAGAAGGTTCTGTATGAAGTAAGCATGGGCAGAACTAAAACTATAAACCTCTGTAGGCTAGGGAGAATTTGAATCCTTGGCTTGTACACCAGGTTGATTCCTTCAGTTAAGAGACACTGAGTATAGGAACACATTTATCAATGACTTTCCTGTCAGATATCTAAATTAGTCAACATATCTGATACCAAAACAAGAGAAATCAGGGATTGAGATCTATTAGGTTTCCATATAGTAAACAACTACAATTTTTAACAGTGCAGAGACTTCTACATTTATGCCACTTATATAAGCTCTGCCCACACATTTCTCTGTGAAAAAGAAGTTACCAAGTTCCTTAACTTTATTTTTAGAAGTTGAGTTCTTTGCTTGCTCCTGAGTGATCTTAGTTTCTTTTAGTCTGGCAAAAGCGTAAAATCAATAGCTTGCTTAAAGCTGTGCTATAATGGTCCTGAGTTTAACACAGCACAGCTGGAAATTTCAACCTCCGAGAATGACATTCACTAAGCCAAAAGTTGAATTGTGCTTGTAGGTATAGAACCAGCTGCTTTGAATTTGGTGAGGCCCTAGTAGTCCATTGAGTTTGTCTGCAGCATGTTCTTCTTGCTGAAAGATGGCTGAGCGATGGCTCCGCGATCTGTGACAGCCTCTCCCCTTCTCAGCTAGAGACTGACGCACTGGCGGCCTACGCTTCCCTGGCTGTGTAGCCCCCAGTGCTTTGTGCTCTCTCTGGGTATTTCGCAGCTCTTTTTCATCTTGGACTACTTTTATTTTTTCCTATTGTCACCCTGATTTTATTTTTCAACTTTAAAACAGAAATAATATTCTTACCCTGTCAAAAAATGGGAGTGAGATTCCCCCCTTCCCCTTCTGATTTCTTGTAGTTTGGACCATTTGAGTGAAGTTATGCTTGAAAGTTGAAGCGGGGCTCTGGCTCCTTCTGAACAGATTCTGGGTGCCCATGGTCTCCCACCACGTAGCTTCCTCAGGCAGGAGGGAGCCCCACTCTACATGCGGGGGGGGGGAAGGACTTGGGCTCAGGCATTTCAGAATTAGTCCTGTTCTAGTATAATAATTATATCAATGAATTCCCTCATTCACAATGGACACCGTAGGTAAGAAAGCATCTAAAATGTCTCTCTTTTTTGATCTCTCTGTAAATCATACCAGTGCGTACTCTGACATCCAGTGACAAGTTAAGGAGAACATAAGTGCTGGGATATGGCTAATGAATTTCAGGGTCCGCATGATAGAACTGATTCAAATTAAGGGGTGCATGTGTAAAATCCAACTTTCTGGGGAGGAAAATCAATCATTTATTAAGCAAATCTAATTCCAATGATGGCAGATTATATTCATTGAATGCTTTTTATACGTCTGACACTCTGCTAGGAGTTTTCCACATATATTACCTCACTTGGTCCACATGAAAGCTGTAAGGCAGTTACTATTATTATCTTGACTTGTGAAATGAAGAAATACAACACAGGCAAGTTAAACCAGGATGACTCAATGGCTGTTGAATTTCTATTGAACTGAGAAACAGAAAAAGTCTAGATCCTAATTGTTTAAAGTTACATTTTAATTTAGTGAACATAAGTAATAATTCCCAAATATGATTTTTAAGGGTAGACATTTTCTTAGACATGACTAATTAGGCAGTTAAAGGTAAAATAAAGTAATATTCATGTTCTTTCATACAAAGACATATCAAATAGTAAAAAATGGTCACAAACAAATTTTGATCATATTTTCTTTTATCTGGAAGTAATTTCTTTTATATTTTTTCCTCATATAAGTCACTGAAGGGGCCCAGTCACTCCAACATGTAGTCAGAACCCACCATTTGCAAGAATCACATTTAAATTTGGTGAGTTACACATTCTTCTTCCTGGTCCTCAAAAACTCAGAAATGGAAACCAATGAAACCAGACAGTCAAAAAAATGCATGGACAGGGAACTCTGATCTAAAGATAATCACAATGCAATTCTAATCCTATGAAGAAAAAAAGTTTGCTTCATTGTTTTATTCCCCCCCACCCCCTGCAAATCTCATGCAGCAGACTGCAATAGTGTCTGCAAGATGGCTAACTGCTGAGTCTTTGATTTAATGAAAACTTAGGGAAAGCAATTCAATTCACTGCAGGGACTGCTTTGTTCTTCCATTATGATTCTTTTTTAATGAGAAAGATGATTGTAAGGATAAATTCTATTCCTCTGAATTTTTACACTCATTACATACAAAGCACTATTTTGGCAGAAGGGGACTTATCTCCTTCAGGCAATATAGTTATCATCTTGTAACCACCCTTCAATCTCCCACAAGAATGCTGGAGCTTCGTGCCAAGAATGAGTATTGCTCTATGCCAGCTCTCAGCATGGATAGATGAATGCTTAAAGATTTCCAGAATTAACAGTCAACATAGACTCCAGATAAAACAGGGAGACAATCCCTCCCTTCATGCTTATATGCTGTTTGGAATAGAAGAATCAGAAGGGCATCCATTAATGAAGTATTTGGCATGGGGAATGAGGGAGGGCCTGATGTATAGTGTGTGTGTGTGTGTGTGTGTGTGTGTGTGTGTGTGTGTGTGTGTAAGTTTATGTAAGGATTCATTAAAAGAAAATGGTGTTGCATATTCATGTCATTTTCCTTCAATCTAAAAGTCATTTATTGTGCTAACTGATATTGAAAGTTCTGGCTAACGAATCACTCTATTTGAGATTCAGTCACTTTAGCACAAACAGTATATGCACTATTAGGTACTGTAAATTTGGTTAAGACTGTGGGAGACTTGACTTGGTGCAGATTCACCCTGTAATCACTGCATATGTATGAAATTTATGTACTTTTACATTATTTAATGGATTGTGAGCTTGATCAATAATAATTCATGTCCCACGAGCAAGTTCTTTAGAGTAGGTACATTTTCTGGGGTTGGAGGAAACAGTACTCATTCTTGCAGTCTGAAAGCATGCCACAATGAAGTAGGAAGTTTTAATGGCATTTCCTAATATCCATAAGTGACTGAGGGAATAGCTACACATTGGAAACTCTGAGCCCAGTGATACGTTATTTCATCATGGTAGCCATGGAGTGAGAGTAGACAGTCAGTTCTCTTTTTTTTTCCTTTGGTCAAGTGTATTAAAGTATAATTTACATGTAATAAAAGGCACCCCTCTTAAAAAAAAAAAAAAAGGCACCCCTCTTAAGTGTACAGTTTGAAGAATTTTGACAAATGTATATAGTCATGTAACCTCCACAACAATCAAGGTATACAGAACATTTCCATTACCCTAAAAGTTCCCTTGTGTCCCTTTGCAGTCAACACCCCACTACCCACTCTAGCAACCATTGATCTATTTCCTGACCTTATAGTTTTGCCTCTTCCAGAACATCACATTACTATGCATTATGTAATTATACAGTGTATAAGCTTTCGTGTGCGGCTTCTTGCACATAGCATAATGCTTTTGAGATTAATCCATATCATTGCATGTGTCAGTAGCGTTTTCCTTTTATGGCTGAGTCATACTCCATTGTGTGCATTTACCACAACTCTTTTTCTCCTTTCACAAATTGATGAGCATTTGGGTTGGTTACTGTTTGGGCTTATGAATATGAATAAAACTGCAATGGACATTTGCATATAGTCCTTTGTGTGGATATTATGTTTTCATTTCTCTTCGAAGAATGTGATTGATGGGTTACATGGTAAGTGGATGTTTAACTTTATAAGAAACTGCCAAGCCGTTTTCCAAGGTGTCCGTATCGCTTTGCATTCCCAGCAGCAGTATATGAGAGTTCCAGTTGCTCCATATACTGGCAGGCAGTTTTGCTAGAAATGGATTTTAATTTTCTCCTTTGATCTTCTCTAACAATTTCCCAGCATGGTTTGTATATAAATCCCTTCGCCCCCACCCGCTGCCCCACCTTCTCTTCTCCCTTCCCCAACACAAGCATAATTCCCATGGAGTGTCCACCAAGGTTCATTTCAGAAATCACTGAGGTACAACCTTTCTATACTATGGGGGATAAAACTCTCCAATCATACATATGAAGTAAAAATAAATGCAACATGACAAGGAACAGGAATGGAGGTTTGCCAAGTTATTTCCCACAAGGGAGATGTTTTAAGAGGCTCCAATGACTATTACCTCACCAGACATAGGTAACTGACAGTAATATCTCCCCCACGACTCTCAAGGGAGTTACAATTCAGTATTTACATTTGTCAAGTCCTTCCTTATCCAACCATCTAACAACCCCTTCTCAGTGATTTAGTCAAGGTTATCCAGAGAACTGGACACTGAACTAGCTGTGTATGAGCAAAACTCAGGCTTCAACATACAAGATGGCCAAAAAGCACATGAAAAGATGTTCAACATCACTAACTATTAGAGAAGTGCAAATCAAAACTACAGTGAGGTATCACCTCACACCAGTCAGAATGGCCATGATCAAAAAACATACAAACAATAAATGCTGGAGAGGGCGTGGAGAAAAGGGAACTCTCCTACACTGTTGGTGGGAATGTAAATTGGTACAACCACTACGGAGAATAGTATGTGGGTTCTTTAAAAAATGAAAAATAGATCTACCATATGATCTGGCAATCCCACTCCTGGGCGTATACATGCAGAAAACCATAATTCGAAAAGATATATGCACCTTAACATTCGTTGCAACACTATTTACAATAGCCAAGACACAGAAGCAACCAAAATGTCCATCGACAGATGAATGGATAAAGACCATGTTGTACATATATACAACATCACTGGAATAATGGAATATTACTCAACCATAAAAAAGAATGAAATCATGCCATTTGCAGCAACATGGATGGACTTAGAGATGATCATATGAAGTGAAGTAAGTCAGACAGAGAAAGACAAATATCATATGATATCACTTACATGTGGAATCTAAAAAAAAATGATACAAATGAACTTATTTACAAAACAGAAACAGACTCACACACTTTGAAAACAAACTTATGGTTACCAAAATGGGAACGTTGGGGGGAGGGATAAATTAGGAGTTTGGGATTAACAAATACACACTACTATATATGAAATAGATAATCAACAAGGACCTACTGTATAGCACAGGAAACTCTACTCAATATTCTGTAATAACCTATATGCGAAAAGTTCTGAAAAAGAATGGATACATGTATATGTATAAATGAATCACTTTGCTGTACACCTGAAACTAAAAATTAAAAAACAAAACAAAACTGAGGCTTCTGCTCTGAGAAAATCCTGGATCCTGCTTTAACTCTTTTTACTGCTCTGGCCTGTGTTTTTGACTTCCTATGGTAAGCACCAAAGAAAATTCCAACAAAGGCAAGGGGCAAAGATTCACAGAGGCAGAGCCATACAAACAGAACTGGGGAGGTGAGATCTTCAGGGGATTCTAGGGTCTGACATACTGTGAAATGCCAGATACCTAAGTTTCCCAGACCTTGTTGTGGTTTTCTGAGAGGTCTATATTATTTCGTATGAAGTCCTACATTTCTTCTAATTACACAGATATTTTAAATCTTGCAACATTGGTAATTGAGAATTAGTCTATGTAACTGTAAGAAGTGTAAGAAGTATAGTGTTTCTGCAGAGAACAAATATGAAGCCTGCCTTACATTGGAAGAGGCAACAATTATCTTCTGATTAATGTCTCCCCAGCCACCACCAAAAGGAGCAATACTTTTTTGGTACAAATTCTGAGAAGAACATTCTTGTGGGGACTAGACTACTGGGCCTGAGTTGCATCCAACTATTGTGTGTAGACAAGGCTGTCATCTTTATATATTTCTCTCACCAATCCTGCCCTACTTGAGTGCTCCGGATGAAAAAAGAAGATAGTGGGTAAAAGGGATCAGGAGAGGGTGAGTGCTTGATATTCCTGAGCTGACTTAATGCCTTCAGCCTCCCCACTGAGAACTGAAATTTGAACCTAGACCTCTAGGATTTCTGTCTTCTGAATTTAATGTTCAAACCGAGAATATTTCTCTTGAACAGTAAGGCATGAATTTACTTTTCAGTATTCTCTTTGGAAAAAATCAAAGGGATTACACATGATGATATTTTTGAGTGTTCTGTTAGTACTATTAGTAACTTGTTTCATTTTCACACTCACCCAAAGAAATATATAAAAGATTCAACAAATATTTTAATGTGTATGGAAGAATTTGCTGGAATTCATGCAATACTCGTCAAATTTTTAGCTGCAAGCTTGTCTTTTATTCAAAATTGGAAGAGCTTATAAAAATATCTTTCAGAGAAAAAGCAAAACTTGTAGAACCAGTCACCAGGGATATCTCTAATGATGCTCAACAGTGGCAACCTTTTCTTCTCTTTCTAGGGTCTGTATACAAAAAGAAGCAGGCACTTCTGATTCTATCCGTGCGTTCATTACTGATACCCATTCTTTCCCCGCCATCATGACTTGAGGAAGAAAACAAGGAACGAAAGTGTTTTCTTTTCACTCTCAGCATCCTGCTTTTGCTCCACAATCCTTACCTCCCCCATCGCTGAGCAACTTGTTGATAAGGAAAACAAAAAGAAATTGGAGAGGCAAGAACTGAGAAAAATTGGCAGAAGAAAAGGAAGAAGAAATTATTGACTATTTAAAAATTGTGTGGTTTATATATATTCAGAAGTTAAAAACTGCCAAAAAAGGAACCATGGATATCTATTACTTAAGAACTGCTGAAAGTAGTTCTGGGAAGCAGCAGGATTCTTGTAATAATTGATAAAAGAAGCTTATGGGCAAAAAGTTTGATGACATAATTTTTCTTGATAAGAAATATATCCTGGGCTTCCCTGGTGGCGCAGTGGTTGAGAATCTGCCTGCTAATGCAGGGGACACGGGTTCGAGCCCTGGTCTGGGAAGATCCCACATGCCGCGGAGCAACTGGGCCCGTGAGCCACAACTGCTGAGCCTGCGCGTCTGGAGCCTGTGCTCCGCAACAAGAGAGGCCGCGATGGTGAGAGGCCCGTGCAACGCGATGAAGAGTGACCCCCGCTTGCCGCAACTAGAGAAAGCCCTAGCACAGAAACGAAGACCCAACATAGCAATCAATCAATCAATCAATCAATCAATCTTTAAAAAAAAAAAAAGAAATATATCCTATTTCACCTTTGTTTTAAAAGCCTGTCACATTTCTTGCTTCTACATCCAAATGTAAGAACTGAGTGGTCTTTAGTTGTTCATAGTCTTTGCTTTTTGTGTTTCTCTGCTTCCTGATTTCAGCTAGTATTACATGGAATTTTAAGAAAAAAGTAGGCATGAGGAAGAGGCTTCCCAGGCAAATCCGTAAGTTTTGGGAAGCTTCACTATACTTTCTTAGTCATATACCTGTGAGATAATAGAAATATATATATATCGTTCTCTGCCCCCAGTTCCTGGCACAGAGCTCCCAAAACACTTGTAATATCCTAAGTGAGAAGAACGCTAGGAGCATATTTTGTTCTAATATTTGGTCTTTGACCCTAGTTCCTGACACAGAGCTCCTAAATCCCTTACAATTTCCAGGGAGATAGGAATTTCTTTTGTTTCTAATGAGGTGACTCTTGGAGCGCTCCTGGATGGGGCTGGTCACCAGAAACATCAAGCTATGACTAGAAGCCTGGAATTTTCAGCCCCGCCTTCCCATTTTCCAGAGAGAGGAGAGGGGCTGGAAATGAAGTTAATGATCATGCTTACCTAATGAAGCCTCCATAAAAATTCCAAAAGCACGAGGTTTGGAGAGCTCTAGGGTTGGTGAACACGTGACATGGAGGTGCTAGGAGTGCTGTGCCCAGAGAGGGCCTGGGGGCTCCACGACCCTTTCCACACACCTTGTCCTACTCACCTCTTCCATCTGAGTGTACATCTATATCCTTTATCACATCCTTTTGCAATAAACTGGTAAACAGTAAGTAAACTGCTTTCCTGAGTCCTGTGAGACGCTCGAGCAAATTAACCAAACCCAAGGAGGGTTCGTGGGAACCTCTGATCTATAGCAGGTAGGTCAGAAGCACAGGTATCCATCTCCAGATAGAACTGTCAGAACTGAGTTATATTGTAAGACACCCAGCTTGTGTCACAGAATTGCATGGTGTGGGAAAAGCCCCACACACCTGGTGTCAGAAGTATTGTGGTGTGGTGGTAGAGTGAGAGTAAAGGAGAAACACAAGAGGAGGACTACGTTTTTCTTTACAATTCCTGAAACCCTACTTTGTACATATAGCGTGAGTGGATTTCAGGCATTACTTCAATGGATATGTGTGTGTGTGTGTGTATATATATATATATATATATATATATATATATATATATGTGTGTATATATATATATATATATAGGCTGTGTTGGGTCTTCGTTGCTGCACGTGGGCTTTCTCTAGTTGCAGCAAGCGGGGGCTACTCTTTGTTGTGGTGTGTCGGCTTCTCCTTGTGATGGCTTCTCTTGTTGCGGAGCACGGGTTCTAGGCATGCAGGCTTCAGTAGTTGTGGCACGCAGGCTCAGTAGTTGCGGTGCACGGGCTCTAGAGTGCAGGCTCAGTATTTGTGGCGCATGGGTTTAGCTGCTCCACGGCATGTGGGATCTTCCTGGACCAGGGTTCAAACCTGTGTCTCCTGCATTGGCAGGCGGATTCTTAACCACTGCACCACATTGTCTGAGTAACTTCCCCAAAGTGGTTACAACTAACCAAGTAACAGCTATCTAAATTTTATCTGAATTCTCAAATGTGATACATTGTCATTGGAACTACTTTTTTGAAGTACATTTTTTTCTACAGAGTTGTATTAAAGAAGCTCTTTAGGAGAAACAGCAAGATTTTTTAAAATTTTAGAACCATCTGGAATAAAAAAACCTAGCTCCAATCACGAAGGGCTAGCCTTAAAACTTGTTCTACAGTATATAATTTTTTTAAGGAGGATGGTCTTTGTAGGAATCAATTTTTGGTTTTCTACAAATTTTTGTAGGAACCAATTAATAATCAGGGACAAATTCAAAACTCCAGTTTGAACTGGCGTTACACTGAAACTTATACTGCATTCTGTTGCTTCAGAGTCTTTGATCATTGGTTCAGTGCAAATTTGGTGAGGAGAATTCACTTTAACTCTGAAGTCAAATTTCCACAAGGCTTTTGTAATAACATCACCCTTAATGCTCTTGAAAGGCTTCTTGCATTTATCACATTGTGTTTACATGTGACAATCATACATTTTATAATTAAAATGATAAAGAAAGACTGTTAACTCCTGAGTCTAACTTCGTGCTATTACGTGGCCTAAGGTGGTATCAAATGAATATGGTGGCCCTGTGGGGCCAGTGACATCTGTGCCGGAAGAATTGGGAAGGCTGGCATATTGCTCAATCCTGACCTGCAGCGCTCCCGGCAGAGTACTTAGAAGTACCTGGAAGGGAGGAGAAAATGTGGCCATGACAGCACTTCCCTCACACGCATCACACTTTCCATCCTCTCCTCTTTGCTCTGTTCATTCCCTCTCAAATCTTGAGGTGCATGAGGAAGGAGATTATTATGTCTCTAGGACACGGCACTGAATCAGCCTATACAAAATTAATGTAATTACTATGTTGATTTCCAGATGTTAGCTTAATGCCAGCCTATTAAAACTTCTAACGATGAAGCTTAAAACAAACAAACATTCTGAGTAAACACCCAAATAAAGACATGCCAGCATATTTAGTGATAATCTGAGGCAATGCAGAAATCTCCGGATAGGGCATTTTAGAAACTGGTTCTCTCCATCACCAATTGCAATGACAGTCAGAATTTTCTCAGGTCCTCTTCAGTCTTTTCCTTCCAAAGAGCCTCTAAATTCCTTGCTGCTTCTGGTCCTTGGCCTCTTTCCAGTCATGCCTCTGCCCTGCCCACCCTTGCCATCCTCTCCTAGCACCGTTTACAGTCACATCCTCCTGACATCAGTGCTGTGCCTCACTAGACTTTGCCCCCAGGGCTGGTTTCTTATCCAGGGTTTCGAAATTCAAAGGGAAAAATCCTCCTTTTGCTCAAACACGTCTCCCTTCCCTCTTCCTTCCACCCTGGACCGCACATGGGTGGGCACAGTGGGCCATGAAGGCACCCAGCCCTGGCCTGGGAGGGGCCCCTACTCTTCCTAGTTCTGTAGCCAGGAGCAGGTTCCTGATGCTGGGGGAGCCTCCAATCTCTCATTTATAAAATTTTGGATAATAATTCTTATTTCCTTGGATTGAAGGAATAAAAGAGGTAATTCACATATGTAGTAGCTGGCACATTATAAAGCCTCAACAGAAGGTATTATTATTAACCTTGGGTCTTTTTCTACATTTAGTTTTTTAAGCTTTTCTGTCTCTACCTGTAACTGTGAAATTATTCTCTGTTTCTTAGAATGGCTTGATTTTATTTTTTTCCCTGATGAGAGTTTTTGTTAAATCTCTGGGCTCCTGGAAAATAAGACTGACAAGAACCCAAAGACTAGTTGTAGTTCACCATCTTGTGGTCTAGACTGTTTGGTTCTAAAAATCTCTAGAGAACGTAAATTCACCACTTTCGTGTGATTTTTTTTGGTTATATTAGAGTGTTGCAAAATTGCTCTTCATTTAATCTTACTATCCTTAATTATAATCCTTGTACTGTGCTAAAATCATTCTATTCTTTAATAATTCTAAACTATTATTCAAACTTTCATTAAGTGATTTTTAAGTTGAACTGCATAGCTCTCTCTTCTTGAACGACCAAACTATACATTCCTCATGTTAACAGTCTCTCATAAGTAAATTTCTAATTATATGCCTCCCCAATTTCCTCATTTTCTGGAGTTCTTTCCTGGATCGAGGCACCAATGGTGAAATTGTGGGTATAACTGTTTAGATAATGCATTTGTGGCATTCAAAATCATTAGCTTCCAAATCCTACTGAGGAAATATAGCTGAGACTCAATGTCTATAACTTCTGTAGCGTGAGGTTTTATTTGAAATTTTACTCTTAAATTAATTATGCCTACCGATGTTAAATTTTAAAAAACAAACACCAATAACACCAATATTTGAGAAGTAAATGAAATTAGCTTTTCCAATACTTTAAACAAATCCCAGGTTAAACTAGAATTCAGTCCTAACTTGTTCATTTTTACTCTCCCTCTAAGATGAAATCTAGTCCTGGTTAAATCATTTTAATTAAGCAATATTACTCTGAAGGACAATCCAAATAAGGAAATGTAAAAATTCAATGCTGATATACGATTATTAGCAAAGTTTCTAAAGAGTATGACTCTTAGGATTGATGTATATGGCTATACACATATCTTTATTCATTATTATGGTATATAATTGTCTTCAAACTTATTAATGTCTACTTTTCAGTGTATATTTTACAGTCAACAGCTGCTACTGGGGGATTATTATTGGCTATTTCTGGGCCATAGGTATAATCATAAGTCTCTGAAGTATATCCTCCAGAGATATACCCCAAGGATTGCAATTGCCCTTTAATAAGTTTTTCTTGCACTGACTCTTGGAGCACTTGTTTCATTGTTTTGGCTCTTTTAAGTTTAGACAGAACATCTCACATGGCCATTTGTGGTAGCTTTCTTTTCCCCTTTGTTATTACTAGAGTTGTTTGTGTTTACTATTTTTATCTTTCTCGTGACACTTTCCCAAGAACATATATTTGTCTGTAATCCCCTTGGATTTCTAAGGGTTAGCATTTATTAAGACAGCTTCATCAGGCCTGTTCCAGGTTCCAGGGAAGTAGTCTATTTAGATTCACTGAGGGGTACAAGGAATGCTAACAGGAATTCAAATATGAGCAATTGTACATTTCTGCCTATACATGCATTTCCTACTTCCTGCTGAATTCACACAATTTATGCTTCTTTGTGATTTACTCACTCATTTTGTTTGCTGTATCACTGCAAAATAGAAAAGTGAGATTTGGGGTGTTGAATTGTCTTACGATGCTGTAAGTGAAAAAAGTTAATCTGGTCATCGCTCATCACTCTTGTAGATGTTGCTAAAAGAGAAATGAAGCTATATTCTTGGGATTTTGCATGCTTACCTTGTCTGACAGCTAGTGTGGTGGTATAGACCAAGAAGAGAAGGATGTAATTGAGGAAACTCTGGAAGACTGGTGTATTGGCATGGAAATCTTCTGACAGGTACTTGCTGGTCAAGCTAATTCCACAAATAAGGAGGGATAACACCTGGCCTAGAGCCACAGAGATTAACATCTCCCTGAGAAATAAAGAGAAACATAGCAAAGATCAGCAGAAAGTCCATTAGAACAATCACTTAAAATTTACTGAGCACTTGTGCCATTCACTAGGCTAAGTGCAATAAACAGTATTTCTTTTAATCCATCATAGCAATGCTACCTTACTGGGGTTTTGCAGAGGAAGAAACCAAAGTTTAGAGGGGTTAAGGAATTTCCTTACAGTCGCATAACTAGGAAGTGGCAAAGCTGAGATTTGAGACCAAATCTCTCCAAGTGATCCTGGCTTCTACCTACTGAGCCCTGGAGCTCTGGGGGGAAATTAACATCATGCCACCATGGCATGAACAAGTGTTCAGAAACCTGAGACAGAACCTGAACACTGACGAAGCAGGACCATATTCCAACCTTGTCCTCAGGTTCTTGTACCAAAAAACGGAGACTTTTTTCTTCATAGACCGAAATCTTGGCTCTAGGAACACTTAGGTAAAGGGGCTATACAAACCCCTGATAATCTAAAAGGACTATCTCCTCTCCATTCCCAGATATTGAACAGTTTGTTCTAACAAGCACTAATAAGAACTAGTCTCTGCTCTCCTCTGCTCAAGTCACAGTTGCTGACACATTAAAACTCTCATTCATGAAGGAAATTTAGTGACTGAGGTGGTACAATAAGATATTTCAAATTCTGTGAATATTTTCTATGGTTTTTTTTTTATAGGCACTGACCCTACAGACCACTGTAGTGGAGATTACAGGCAAGAAGAGTCAAACGGTTCACTTTGCATAGAAATAAAACGCTCATGTGGGCTTTATGGTTACATCCACCTGTACGCTCTGACACAGGACAAGCCCCTGGCTTCTGCAAAGCAGACTTCTGCTCTCCCCAGGAGTATCATCTGACTTCCCTGGTTTATTTATTTAAAGAAAAAGCAACATAAAATAAGCAAAGAGTAGTATTTCTAAACAGAAAAGCATTAGGCAGAGCATCTGCAGCATTGCATATTCCCTCCCCCATGGCAGATGTGAATCCATCTTTCTGGAAGGGGCACTGGGCCCCTGGGCAGGGTTCTGGGTGGATACCTTGGTGGTATCCTTCTTTTTAAAAAAGGCATCCATCACTCATTCCATTTGCTTCCATGAGGAGGAAAAATTGTGGCAATGCATGTGGACCTATGAAAAAGACTCTGCAGAGGTTAGCCTGTAACATATTGGCAGAGGCTGCGTTGGTAGATGGGTAGATTGCTCTGTTTCCAGGTACTGGCCCCGACCCTTCAATTCAATCTTCGTAAAGGTGTCAAAGGAGTCAAAGCAATATTTTTAAACATATAAGTTTAAAATGTCAGTCTGTTGCTTAAAATCCTACCCTATAGATGATACCCTATAGATGGTACCCTACAGAATGCAGTGATCTATAAGGCCTATGTTACACCATCTACAAAGATGTCTGCCAACATTTCCTCACATCCCTCTACATTCATGCTGCTCCTCTCAAAGGGAGGTGGGGTCTATTTTCCTTTTCCTTTGTGACTTGCTTTGACCAATAGAAGGTAGGGGGAGAGACGTCATGTGACTTCTGGTTCTAAACCTTAAGAAGACCTGCGGCTTCCATTTTCTGCCCTCTTAGGATACAGCTTCCATGTAAAGAACCAGAGTTAGACTACTGAATATTGAGAGGCTGTGTGAAAAGAAGAAGAGAGACCCAGCCAACCACTGCCACCTCAGCTGAAGTACCAGACATGTGAGTGAGGATTGTGGATCCTCTGGCCCCAGTGGAGCAGTGCCAACCTGAGTCATGTGGAGCAGAGATGAACCATCCCCAGTGATTGCTGCCCAGTTGGAGAACTGTGAGAAATAATCAATGGTTGTGTTGTTTTAGGGCATGAAGTTTGGGGTGGTTTGTTATGCAGCAGCAGATACTGAAACAAGGCTCTCAATACCCTCCCTCCACTCCTACTACCGCAAAGCTCTGCCTCCTACTTCCCCACTTTATTCCCCCATGAAGCCAGAGCTCCAGACCTACAGAGCTACTTGCACTTCAACAATGAGTCATGGTCTTCTTTGTTGGCATTCCTTTTCACGTTATTATTTCCAGAATGTTCATCCTGACGTGTCAGTCTGACTCTTATTCATCTTTCAAGATTTGGCTCACACGTTATGTTACCCCCTTTAAAAAGTCTCCTCTGCCCTCTCTTCCCTGGGATGTATCTCCTTTACTTCTATATCATTGTACTATAATTATCGTTTTTACTGTGATATTGGTGTAATGCTCTTCACTATATTTACAGCTGGGCAATACCATTCAGAGGAAGTAGAAAATGGAGAGCTTCAAGACAGTGCAGAGGTAGACCTAGGCAACACTGAAGAGTTTTGTTGAAATGAAAGGCTGATTTAAAAAAAAAGAAGAAAGAAAAGCAGAAGTAAAGAGAAGTACCAGATTTAACTCAAAGGTTTTTAAGCCAACCTAAGAGAAGTGTGATATCCACTAACAAAAACCATGATAAGGAGTTGGTTTTAGTGTAAAGATAACAAAACATTTTTAGTGTATTGAATTTGAGCTGCCAAATGAACTTCCAAATGATCCAGCAGTATTAGAATCATGGGATCAGAGTTGGATAGGGAGGTCAACCAGGAGAAAAATATGCGGAAGTTTTACATATGAGTGGTGGCTAAAGTACTGGAAACGGATGCTAACAACATGGAAGGAAGAAGAGGAAAGAAAATAAGAAGGCCTAGGAAGTCTTTGGAGAATCCCCAGATTGGGGTTAGGGAAGAAAGAAGAGGCACATCATTGGAGTCAGAAGTCAAAGAACCAAGATAGTTCTTTATGTCAAGGAAACCAAGGGAACAGAGACTTTCGTGGAGGGAACAGTTGTAATATTGAATGTTGCTTAGAGGGCATGAAGAATGAGGACTGACAAAAGATGATTTGTAGTCACTGCCAGCCTTTGAAAGACCACTTTTGGCTGTGTGGAGAGTACCAGAGCAACACTTGGTATCATGGAAACAAAGGGAACAGAGAATTCCACAGAAGGGATAGTCAGTGGTGACTAATTGGACAGAAGTGGTGAGAAATAAAGGTGCTGACTTTGAAGAATTTTAAAGAATTCAAAGAATCCTTTGAAGAAGTTTGATCTAGTCACTACATAACATAAAAATAACAAAAATAGCTAAAATAATAATGTTTAAAATGATTAAAAATAATTTAGAGTGGATTCATGATTATCCTCTCATTGGGTCACTCTTAATTGCATAATAACTTACATCCTTAAGTGAAAGAGAAGTGGGGAGAGTTACAGCTCATATACCAGAGAGTGGGTCCTGGTGCTGAGTATGTCCGCTGGAGAATGCTGTGTATGGAGCGTGTCTCCTTGGGAAAAGAAGGTCGACGACTACTGCTAGGACGTGGTAATTCCTACAACTGCTTAAGTTACAACCGTGGTATTTGAAACCTTGGCAATATCCTGAACAAAATCAAGCCACAAAAAATGACAGAGTGCTTACATAAGAGAAAAAAATTTTTAGTACTTCTGATGTATATGTGCCAATATGTTGAATACTATAAAACAGCCTTTACATGCCAGGCACTATGTATGCAAAGATGAATAAGACATAGTGTTTGTCACTGGGGAACTACCAAACCAAGATTTTGGAGCTTAGTTCCCAAGTAACTTACTACAGAATGGACCCAGTTAAGACGAAATATCAATAATAATTCATATTTAATAAGTTCTTACTATGTGCCGAGTCCTAGGCTTAGATTTATACATTCTGTCTTATTTAACCCTCATAATAACTTTACAAGGCAGATATTGTTATGGTTCCATTTGATAGATAAGTAAACTGATGCTTAGAGAGGTTAAGCAGCCAGCCCAAGGTCACAGAGCCAGCAGGAAGAAGATCTGGATAGAAACCAAGTCATATGATTCCAAATCCCAACTTCCTAATTACTATGCTACACCATCATTATGCTGCCAAAAAAATACTCTTTTCCCTCACAGAGGGCACAGAACACAGTGCTAAACCTAAGTGGCTGGTTTCCAGAAATATTCTGGGGAAGGTGAAGACAAAACAAGTCGTCCCAACTGACTGATGAAAACTCTTCCACCAAGACATCTGTAATGTGTGCCTTTCAACAGAGGTCAACACAAGCTTATTCTTGCTTCTTCATCCAAACAAAACAGCATATCTGCTGTATCCAATTTCTGCTTTTAATTAGTGGCCGTGTCATTCAGCTGCTGCTGGTATGATTTGATACAAAACGCACATTATGGTTTTATCCATCATGCTAATAAACATGACTTGTAAAACAGGAAGGAATGGAAGGGATCTTTTATCAGATTAGTTCACCAGTCCTTTCCCAAGTGAAGGGAGCTAGTACTGGAGCTGTTGCAAGTCTGCATATCTGAGCTAAGTTACTAGAATCACCAAAGCAAAATAAATAAAAATATAAATAAACCTAGATGTTGACACTCGGCTGATTCCACCTCCCACTCCTCTCCACTGCCCCACCATCTTCCCCTCATCAGATTCTCCTTTGTTCTTTTTTAGCAGAGAGCAAAGCCTTTTGGTAATCTGTGTCTCAGAATGTCTTCCTACCACTGTCTCTGCCTAAGGATCTTTTCAGTTCATTTACTGTCACCTTATCCCTCCTAACAATTTTTTCCCACACTAACCACTATAGTAGATCTGTGGTCCCTTCACTTAATTCTTCATGAACTTAAGGTACCATCTTCTCCAGGAAGCCTCCCCTTGGCCGCGCCTTGCTCGCTAAGGCTGAGTTAAGTGTCCTCCTCTGTATGTTCCTATCTCTACTTGTGCTCACCATACTGTATGACTCATGAGTTCCTGAAAAGAAGGGAATGTATTCTAGTCATTTCTATATTCCTGGTGCCTTGAGGACTCCTGAATGGGAAGGAAATAGATGCTCAATAAATACAGAATGAATGAATGAACAAATTTACAAGTGAAAAAATATCTACAAATGAAAAAGATCGGAAGATTTGAAAGATGGCAGCTTATCTTATCTTGAAAAACTACTAGCTCTGAAAGACAAAAAACATCTCATTTTCACTGTATTCCTTCTGCCAGTTAGACACTGAGATTAATAAAACTCTTTTCTGGTGCATTTCTGAACAAGCCTGGTAAGGTGCTATCTTGCAAAAATGATGCTAAATACGGTGCCGGGTGGAATTTTATACTGGGAGCTGTTGGCTATTCATGTAGTTTATAGAATAGCACACCAGATGCATTCTAACATAGGATACAGAGTTCCTATAATTTTAGCAGCAGAAATGGAGAAGAGACTATGATCCACATTTTCATCTTTGTTTATGCGTTTAAAAGGACATCCTATCTACTTTAAATTCAGAATGACTAGACAATGAAAAATGTATGAGTCTCAGGAAAAAGTGCTGCTGGAAGCTGAATACCTGTTATAATAGAGCTTGTATTCATAAAGACCGACATAAACCATTACCACAAGCGCTCTGCTCTGTTAAAGAAACAGACGTTAGAATCTTGTAAATAAACTTGTGTTTTACAAAGTAGATATTGAAAATAATAAGATTTAATGTAAAACATAAGTTGAATCTCATTTTCTTCCCTTAGTTATAAGAATACATTCTTTTAAAGAGGTATGAAAAATTTCAGCATAGAGTTACATAATCATATTGCTTTGTAATTCTTTGATATGAGAGTGAAACAATTCCATCATCATCTTGAAGGACAGCACATCAAACTTTCTGCAGAGACATCTTCATTCTGTTAACTATTCTCAGGCAAATCATGTCACATCTGAATCAGCATATGAATTCAGATGAACGTACATAAATAACACGTATACTGCCTTGACTAAACACAATACCACTTGAACATGGGAAGAATGTGTTCTACTATGTTCTCTGACAAGATTGCTGTTTTCAGAAGTTAGGATATTGGCTTCTTGAAGATCTTTGCTGAAAGGCTTTATTCCATTTAAGTATTAATTAGACTTCTATGTAAGGAGATTATTAGGCAAGAAGCAAATAAACATCTCCAGAGGTTTAACATTCATTGGAGTTTCTTTGCCTCAGATTCTGTATTCATGGAATTTAATCTGTTCTCTGGTTCTGTGGTATCAGTTTCTTTTGTTTTTGTTTTTTTAGAGGGAACCAAGTAAGCCACAAGGAAGCCCTCGTAAACAATATTCCACTGAGTCCATGAGGTAGTAAGTGTAGGAGACATTTGAAACTCTAGTGTGAGAGGATGAGTCACAGATGTGCATGTATACTAGATGTTGTTTGTCTAGAGAAGTGGGACAGAATAGTGAAAAGCACCAAATAGGGAGTTAGAAGCCCCTGGCTCTTGAGTTCCCTTGATTAAGCTCCACGATCCTGCGCATCTCCAACTTTGGGCTTGGATTCCTTCGTGTAAAGTAAGGATATTTTAATTGCTGAGTGTCTAAGATACTTATGCTCCCCTTCAAATCTTCTTGGTCTCACTATCTCCAAGGTATCCTAGCGCCAGTGGTGGCTGCCATGACAGACTGGGAATAGACTGCAACCAAAACTGTGTGGGCACAGCCCAGTGGCCCCGGGCCTCATGCCCATTCCGTGTGCCTTGTGCCTTCTACCCTGGAGATTCCAGGTTGATGCTGAAGGCCGGACCTTGTGGGAACCTATTGGGTGCCCACTCGTCAGCAACTGGGAGGTGCCGGGGAATTATTGCACTTGAGCAATAGAAAACTAAAGCAGACAGATAGATTCTTCTTCTTCCTCTCCCCCTGGCCCTCCCCCTGGCAGACTGTCCCGAGAAGCAGTCACTTCTGCAGGTTCTCTGAAGATGGTCCTGCCTTACAGGGTGCTCTGTTGGGTACTCAGTGCCCCAGAACTGTCTCTCCCTCCTTCCCTTCCTCACTCCTGCTCCCTGGGATTGCAGTCCTAAATAAAGTAGCGGCACTTAAGGCTCTGCTTTCTGGGGAACTCAAGCAAAGATAATGAGCTCTACATTTCCTTCTACTCTGCAATTCTGACTTACTTTTAGAAGACGCTGATGTGTAATCATTAACTCTTGAAATTGGTATCTTCGATCTTAAAGTCTATTTCTTCTGTGTATTTGATTAAGCTCATTGGTAGCTGAGTTAGCAGCAATGTTTACTCGTTTATTATGCACACACTCTGCAGGTTTGGGGATTAACTGCAGAGAAAGAGATCAGTCAGTAGCATTTGCCAAGGCCTGCTGGGTACAGGTTATGAGGAAGGGATGCTTGGTCCCTGCCTCCAAGAAGCGTGGAGGGGCACAGAACTTAAATAAGTGAAGCTACTTTACCTGCATAGAGAACATAAAAATACCCATGTACTCCAGTATGTCTATATAAAATTGCTAGAAGTTATCAGAGATAATTTCAGTCTTTAAAATTAGGCAGAGCGTATGTCAGTCCCAATCTGACATATACACACTACTATGTAAAACAGATAACTAATAAGGACCTACTGTATAGCACAGGGAACTCTACTCAATACTCTGTAATGACCAATATGGGAACAGAATCTTAAAAGAGAGTGGATATATGTATATGTATAATGGATTTGCTTTGCTGTACAGCAGAAACTAACACAACACTGTAAATCAACTATACTCCAATAAATTTTTTTTAAAAATTGGGCAAAGCAAATATGGAAAGGTTTCATGGAGAGCAGAGTTTTGAGTCAGTTTTGCTTGTTTTAAATAATGGAAGAGAGTTAACTTGGTATTTTGAAGGTGGCATATCATTCCAGGAAAAAAGAATGCTGTGCTGTCTCAGAAGCAGAGACTGACACGCAGAATCACTGGGCTGGCCAGTGAGAATCATAATAATAGCAGAGATGGGTGAAGAGAGGTAAGAAGCAGATGACCCTAAAGTGTAGGGTAGTGTTTTAATTCAGTAAGAATTGTTCTTTGGAATTTCTGAGCAAGGGAAACGAAGTAAGCTTCTGCCATAACATTCCCAAATTTCTCTGCTCATTCCATTAGTCAGATCCAAATCCTGCTTGTATTATGGGGGAAAAGTTTCAATAAGGAGCCAGATCGAAGAACCAGATGTCTCTGTGCAAGTCTGGCATCCTGAAACTCCATTAGCTTCATGGTAAATCCACCTCTAACGGAGGCATGCTAGATACATCTGTACTTTCATCTCAGCATTGCAAAGCTGCAGGCTTTTAACACTAGCTTCTTCAAATCTTCAGCATAGATTTTTATGCATCTTTCAATATTATTTGCAGAATGCTGCCATCTTGTTTTTCTTGTGTAATATAGCTGTCTTTACAGTGATAAGAAGAGGAATTTCTCTAGTATTGATATAAGGATTTTGATCATTTATTAATAAATAAGAAATACCAATTGAGGCTAAACAATGATTATTATATTTAATGGAATTTTTAAAAAAGTGATGGGTTGTATGACATTGAACATAACTCCCTTCCCTCCCCCCACAAATTGCAGAAGTTATTTTTATGTTATGGTTGCTTAGTTTTTTAACTGCTTGCTAACAATATGTCAGGTAATATCTTAAGGCACACTGTATACTTAGAGCAAAGTCCACCCTTAATGAAAGTAGAAGCAAATACATATTTTGTCTTATAAATTGTCTTATTGACAATTACAAATTGTAGCTAATATTTTTGTTACATGTGATTAGATTTCACTGTGTTTGTTTTACTTTGGCACATGGCTGATGGAGAAAGGTCAGATTAAGAATAAGAGAAGTTTCAACTGAGCACTTTTTTTGGTTATTTATTTATGGTACATTGTGGTATTACCTCTGACTCTCAGCTTTTGTGTAGGCATCATTTTTAAGGAAACAATCCTCTTTGCGAAGCTTAGTTACTGAGATGATACAATTGCTAAATCCTTTAACCAGACACTCACATAAACTGGCTACTATGAACCCCCTCTGACAGCAGGACAGCCACTCGTCTGTCAAAGAACCTCATACACCTTAAAGGAGTCAATCATCCAAAGAAACCAGTGACAAAATACCACAGTTTACATGATTCCATTTATATGACATGTCCAGAACTGGCAAATCTACAGAGACAGAAGGTAGATAGCTTGTTGCTGAGGGCTAGGGGGATGGGGAGATCAGGAGGTGATAATTAAAGGGTAGGGGGTTTCTTTTTGAGGTGATGAAATGTTCTAAAATGACTGTAGTGTTAGTTGCACATATCTGTATACTAAATACTAATATTCTAAAAAACATTGAATTTTACACTTTAAATAGATGATTTGTATGGTATGTGAATTACATAATATCTCAATAAAGCTGTTACCAAAAAGAAAGAAAGAGAAAGAAGGGAGGTAGGAATAAAACAGGTAAGGAAAAAAGATAAAGAAAAGAAAAAATTACACAGCAGTTAAAAAATAAAGTTGCAACCATCTGATCTACAAATTAAGAAATCGCACCAGGGTCAATTTATATGTTAAAAATTAGTCAAGCTTAATTATTTTCCTTTTTTTCCCCACATATAAACTAATGATAATATTTTCTTCCTGGATCCCAGGGGATCAACTTGTATTTTCCCCTGAGATGTGTACTCTCACTTTGGAGACAACTGATTTAAAGATATATTTTTAATTCTTAGCTTGTAAGGTTAAAACTTTTGTCATCTTCCTCCAGAGAACCACCATGGTGTCATAAAATAAGAATATGTTTTGAAATGGATAGATCTGGATTTGGATCTTGACTCTGCCACTAACTAGCTGAGACTCAGCTATTTTCTTCATCTATAAAATAGGGATAAAAATACATATCTCTCAGGGCTGTCATGAGGACTAAATGAGACAGTTGATATAAACTTCCTGCTATAGTATCTGGTTCATGATAAATACTCAGAATAATAGCTCTTATTACATTTTAGCACACTTCATAAGTACCAAACACCCTTATTGATTACTTAAATATATCTATATGATTGCATTGATACATTGAGAAAATATTGCTAACATGCATCCCAGATTTATTTCCTCAAGTTCTGACTAATTAATTTATTCCTAAATATGGAAAGTTTAAAGGATTCCTGCTCGTCATAAGTTGGAGAAGGAAAGCAAAAAAAAAAAAAGCAAATGAGGAATTTTTAAAGAGTGTTACCTGACATGACTATTATGAAACTAACAGATCTTAGTTTTAAATAGGAATTTCTGACTTGAATTCTCACACTTGCTAATATCTTCTTGGAGATTAGGAAAGAGATGACTACATTTTAGGCCAGCTGTGTTGCTGTCTTCTTTCTTGATGAATTTTTAAATGACTTTGACATTTTTCATTACAAAATGTTTTTAACTTTGCATTTTGAATTATGTTAGTGAACCCTAAGGCCAAATGGCAAACATTTAACTTTAAAATCTATTGAATAAATAAAAACAAAGAAAGTACAAGTGGACTGGTGACTCACTTTCTTTAAAAATAAAGACCCATGTCAAATTCCATTATTTTATCACATATTTACCAAATTTGTATGCATGAAGTGTAGGGTATTTGAAGGAGAGCAAATTGGGAAAATTAGATTCCACTAAGTGCTGAACTTCTCCACACACAATTAAAACCTGCTTGAAAAATGTATAATCAACTGAGATCATCAATTATGCCTTTTACTTGGAAGAACTTAACAGGGAACTCAGGATAAATAAATAGGGAAGCCATGCCTCATTTTAGAAGACAAATATATCTGGCTTTTGCTTTCAAGTCATAAGAAGATTCTCTGAGTGGAGACTAACTGACATTTTCCACCTCATTCTTTGCATCAAGAGATGACTCCAATTGCCCCATCACAAGGATCTGAGAGTAAAGGAGTAATTTTATCTCAGTACTTCTGACACACTACCTTGAAAAATAACTCAAAATTACATCAAAATCCAATTTTTGCAACATGGGCTAGACAAAATTTATTCTAGAGGAAAAGGTCTTCTGGAAGAGTGAACATTGGCTATTTACTATAATTAAATGTTATATATTTAAGAGATTTGACCTGTTGAAATTTCTATTGTAGGGATGATTCTAATAAAAAAAAATCTATTATTGCCACTCCTGCTTCAGGGTTAAAAGAGGAAAAGGCAATTAGAAGATCAGAAGGAAGGGATGTCCTTAAATGGGAAATACCAAAAGGTTCTCAGCTGCCTTTAAGATGGAAGAGGACAGAATTGGGGGTGAGGGGTAGCAGGAGGACCTCCTGAGGCCAGGCAATCAAAGGAAGATTTTTAAATTTTTAAGACTTGAGGCAGGAGTGGGGGCTGGTGGAAAAAGAAAAAAATAACAATATTAAATTGATGAATTTGTTCAAAGACAACTCAGGTTGGTTCACAAGGTACACAATGTTCCAACTTTTTAAAAGGTGCTAAGACTAAGCATTATGGTAAACACAGCAGGCCAAAAAAAAATATCAGGAAGATTACAAACCAATAGTGCCATAGCGATTTTTATTCTGAAAATGAGCCTTCTCATTAAATTCATGTTTTATATAAAAGAGATTAGCCTATTCTTATAAGTAAAGTAGCTGCCGAGGTTATGACTGAAAACCAGCCTCAGGCCCTCAAGTTGTGTTCTTTAAGAACAAGGAAGAAAAGAAAAATGAAGGGTCACTTATGTAAACATAAATTGCACACTCACGTTCTCCTCCTTGAGCTCATTGTGAAATGCTGTTGAAGGTACCAGCTGTGCTCTGAGACACTGGTTTTGGTGAAATCCAGTCCCCAGGGTGGGAAGGGACAAGGCGAGGTGCCTTCCTAACCTTCAACATGGCTTCAGTCTGGTTGGCCCTTTTACAACAGAGACTGCTGGGGAAAGCAGTCACTTACTGTCTCCAACAGAAACCATTTACAAACCACCTTTCCTTCCTTTTCAAGATTTGGGGATATCCAAGCAGTTTCAGATCTTTGACACATTTCACCTAGCTCACCTGTGTCACTTAGTAAAGGCTGCAGCAATATTTCCAAATTGTCCAAGGCACAAAGGTCATCCAATGAGTATGTGGCAAAATATGATAGAAGACAATGTTAAGATTTTGATGTTAAGGTTTTGTCTTTAAAATTAAAAAAAAAAATAGGGAATGGCCTCATTCAATTTTTTAAAGTTCCACTAACAGGGAAATTAAGTAAAGCTTCAAGAGCTAAAAACAAACACTCTAATTTTAATTCTAACAGATTTTTTTTTTTTTTTTTTTTTTGCTAAAGGCGTATTATTTCCTATCTCCCCACCTCTCCTCCAGCCTCACTTCTTGAAACCACCTATCCTTAGATGAAACAGCTGCAGTGATGCAGCCTGGTGGCTGGGAGCAGTGCTGAGGCATTACCACAGCTCCGGCACACTGGTAAACCAAGAGGGCAGAGGGCTCACCGTCTGCTTGAGAATGCCTCACCTATAAGCAATTTGGGATCGAGGAAATATAGGAAAAAGACACTTGTTATCCCCCTTTGTTTTTAAATTACAGAAGCTTATAGCCTTGGAGGATTTCTGCTATATTATCCCGGCCCCCAAAAACCCAACATACAGCACTATGGCTCTCTTCCTGGAAAATGAGTTAAGTCGGCGTTCTTCCAGTGTTGCTTATATAGGACCCACGTGGGCCCAGGCCCTTTAACATTGTGTTAGTAAGACCAATTGTATCCCAGTATGGCATGTCTACTCAACAGAAAAACACTTTCCCGACACTTTAGTATTTTGAACCACAGCATCCCTAAAGAAGAGAGTTTCAAACGCCATCATTGGTTCTCCTGAAAATCTAACGTTTTGTTTTTGTTTTTGCTTTTCCCCCCAGTTTTATTGAGGTATGATTGACAAATAAAAATTGTATATACTTTGATTCTACGATGTGATTTTTTAAAGGTGTATAACTTGATGATTTAACCTATGTATACACTGTGAAATGATTACCACTATCAAGTTAATTAAACATATCCACCATCCCACAGTTACCCTTTTTGTGTGTGTAATAAGAACACTTAAGATCTACTCTCTTAGCAAGTTTCAAGTATAAGTACAGTATTAACTATAATCACTATGCTGTGCATTAGATCCCCAGACCTTATGCGTCTTATAACTGAGAGTTTCTACCCTTTGACCAACATCTCCCCATTCCCCCCACCCTCCAGTGCCTGGCAACCACTATTCTACTCTCTGGTTTTATGACTTCAGCTTTTTAAAATTTCACATATCAGTGAAGTCGTACAGTGTCTGTCTTTCTCTGTCTGGCTTTTTTCACTTAGCGTAATGTCCTCCACGTTCATCTGTGTTGTCACAAATGGCAAGATTTCCTTCTTTTTCTATGGCTCAACAATATTCCATTATATATATATATATTATATATATATATATATATATATAAAGTGTGGCTATTGTGAATAATGCTGCAATGAACATGGGAGTGCAGATATATCTTTGAGATACTAATTTCATTTCCTTTGGATATATACCCAAAAGTGGGATTACTGAGTCATATGGGAGTTCTATTTTTAATTTCTTAAGGAACCTCCATATTGTCATATTGTTTTCCACAATGAAGGTACCAAGTTACATTCCTATCAACAGTGTACAAGGGTTCCCTTTTCTCTACATCCTTGCCAACACTTGTGATCTCTTATCTTTTCAGTAATAGACATCCAAACAGGTGTGAGGTGATATCTCACTGTGCTTGGATTTGCATTTCCTCCACGATTAATAATGTTGAGCACCTTTTCATATGCCTCTTGACCATTTGTCTTCTTTGAAAAACTGTCTATTCAGGTCCTTTGCTCATTTTTTTAAAATTGGGGTTTGTTTTTTTTTTTACTGCTGAGTTGTATGAGTTCCTTATATATCGATATTTTGGATATTAACCCCCTTTATTAGATATACGATTTGCAAATATTTTCTCCTGTTCTGTAGATTGCCTTTTCATTTTGTTGACTGTTTCCTTTGCTTTGCAAAAGCTTTTTAGTGTGATGTAGTCCCACTTGTTTATTTTTGCTTTTGTTGCTTGTGCTTTTGTATTGACACCTTAAAGTTTTAATAATGACTGTGAAGGTGATTTGAATAGAGTCTGAATATCATTTCTTTTCCCTTATTGATCTATTTACGTGTGTGTGTGTCAGATGGAAAACAAGGGAGGGGCTAAAAAGGTCTCGGTTTTGGAAGTGTAAGTGAACTGATACCTGAAGTACTTGTCTCCCCAGCACACAGTCTGCCAAAGAGATTAAATTCATATGAGTTGTGTGTGACATGCATAGTGATGAACACATTTTGTCTCCCTTAGTGCTCCCAAGGACTAGTTAGTTTATATATGAAATGGATTACTTTAGATAGACTACTGCAGGGCTAAATAACTTCACTACATCTTTAAAGTAAAAATAGCAAATAAAATGAATCAAGGTGCAACATCTAAAATGATGTATGCATTCTGCTGAATTTAATTGAATTCTAATTAAATTACTTGGAGCAAGATAAATTAGATTATTTTTCAAGCACATTTTAGATAAACCTAATGAAGTTCTATGAGTAAGACAGGCAGAATGGGCTTTGTTTAATGACTCAGTTGCTGATATATTCCCTAAGAGTGAATAAGAGGTCAGATTGACCTTAGATCATTTCTTCCTTGGGTGAGACGGATATTACATTAACTTCAGAAAGAGTGGCTAAAAAGAGACTAGGATTTACTTTA